>NC_057862.1:232352249-232661113 GCF_019393635.1 Dromiciops gliroides
CTGGAAGAATTCCCATTGACTCCTACAGTACTGTAGTCCAGAAAGAAATGGGATGAAGACTTATATGTTAATTAGGTTTTTTTGAAGTGTTAACCCAAACTACATTTTTATATGTGATCTTTCCTAGTTCAAGATTCCTATAAATGTTATCTGAATTCATGTTGGGGCAGTCATGTCAGGAGGGCAAGAGTAATTTTGGACAGTTCATCTCACTAAGCTAGAACTAACTTGGATATTAATGTTAAATTAATGGTTGGTTTCTGGCATACTTGACCCTAAAAAAACCAAACACATAGTTCTACAGTATTAACACCTACCTAGAACATCCCTGACTGAGATAGTAGAATTCCAATAAAATTACTACCTTCAATATGTATTGGGACCTTTCTTTGGGGGACTAAGGAATCTGACTAAATTCCTAGGACCTCAAAAACTTGGCAGTAGCAAAGATATTTCAAGAAGAAAGATTTTCCTGGAAAAGAGGAATGGATTTGGAGCCAAGACCTGACCTGTGTCTCTGGCACTTAGCACAATATCTGATACTTAAAAGGAACATAATAAATGTTTATTGACTAACTTGAAGTCCTATCTCTGTCACTTCCTGTCTGTGTGACCTCAGTCAGGTGACTATCCTTTTCTGGGACTTAATTTCCTTCTCTGCGAAAATGAGGACAATCAACAATTATTAGACTTGTTCTAAGGACTGTAGAAAAAAAAACCTGGGATACAAAAAGAAGCAAGGAAGGTTCTGCCCTCAAAGAGTTCACAATCTAATAGGGGCTACAAAGATATAAACAAGCTCTTGCACTCAATCACATACTCCCTCTCTCTCCCCCCTACATATGTGTGTATAGGTATATGCATATGTGTGTACATGTGTTCATGTATGTGCATATATGTATATATACATAGATATATACACATACGATAAATAGCAAATAATTAATACAGGGAAGGTATTAGAATTAATAGAGCATGGAAAAGAACATGGAATTTTACTTGGGACTAAAAGGAAGCCAAGAAAACCAGTAGGCAAAGATGAGGAAGAATTCCAAGCATGAAGGACATCCAGTGAATTTGGAAGATATAATGTCTCTTGCAAGGATAGAAAGAGGTCAGGAATTAATAAGTCTCTTGATGAGGGTAAAAGAGGAGAGTAGAAAAGTTGGCTTGAAGTACAACATCAAAAAAATGAAAATCTTGGCAACTGGTCCCATCATCCTGGCCAACAGAGGTAGAAGAAATGGAAGCAATGTCAGATTTTATATTCTTAGGCTCAAAAATCACTGCAGAAATTAAAAGACACTTGTTTGCTCCTTAGAAGGAAAGCTATGGTGAATCTGGACAACATACTAAAAAGCAGAGACATCACCTTGATGACAAAGGTCCTTATTTATGCTCAAAGGTGTGTTTTTTCCAGTAGCAATGTATGGCTATGAGAATTAGACTACCAGGAAAGCTGAGAGCAAGAGAATAGATGCTTTTGAACTGTGGTGCTAGAGAAGTCTGTGGAATAGCAAGGAGATCATATCAGTTAATACTTAAAGAAATTAATTCAGGCTACTCATTAGAAGGTCAAATACTGAAACTGAAGTTTAAATACTTTGGCCACATAATTAGAAGACTGAACTCATTAAAAAAGACCCTGATATAGGGAAAGGTTGAAGGCAAAAGGAAAAGGGGACAGATGGCAGAGGATGAGATGGATAGATAGTGTCAAGGAAACAATATGACAAACTTTGAGAGACAGTGGGGGATAGAAGGGTCTGCTGTGCTTATGGTCCATAAGGTCACGGAGAGTCAGACATGACTGAACAACAGCAATAACAATAGGGACACTAAATCACAAAGTAAGTGAGGATGGGTAGGAAGGAGTAAGATCTTAGAAGCCTAATAATGCAGGTTATGAAGGTCTTTTAAAAGCCAAGCCAAGAGACAGCTAGGTGGCACAGTGGATAGAGCACCAACCCTGGATTCAGGAGGACCTGAGTTCAGATCCAGTCTCAGACACTTTACACTTACTAGCTGTGTGACCTTGGGCAAGTCACTTAACACCCATTGCCCCACTCCCCTCCCCCAAAAAAATCATGGGTCTGTCATGGGTCATCTTTTCCCCTCCATATATACTGCCTCTCTTAGTGACTTAGTGTCATCACCCATGGGTTCAATTCTCATCTCTATGTCAAAAACAAAACAAAAGGGGCAGGTAGGTGGCGCAGTGGATAGAGTACCGGCCCTGGAGTCAGGAATACCTGAGTTCAAATCCGACCTCAGACACTTGATACTTACTAGCTGTGTGACTTACCCCACATTGCCTTTACACTTACTAGCTGTGTGACCTTGGGCAAGTCACTTAACCCCCATTGCCTCACTAAAAAAAATTTTTTTTAATTAAAAAATTTTAAAAAGCCAAGCCAAGCAGGATTTTACATTTGATCCTAAAGGTAATAGGAAGCCACTGGAGCTTATTGAATATAACCCATCTGACAACTTCAGTGGAGGATGTACTTGAGGCAAAGATCAACCAGAAGGTTATAGGTCCAGAGATTCTGAAACTGCAGAACCTACAAAAAGACAAAGAAACACAATCGTCCAACTTGAGATAATTTAGAAGACTTCAGAAAGGTCTGTCTCACTTGAGCAAAAGGGGAGGGGCAGCGCAGCATGGTGGGGGGGGGGGGGTCTGAGCAAGTTAGCAGGAGGCTCCTGGCTACAGCACAAATCAGTAGCTGAGGCCCCTTGGTCCTGGCTCAGCAGGCTGGTGGTATGGCAGGCCATTTGTGAAACCCACCAGCCCTGACTGAGAGGGCAAACTGCCAACTAGAGAACCACTCACAGGACAGATGCAATTTGGCAAGCCATGACAGCACAGGGAGCAAGCCCAGGGTGGTGAGGAATCCAAAAAGCCTCAGAGCAGAAAGCCAGTGACCAGGCTCCTATCCCTCAGTGCAAGAAGCTGGAAACAGTGGCCCCTGTGCCCCATGAGCAGACCTCAACTTTTTAAGTTTAAAAATAGGCTACAATATGAGTAAGAAACAGAAGAGGACCTTTATCATTGACAGCTTCTATAGTGATAGGGAAGACCAAAACGCCAACTCAGATAAGGACAATACTGTCAAAATGCCTACATGTGAAGCCTCAAGGGAGCAGATGAATTGGTCTCAAGACCAAAAAGACTTCTTGGGAGAGTTCAAAAAGGCTTTTAAAAATCAAATGTGAGAAGTAGAAGAAAAAAATGTGAACAGAAATGAGAGTTACACAAGAAAATTATGAAAAGAGTCAACAGCTTGGAAAAGAAAGCACAAAAATTGATTGAAGAAAATAATTCCTTAAAAAATACAATTGGCCAAATGGAAAAGGAGATGCAAAAGCTTACTGAGGAAAATAATGCCTTGAAAATTAGAATTGGGCAGATGGAAGCTAATGACTCCAGAAGACACCAAGAATCTGTCAAGCAGAAAAGACTGAAAAAAATAGAAGAAAATGTGAAGTACCTCATTGGAAAGACAACTGACATGGAAAATAGATCCAGGAGAGATAATGTAAGACTTATTGGACATCCTGAAAGCCATGATCAAAAACAAAAAGAGTCTAGACACCATATTCCAGGAAATTATATGGGAGAACTGCCCTGATATTGTAGAATCAGAGGATAAAATAGTCCTTGAAAGAATCAGAGGCAGCTAGGTGGCGCAGCAGATAGAGCACCGGCCCAGGAGTCAGGAGGACCTGAGTTCAAATCCGGCCTCAGACACTTAATACTCACTAGCTGTGTGACCCTAGGCAAGTCACCTAACCCCAATTGCCTCACCAAAAAAAAAAAAAAAAAAAGAATCCACTGATCACCTCCTGAAAGAGACCCCAAAAGGAAAACTACAAGGAATATTGTTAACCAAATTCCAGAATTATCAGGTGAAGGAGAAAATACTACAAGCAGCCAGAAAGAAACAATTTAAATATTATGGAACCACAGTCAGGATTACACAGGACCTGTCAGCTTTAACATTTAAGAATCAGAAGGCTTGGAATATAATATTCCAGAAGGCAAAGGAGCTTAGATTACAACCAAGAATCAACCACCCAGCAAAATTGAGCATTAACTTTCAGAGGAAAAGATGGACATTCAATGAAATAGGCACTGCTAAAGTTTCCTGAAGAAAATACTAGAACTGAACAGAAAATTTGATCTTCAAATACAAGACTCAAGAGATGTATAAAAAGGTAAACAGGGGGAAGTTATTCAATAATGTTATACTGTTTACATCCCTATGATAATACTTTTAACTCTTGAGATCTGTATCTCTATTAGGGTATAGTTACTAAATAGACTTTGATGTGATGATAAAGAAACTTAAGGGGCAGAATAAAAGGAAAAAAGGGCAAGAAGAGGGAAGGGGAGATAGAATGTGGTTAATTACATCATATGAGGAGGCACAAAAAACCTATTATAATAGAGGGAAAGAAGGGAGGGGTGAACATTGTTTCAACCTTACTGTCATCAGATTTGATTTAAAGAGAGAATAACATATACACCAATTTGAATAAGGAAACTTAGAAGGCTATTGGTCCAGAAAGAAGTGATGAGGGCTTGGATACACTGGTAGAAAGGAACATATAGGAGAAAATTATTAAAATGGAAATGACAGCATTTGGCAACAGATTACATATTGGGTGGGGGGACAGGAATAGGTGAGAGTGAATGAGCAGTCAACTAATGGTTGAGTACCTGTATGACTGGCAGGAAGATGGTTGTCATCAACAATAACAAGAAAATTAAGAAGAGTTTGGGTTTGGAGAAAAAAATAAAGTTGTGAGTCTGTAAATCTCCAACCCCAAACATTTTTCAAACAGCCAAAGCAGAAGTAGTGAAGCACCTCAATGGAGACTGGTTTCATTGAAAGCTCAAGGCAAGGCAAATCAAGCAGAAATGGTTCTGCTAAGTGATCCATTCTAAGGCTATACTGTTAAGCTACCTTCTATGCAAAGATCACCTGTTTTAATGTTGCAAGTTGGTTTTATCAGGGAAAGAAGCAACAAAGATTCCAGTGCATTCCCAAATGCCTACCTGAATGAACAGATACCACAGAAGACCATTTCCCTGAGGCATTACTTATATTCCCACACTAGATTTAACACTAAAACTCACAGCATAAACTTGGACAAGTCAGTTTCTCTGGTTCTGGTTCTTGGTTTTCCCCATCTGCCAAATGGGGATAATAGTACTTTGTCTTAATTATCTCAAGGTTGCTGTGAGAATAGGAAGAGATTCAGAAAGACTTTGAAAAATTAAAATAACTATATAAACAAATAGGATATCATTACAAAAGTAAGCCATAAACTTCTCTGAAGTTTCCAAGCCTCTCAATCACTTTTTAACTTTCTCTCTAGAGCTTTTCTCTTGGGTTGTAATTAAGTCCTGACCCTTAGAGCACCCAGAAACTAGAGATTCTAAAAAGCATCATCTAAGAAGGGATTAGGAATGATTGAGGTTGAGAGAGTTGGGATGCAGCTATGCTACTGAGTGATTGCTTCAAGGGAGAGATTGATAAGTCCTGAGGGTATGGGAGTCCCTGCCCATTCCCAGACCTGATGACAAAGTTAATTAATGGCACTTTCAGCTGGAGTGCTAAGCTAACTAACTGTGATGGATGAGGGCTAGCGTGGGCTCTTTGCTACCCAAGGGGGCCCAGTTCTCTTTAAAAACAGCACAGCTAGTTATAGACTTAGCTCTTCTCAGCAATACAATGATCCAAGACAATTCCAAAAGACTCATGATGGAAAATGCTATACACATCCAGAAAAAGAACTGTGGAATCTGAATGCAAATCAAAGCACTTTCAATTTTCTTTTTGCTTTTTGTTGTTTTTTCTTTCTTGAGGTCTTTCCCTTTTGTTCTGATTCTTCTTTCACAACACAACTGATGTGGAAATATATTTAACATGATTGTACATATATATATAAAACCTATATTAGCTTGCTTACTGTCTTGGGGAGAGGGAAAAGGGAGAAAAATTTGGAACTCAAAATCTTATAAAAACAAATGTTGAAAATTATCTTTACATGTATCTGAAAAAAAATACTATAAAGATTAAAAAAAAAAAAAGAATAGCACTTATCTGACTGAACAGCCTGATAGAATAAAAAAAAACAACTGAGCTGGGGAGGGACCCCAAGTACACTCGTTTAAAAACCTGCCTATTTGGGGCAGCTAGGTGGCACAGTGGATAGAACACCGGCCCTGGAGTCAGGAGTACCTGAGTTCAAATCCTGCCTCAAACACTTAACACTCACTAGCTGTGTGACCCTGGGCAAGTCACTTAACCCCAATTGCCTCACCAAAACCAAAACAAACAACAACAAAAAAACACCCTGCCTATTCTTTTAACAAGGAAATCTGCTTAGCCAGTTTATCTCAAACAGAAAACACAAACACATTATCTCTTTTCAAGGTCTTGGCTACCATTTTTTTTTTTAAGAGCAGTGAGGTAGCCCTCATTGCCCAGGGTCACTCAGCTAGTAAGTGTCAAGTGTCTATGGGCAGATTTGAACTCAGGACCTCCTGAATCCAGGGCCGGTGCTTTATGCACTGAGCCGCCTAGCTGCCCCCTTGACTACCATCTTTTTACCCTTACCTGGGTATCCTACCAGCCCAAGGCCAGTCCTCTTCTCTTCAATGCCACATTCAAGGGGAAGATTAAGAGGCCTTAAATGTAGAATAGGAATCCATATCCCTTGAAATCCAACTGCCTTATCAAGGAAAACTAAAGTTTTCTGAGATTAAATGACTTGCCCAAAATCACAGGTTAGTAAAATGAAGAACTAGGAATTGAACCCAAGCTGTTATTGTTCAATCATTTTTCAGTCATGTATGATTCTTTGTGACCCCATTTGAAGTTTTCTTGGCAAAGATGCTGGAATGGTTTGCCATTTCCTTTTCCAGCTCATTTTACAGATGAGGAAACTGAGGCAACCAGTTAAGTGACTTACCCAGAGTCACACAGCTGGTAGTGTCTGAGGCCAGATTTGCAGTCAGGTTTGCAGGGCTTTAAATGCCCAACAGGGGAGTTTCTATTTAATTCCAGAGGCAAAATAAATGGGAGCCACTGGAGGTTAAGTGAGAAGATGACCTAAATTAGTCGGATTAATATGTTAAAGAACACTTTGGCAACTGTATGGGGATTGAATGGAAGAGGGTAAAGACCGAGGCAGGAAAACCAATTAGAGTTAACATCAGTGGGTTAGGCATTGAAAAGATACATATATGGGGCAGCTAGATGGCGCAGTGGATAGAGCACCAGCCCTGGAGTCAGGAGACCCTGAGTTCAAATCCGGCCACAGACACTTAACACTTACTAGCTGTGTGACCCTGGGCAAGTCACTTAACCCCAACTGCCTCACTAAAAAAAAAAAAAAAAGATACATATAGAAGACAAGGCCCCCTGCCCTTTATGCCCTCATATTCCAGCTGGTTGCATACTGCATTCCAAATAAAGAATGCATGCCTGATGCATGCAAGGCTGTCCACCCTTGGACTCCTTCCTACCTTACCAGACATATTCCTTTTACCATTTTCTTCATTTGCTCTGTAGAAGCCTATGACAAAACTCTTTTTTCATTCAACTAAAAATATTAAAAAATAAATGTTTCTCCAACCTGAAATTCTTTCCAGTCTTTTCCCAGTAAGAAAAAAAATGTGTAGAAGGTCAAGAGTAAAAGATTAAGGCTTATGGAAAAAATGTTAAAGGTGGTAACCAAATTTAAAGAAAAAATATCTCTAGTCAAGAATAAGATCAAGGCCTTCCTCATCCCCTGAAGGCATAAGACCTATCAAAGGGGAGTCAAGTCTAGCCAACAAGCATTTATTAGGAGTCTACTGTGTGCCAGGAACTGTATTAAGCATTGAAGTTGAAGTGGAATGGAGAGAAACATAAGGCAGCTGAGACCAAGCAGCAGACTACTGCAATAGTACAGGCAGGACCCTGGGCAAGTCACTTAACCCCAATTGCCTCAAAAAAAAAAAGAAAGAAAAAGAAAATAGTACAGGCAAGAGATGAGGGTAGTGATTGTGTCAGAGAAAGAGCTATGTACAAGAGACGTTAGGAAAGCAGAATTGAAATATTTCAAAGGTAGTTATGACAAGACTTGGCAACTGAATATATGCTAATGATAATAGCTAGCTTGTATATAGCACTCTAAGCTTTTGCAAAGCACTTTTTAAACGTCTCATTTTATCCTCACAGCAACCCTAGGAAAATTATGATGGTTCCAAATGTCCTCTGGAACCTTACAGCTGTAAGACAGTGGCTTGTGACAAAGAGAAGATCAATCACTTGCCCGAGTCATACAGAGCCAGTATTGTGTCAGGGCAGGAATTTAATTTGTTTGTATGGTATCTCCCCTATTAGACTATAAACTCCTTGAGGGTAGGGATTGTTTTTTGCCTCTTTTTTGTATCCGTAGCACTTCACATAGTAACTGGCACATAGTAGGCACTTGATATAAATGTCTTAAGTGAATTGAACACATAGGTCTTCCTAACTTCAAAGCTACATTTGCCTCCATCCATTACCCTACTATTTATTCAGAATTCACCCTTTCTTTTTCACTCTTCCTCAGTTAATTTTACCATCTTTCCTCCCATCTGATTGAAAGCTTCTTAGGGGGGCAGCTAAGTGGCACAGTGGATAAAGTACCAGCCCTGGATTCAGGAGGACCTGAGTTCAAATTTGGCCTCAGACACTTGACACTTACTAGCTGAGTGACCCTGGGCAAGTCACTTAACCTCCATGGCCCCACCAAAAAAAAAAAAAAGCTGGAAGGGAAAGTTCCTTAGGAACAGGAGTTTGTGTCATTTCTTGCTTTCTCTGGTGTATGGGGTTTTCAAGGCTGCTCATCTACCTTTGGCATTCACCCTCACCCAACTCTCAACTGTGGCTCCAAGAAACTGTAGCATGAACCAATGGCTACACCCCCGTAAAACCATCTCCACACACGGGCTAAACCAGGCTGAGGGTAACGGATAGCCCTCAAACCCACTGGTGAGTTAGAAGGTTATCTACCCCAAGCACGTGAAGACGTCTCCCAACAAAACAATTAGTTCCAATAGCCATGAAAGGCAGCTGAAGCAGACACTGTAGAGCACTGGGTCAGATATCAGTCACCAATGTCATCCACTGTATGCTTGGTCATCACCAGAGGTCTAGACTGTCTTTTCACTAGACTTAGATGACTCTGAGAGAGTGAGGCTATTGACTTTGGACAACTCTGCCTCATGCACATCAAGACATCACCCCATGATTTCATAGGTCCTCAAGATCAAAAGAGGAACAACAATACATAACACTGCATTTATTTAGTAGATGCTTAATATTTGTTGCATTGAATTGGGCAAAAAGACAAACATGCAAAGACTGAGATAAAAAGAATGTTTTATGTGTTTTGTTTTAATACTTAAAATTGTAATTCTGAGAAGGGGTCCTTCTGAGCCTATGGGCTTCATCAGACTGCCAAAGGGTTCCATGACACAAGTGCTTAAAAAGCCCTGGTCTAAGAACCCTTTCAACCTCAAAGTTCTATATTAATATATCTCTATTTGTCTTATATTCTCTCTGTCATTTGGCACTGAATAATGGACCTAACAGGCATGGATAGGCTTGAGGTCAAGACTCATCTTCCTGAGTTCAAATCTGGCATCAGACACTTACTAGGGCAAGTTTGCCTCAGTTTCCTCATCTATAAAATGATCTGGAGGGGCAGCTAGGTGGCGCAGTGGATAGAGCACCGGCCCTGGAGTCAGGAGTACCTGAGTTCAAATCCGGCCTCAGACACTTAACACTTACTAGCTGTGTGACCCTGGGCAAGTCACTTAACCCCAATTGCCTCACTAAAAAAAAAAAAATGATCTGGAAAAGGAAATGGCAAATTACTCCAATATTTGCCAAGAAAACCCCAAATGGGATCCTAAAGAGTCAGACACAACTGAAATGACTGAACTGAAATAAAGTGGACCCAGTAGCCATTTAATAAAGGTTGGCTGATTAAACCCCTAAAAGCTCACATTTCCATAGAGCTTTAACATTTATAAAGTGCTTTACATATGTTAACTCGTTTGATCCTCACAATGCTATGAGGATAGGATATGTAGGAATTGTATTCCCATTCCATAGTTGAAGAAATGAGACATCCAAAATTCAGCACTCTTTTCAATTAAACCACATACAATCTTGCAAAAAAAAAAAGGGGGGGGGGGGAGGGTCTGGCTAGGGCAAGACTGTACAGAGCTCAATTTAGCATTATTGGCTGACTGAAGGGCTGGACAGAAGCAGAGTAATCAGAACTGGCAGAGAGAGAAGACCCTGCCAGGTAGGGCAGGAGTAGGAGAGACAGGGGGCAAAAATGGAAATAGAAGCAGGAGAAAATCAAGACAGCTATTCCTTCTGGGCATGTGTCCCAGTATAAGCATTTCTCCAAGAGTCTCATTAGGAGAGGTGTAAGCAGTGATACAGAAGAAATGCTGATGAATAGCATAGGCTGAGAAATTCCAATTAGGCCTGGAGAACAAGTATCTCTATTCATTCAGACTCTTTACCCAGTCTTTAACCACATCATTGCCCTTGAAGCCACTTCACTTCTTTATCCAAATCTACTCAGGACGGCTGTTCTTCCTGGAACCAAAGGGGACAGCCCAGCTTGGAATGGAGCTATCTCCCATATCTCAAATTCCCAGGGAAAGAGACAGAGATACAAGAATAGAAGTGAAATGGTCCCACTGGTCCCTTCCTTCTCAAATAATCATGAATATCATTACCTATTTATATGTTACATTCCCCATAAAAGAGTATAAGCTTTTTGAGGACAGGCACTGTCTAGTTTGTCTTTTTTTTTTTTTTTTTAGATCTGTGGTTTCACTGGTATAGAGAACTTCCAGATGAGAAAAACTCCCTATTAGCAAAGCAGGTTAGCACCCTCTCTGCAACTTCTAAGTTGCTGAGAATTGCCTAGATACAGTGATGTCAAACTCCTGACAGTAGTAGATTGGCCTAGAAAATCGCAAATTAACATTAACTATGTTTTATTTTACTTTTCTTTATTTTGTTAGACATTTCTAATTACATTTTAGACTGTAAACAGTGTCTCAGATCTCACTTAGGAGGAAGTTTTGCCAGTTTGACACCTACCTAGAATGCTGACAAGTCAAGTGACTTGCCCAAGGTAACACAGTCAGTGTATGTCATAGGCAGAATTTGCACTCAAGTCTTCCTAATTTCTTAGGCCAGTTCTCAATCATTTGGGGACTCTTACTTCTCTCTCCACTGTTGTTGCTGTTGTTCTTTAGTGGATGAGTCCTATTGACTTTTCCTGACCCTATTTGGGATCTTCTTGGCAAAGATATTGGAATGGTTTGCTCTTTTCTTCTCCAGCTCATTTTACAAATGAGGAACTGAGGCAAACAGGGTTAAATGACTTGCCCAGGGTGACACAGCTAGTAGTACATGAAGACAGATTTAAACTCAGGTCCTCCTGACTCCAAACCTGGTACTCTTTCCACTGCACCACTATTATTTTAATAACTCTAAGAATTCCTAGCACAGTGACTGGCATATATTAGGTACTTAATAAATGCTTGTTGAATTGGATTAGATTGACCTGAATTTGATATGCTTGACACACTGCCCTGAATAAGAATTAGCAAATTCACAAATTAGTATGCTGTTTGTACTTCTTTGAAGGAGGATAAGGATTTGTTAGCTTAAGGGAGATCCTATACTTGATTTAGGGTCTTAGTGCACTGACAAAGAAACATGACAGCACTGACTTAAGTCTGAGTCCGTAAGGTAGAAAACCCTCATGGCCACTAACAATGGAGACACAACTTATTCAAAATAATCTGCCTTAAGTGTAAACAGGACATGGGGGCAGCTAGATGGCACAGTGGTTAAAGCGCTGGCCCTGGATTCAGGAGTACCTGAGTTCAAATCCAGCCTCAGACACTTAACAGTTACTAGCTGTGTGACCCTGGGCAAGTCACTTAACCCCCATTGCCCCGCAAAAAAAAAAAAGTGTCAACAGAACCAAAGTTACAAATTTACTGATTGTTCTTCATGCTATCATAGTATTTAAATAGTCTTTTACAGAATAACACTTGGTCGTTTTTTAGCCAAGCATATAAAGTCAAGGTGGTATTATCATTTAATGGTCCAGAAGTCCCCCTATCTCAATTCATGGATGAGGGTGGAAGCTATCCATCCAACCCAGTCCCAAGAAAGAAAATAGTCTAATTAACGTGAAGCTATCTAGAACAGCCCACACAGAATCATCAATGAGATCTGGAAGGAACCTCAAGATCATCAATACCACACCCTCATTTTACAGATAAAGAAATTAAGGCCCAGAGAAGTTAAATGACATGGCTCACAAGTAATAAGTAACAGTGTCACAACTTGAGTAGAAAGTGTCATATTTGTGAAGTGTTTTGCAAACCTTAAAGCATTATATAAATACTATTTATTATTGTTGTCATTAACCCAGGCCCTATGGAGTTCACATACATTGCACTTTCCACTGCATGTTTATAGCACATTGTAATAAAAATATCACGTCCATTTCAAACAAGAAAAACAAAGATGGGATGTTAAAAGCGACTTACCCAGTATTAAAATTCAGTTCTTAACAATTCTGTTTCCAGACTTCTCCAAATACCAAGAGCATAAGACTGACTGCTATGCTACGTTACCTCCCTCAAATTGTCATGAAACCAAAATATTTCCTGGATGTGTGCAGAACTGACCCACAATTCCAGTTTGGAATAAAGACCTAATGTAGATGAAAATAAGAACTTACCTCTGGACAGAGCCAGGGAGACTTGCCCAATCTGAAACTTGGCCCAGTCAACTTCTGAAGACCTCCACAACCAACCGGAAGCTTTAGAAAAAAAGAGATCCATCAGAAAAGATAAACGCTATTCTTAAGGACTGAAATAATTACAATGTGAAAGAATGAGCCAAATCACTAATAAGAGAAATGCAAATAAAAACCCAGAGGTTTCTCCACAACTCAGAAAATTGGCAAAAATAAATTGGGAATAATGTCACAGGGGCTGTGAAAAGGCAGGTGTATTAGTGAATAGTTGATGGAATTGTGAATTGGCACAGCCATTCAGGAAAACAATTTGGGATTATGCAAATAAGGTGACTAGAATATCCCTACCCTTCAGTCCAGACATCCCTTCAGTCCAAGAGATAGGGGCATGGGGATGGGGGGGTCCTCCTATTTTGCCACTGGACCCAGATAATTCTGGAAGAATAAGGTTCATAATCTAACATAGCCTTCCCTCACTTAAATCCAATTCAGGGCAAGTCATGACATCACCCGGATGTCATCATGGTCCTCATTGAGACAACAGCAACAATATATTCCTATTAATATTACTCTGTAATTGTTTTATGTGTGTAGGTCTTATCTCTTTCCTGAAAAGTTTCCTGAGGGCAGGGATCAAATTTAAGTAACAGAAGACACTCCCCTTAAACACTTGGGGACTGGACAAAAATGGAATGGAATTTGGGTCTATCAAAGAGAATAGACAGAAGATTTTCTACAATTCCCTCTACACTCCCTCCCCCCCCCCAAAAAAAAATCTAGTAAACCATAGGGCTTAAAGTAATCAGACCTATCTTTGAGAAGCAGGAAGTGAGGCAGGAAATAAGGGTACTATTTGGTGGAGGGGATAAGTAACCAACCTACCTAAGAAATGGAGTTGAGTTTTCCAAACTATCTGAAATGCTCATCTCGTTTTATAAAAAAAAAAAAAAAAACCCTCAACTTAGCCTCCTAAAAAATGACAGAAGCAAAAGTTTGAGTAATGAAGACCTTGCCGAAATATCTATTGACAAAAAACAAGCTAGGGAATACTTGGGCGATGTGAATACATACAAAATCAGTTCATCTTGATATCACACATCCTGTGCTTATGCAACCTCTGAAAAATTATGGAGAACAGAAGAGAACAAGGATGGCTGGCCAACAGGAAAAGCAAGCGGCCTGGTGGCCTCTGCAAGCCAGGAAGAAACAATGGTCCTAGAACCCTATACCATTAAAACTAAAAGGAACCTTAGAGATTCTGAATGAAAATGACAAGAAATCACAAAATGAATGTCTGCATGAAGATACATGGGGCCTTCGCCTGCAAAAGCTAAAAGAACACCCCCTCCAAGAAATTCATTACCTTAGTAATATTTCTCCACAAAGTATGAAATTAGAGTCACATCAGTCTCCCCAATTTACAATGCTATTTTTCTCAGTCCGGCCTCTAACAAGTACTAGCTCATGTCTATGACCTCCTTTCATTTATTTGGTACTTCTAGAAGAGTCAAAATTAACACTAGAAAGCCAGAATGGGGAGGAATATAGGGGAAATGAAAGGAAGGAAATAAGCATTTATATAGTACCTAGTACATGTAAGGCACATCATCTCATTTGATCCTCAATCCTCTTATTACTTCCACTTTACAGTTGAGGAAACTGAGGCAAACAGAGGTCAAGTGACTTACCCAGAAACATGCAGCCAGTAAGTTTCACGGGCCAAGTGAATGCCCCCCAAAAGCCTTTGAAGACTAAGAGACAGAATTAGTTTAGGCTTCTCCTGAGGGGATCAAGGGAAGTTGGAGTAAAAGTTAGACAAGGCTCTAATCATGTCATTGCTGAACCTTTTAGATCTGCAAATCTGGAAGGCTGAGACACTTCTATTGTCACTAGTTATTTTCTAGAATAAGATTAAGGGATTTTGAGTCAGGACCAAGGAGAGATTCAAATCCTGGCTTTGTTAATGTACTTGTGTAAGCCAGTGAGAAAGCCACCAAAAGATCCCTTCTATCTCTTTTAATCAATTGACAATGAGACTAAAACTTGACTATCCAGAGAAAGCAACTCTTTATAGCCTAGTCTGACCTCCGGCAAGTCATAATTCTCTTCTCCAGTGGCACCCTATTTCTTCCAAGCCCAAATATAAAATCCTGTTTAGTTTTTAAAGCCCTTCCCAAACTGGACATCTCCTAACTTTCCTGTCTGGGTTCCCTGTTAACAATATCCTTTCTTGTACAAGTTACTATCTCCTGACTATTGCTTTTTTTTTTTAAGTGAGGCAATTGGAGTTAAGTGACTTGCCCAGGGTCACACAGCTAGTAAGTGTTAAGTGTCTGAGGCTGGATTTGAACTCAGGTACTCCTGACTCCAGGGCCGGCGCCACCTAGCTGCCCCTGACTATTGCTTTTTTTAAAAAAATAAACAATAGTATGGTTTTTTAAGTTTCCTACATTGACCTTTATAAGATTTTGAGTTCCATATTTCTCTCCCTCCCTCTCCTCCCCAGATGGCAACCAATCTGATAAAAGTTATATATGTGTATAATCATATTAAAATATATTTCCACATTACTGACCATTCCTTTTTACAAGTCGCATGCCTAGAATACTTTCCTCCTAGCTTCCCCGGGCTTCCTTCAAGACAGCTCAAATTCCACCTTTCCTGATAGATACCCCATTACTTTATATCCCTCATGTAGTACCTTTCCTCTGAAATTATCCATCTACTCAGTTGATATCATATATACAGTTGTGTGCATCTCCCCATTAGAAAGTAAGCTCCTTTTTTTGGTATCCTCAGTGCTCAGCAAGTGCCTGGTACAGAGTAGGAATTTATTTAAAATATTTGCTGACTTGAATGGGAAGAAGAGAATTCTCTAGAGTCTCAGCTATTCCCTTTGGACACCATAATTTTTCAAATATTTTAAAAACACATTTGATCAGATCCATGAACTCAGGGGTTTTAAAAAATATTTTGACAACTGTGTTTCAACATAATTATAATTCTATGGGTTTTATTCGATTTAAAAATGTTACTCTGAAATAGGGTCCATAGACTTCACCAGACTGCCAAAGTCCAATACACACACACACACACACACACACACACACACACAGAGTCTGTCTGACTGTCTCTGTCTCTCTCTCTCTCTCTCTCTCTGTCTCTCTCTCTGTGTCTCTGTCTCTCTGTCTCTCTCTCTGTCTCTCTCTCTGTGTCTCTCTCTCTCTCTCTCTCTCTCTCTCTCTCTCTCTCTCTCTCTCTCTCTCTCTCTCTCTCTCTCTCTCTCGTGTACAAAAAAGGTTAACACCTCTGTATTAGCTCTTCCACAAAGGCCCTGTACAATGTTTACCAAATCGGGGAGACCAGGTTCAAACCCTGAGAACTGTTAAAAAATATAAGATAAAATTCGAGCTCCCCCAAAAATGCAGTCTTAAGTAAATAACCCCACATGTGGCAGACATAGCCTAGAAAAGACTAATGGGGGGTGCAGACAAGTTTTGCACCTTCCAGATCTGAAGAGTCATGGATCAGGAACAAGACAGCTGCCTTTGCATTAGGCAAGGTCAAAGCCAACAAGCCATTTATTAAGTATCTACTATGTGCCTGGCATAGCATAAGTAGATGATAGTAGTTTTCCCCACACATTAACTACAAGCACAACCTATCTAGTTTAAAATATGCTAAAACCCCAAGGTCTTAGAAAACCTAAATACACTCCTAGCCTTGTGGGGCCCACACACATATACAGGCATGCACACCCCCACTCAAAACACAGAGGAACTCAAATGCCCTAGTTAATCTCACTTACCCCTTAAGAATGTGGAGTCAGAATTCTTTTCTCCCAAGCACCCTTCCAACTAGAGGCCCACAGCCAGTAAAAGAGTCAGCAGTCCAGGAAAAGAAAAGACTGAGAGAGAATTCTCCCAGGCCCTAGCCAAATTGAACTTCTCAAGCCAAGTCTTCCCCAGAGGAGCCCCTCTAGTCCAGATGACAAAAAAAAAAAAAGCCTCCTAGAAGAGGTAACTAGAGGAGTGATTTACATATGCACAGGCAATGGGAAAAGGAGAGGTTTTAGCATAATCAGCCTTATGCAAAAATGTTAAAGACTCTGGAGGCTTCTTAAACTAAATGAAAATGAAACCTTTTAAAGAAAAGGCATTAAAACCTTCAAAAAGGCCACCTCCTGCTTTCTTCTTAATGGTGTTTGTACCTTAACACCCATATTCTCCACTAGTGAAGTAAATTACCTGAGGTACTTGTCTGCTTGCATATATCTGCAAAGTTCATATCATTGAAAGTTGGTAGGTATCTTAAAATTCACCTATTCAAGTTCCCTCCTTTTAGAGACATGGAAAATATGGTCCAAAAAAGGAAACTTGTCTAAGGTCCCATAGCTATAAATAAGCAAGCTAGGATTCAAAACCAGGTCTAGGACTCCAAATCAATAGATTTATAATAAATTTATAATAAAGTAATAACTTGCTCTAGGTTCTAGAAAATACTTCATCTTGTTGAATAATGGTATAGTTCCCCCAATAGATAAGGACTCAAAGGCTGTGCACTTAGCAGTTTCCTTTTTTGTTTTGTTTTCTTTTTGGGTTTTTTTTTGGGGGGGAGTGGGCAATGGGGGTTAAGTGACTTGCCCAGGGTCACACAGCTAGTAAGTGTCAAGTGTCTGAGGCTGGATTTGAACTCAGGTCCTCCTGAATCCAGGGCCGGTGTTTATCATCCACTATGCCACCTAGCTGCACCTTTCTTCTCTTTTCTTTTCGTTTCTTTTTTTTTTGTTTGTTTGCACTTAGTAGTTTTCAAAAGAAGAAATGCAAATTATCAAAAACCACAGGGAATTGCTCCAAATTACTAATAACCAGAGAAATACATGTTAAAACCAGTTCAAGGTTTCAGCTAAGTGTCTCAGAAGATGGAGTCTTGGCCCTGAAGTCAGGAAGACCTGAGTTCAAATATGTGCTCAGACACTTGCATGTTCTATGACTTTGGTTAAGTCAATGTGGTTCTATTTGCCTCATTTTCCTCAACTAAAAAAGGGTATGTTAACCTGGAAATTTAGGAAACAATCAATATAGGAGGAACGATAGCTCACCATATCGCAAAGCTAGGAAGCTAGGAATACCCAAAGATGGGAACAGAGGACAGGGTTTTTATTGGCTAACAAAATAGAAACGAACCAAAAGATTACTCCAGAGTCACAACTACTTAATGTAAATGAACCTTTAACAAAAGAAACAAAAGAACTCCAGAGTTAAGTATAGACCCTACTAACTCTAAATAGAAACCACTTAACGTAGGTGGACCCTTTTTACATAATAACATAAAGTCCGGGGAGTAAGGCTAGGATCATTTTGCTTGGGGGAAAGTCCATAAGTCAATCAAGAGTCTGGAACTGACAAAAATTGGTTAGCCTCAAGCAATTCATTTGTCTGTGAAAGGGGAGTGGGTGGGGATGTCATTTCTCAGTAAATTTGTAGTTCTCAGGTAATAGCACCTATCTCACTGGGTTGCTGGGAGGATCAAATGAGATTTATAAAGTTTTTATCACCGTGCCTGGCACATGGTAGGTAATATATAAATATATAAAAATTATATATAAATATTATTATCAGATTGACAAAAATGACAAAAGATGAAAGTTGCAAATGTTGAAGGGGCTAAGACAGTCCTACAAATACATTTACTAGGAATGAATGGAAAACATTAACTACTTAACTATAAACTAATAGAGTAACTAGGTGGCACAGTACAGGGCCCGAATTTAGGTGGACCTAAGTTCAAATCTGGCCTTAGTCACTTACTAGCTCTATGATCCTGGGCATTTGACCTGCTTGCCTCAGTTTCCTCCTCTGTGAATGGGATGGGGGGGCGGGGTGAGGGTTGCTGAGGTGGGTACTAGTGGTTGGAAATATCATGAAAAGCTTCTTATAATAGTGGCACTTTACTTGTGTCTGTGTTCCAAAGGAAACTAGGGATTCTAGGGAGGGTTTGGGGAGATCTTTATGGGTGCAGGCACCAATGCAAAAGTCTGGGAATAGGGGCAGGTAGGTGGCACAGTGGATAAAGCACCGGTCCTGGATTCAGGAGTACCTGAGTTCAAATCCGACCTCAGACACTTGAAACTTACTAGCTGTGTGACCCTGGGCAAGTCACTTAACCCCCATTGCCCCACAAAACAAAACAAACAAACAAACAAAAAAGTCTGGGAACCAGAAATAAGAGTGTTATGTATAGTGGGCAGCTAGGTGGCATAGTGGATAAAGCACTGACCCTGGATTCAGGAGGACCTGAGTTCAAATTTGGCCTCAGATACTTGACACTTACTAGCTATGTGACCCTGGGCAAGTCACTTAACCCTCATTATCCCACCCAAAAAAAAAAAGTGTTATGTATAAGGAAGAATAAGGAAGCCAGATTGACCCCTAGCATCTTAAACTGTGAGTCAACACCCCATCTGGGGTTGCATAACTGAATGCGGGGATCATGAAAAAATTGGCAACAGTAAAAGGTTATGTATACCTATTTTATATATACAGATTCACATAAAAATTTCTCCAGTTAAAAGGGGTCACAAGTGGAAAAGGTTTAAGAAGCCTTGGCCTAGAGTACATGAAGATGGATATTGCATAATAAGGCTGGAAAAAGAAATTAGAACCAGATTGCAAGGGGATTTGCATGACAAGTACTCCATGAGTGAATAGGATATACTATATAGATAATAGCTATAATTTTCATGGTAGCAAGGAAATGGAAACATGGTGGGTTGCTCATTGGATAGAAATGGCTGAACTCTGGTTTGTTCCCTCCCCCACCTCACTCTTTCCCTTCTCCTTCTGGATCTTCACCACTGTCTCCCTCTCTTCCACCATAGCCTGAAAATTCTCCCTCTCCTAAGTCTGTACCTGTCAAACCTGGGTTTGTGAGGCCTCCTTTTACCCCAGTTTTGGCGGGATCAAATCCTTTTCTTAATCCTCCTACTGCACCCTCTTTATATCCTCCTGTGCCAGAGTGTAGTCCCCTGCATATTCCTCGGAGTGGTCAGTCATACTCAGGACACCCTACCTCCAGACCTATGCTTCCCTTGAGAGAAGTAGCCTCAGGGGATGGGACAGTAAGAATTCATGTCCCTTTTTCTATGTCTGATTTGGCCCAAATTAAGGAAAAACTTGGGAGGTACTCTGAGGACCCAACCAAATTCATTAAGGGTTTTGGAGCTGTCTCCCTTCAGTTTGATCTTTCATGGGAAGATATGCATATCATCATTTCTAGCTGTTGTTCCCTAGATAAGAAGAAAAGAATTGGGGATCTGGATAGACAAGCAGGGGATGAGGAGGTACAGACTGGTTCACCTTGGGCAGAGGTCCCTGGTGCTGCGGCAGTACTCTCAGCGGACCCAAATTGGAATTAACAGGAGGAGCACAGGGATAGAGAAAAATTTTTGTAGAAACAAAAGTAATACATCCTATAAGAAGGAAATGGTGAACTGGTGAAAAAAATCTTTACATCAAATCTCTTAATCTACTATCCAAGATATTTGAGAAAAGAATACATACTCTATCAAAAGTCATTCTCCCAGTGATAATCAAAGGATTTCCTCTCCATATGAAAGATTGTTCTAAATCAATTCATCAAAACTCCAAAGTTTCAACTCAAAACCTCCAAACTGAAAAAAATTAAACTTGATTCAAAGAGTACATGTTGGAAGAATTGTGGAAAGATAGACCAATACCTTGGTGAAGTTGTGACTTATCCAATCATATTGGAAAACTATTCTAAATTACACTAAGAAAGTGACTAGGGGCAGCTAGGTGGCACAGTGCATAGAGCACCAGCCCTGGAGTCAGAAGGACTTGAGTTCAAATCCAACCTCAGACACTTGACACTTACTAGCTGTGTGACCCTGGGCAAGTCACTTAACCCTCATTGCCTCACCAAAAACAAAAAAAAAGAAAGTGACTAAACTGTCCCTGCTGTCTTACTAAAGAGATTGCACTGCTAGGCAGACACCAGAAAGTGATCAACAATAGAAAAGTTCAAAACACATCAAAATATTTAATAGAGCATTTTTTTGTAGTTACAAAAAACCAGAAGAAATCATTCCATCACTGGCTTTCTGGCTCATTCTTCCTCCACTACCACCTTCTTTACACTCATACCACCACCAGCCTTTCTTCTTTTCTCCCTCCTTACCCCTTGAGTTCCTGAATCATGAACCATGATCAAATCAGTTCTGCCACTATTCCTAAGATGTGGTGTGTCAATGTAACCCTATGGTCCTGATGTGGGATGGAATTAGGGGTCCTTTTTTGCCTCCTACATCAGTCCTACTCACCATCTTTGTAATAACCTTGTAACTTTTTGAACTAAAGTGTCCTCAGGCTACCTTTGTGTATGGCTTCTCCCACCTACCCTTGAATGGAAGCTCCTCCTTAAGGACAAGATATGTTTTTGCTTTAATGTTTGTTAACTCTGGTCCTTAACATAGCATTAGGCACTTAAGTAAGTACTTATTTATTTATTGCAAAGGCAGTGGGAGTTAAGTGACTTGCCCAGGGTCACACAACTAGTAAGTGTCAAATGTCTGAGGCCGGATTTGAACTCAGGTACCCCTGAATCCAAGGCCAGTGCTGCCACCTAGCTGCTCCTTTAGTAAGTACTTAAAGAGAGGTAATTAGGTGGTACAATGGCTGAGAGACTCTGGAGTCAGGAAGAACATTCTTCCTGAGTTCAAATCTGGCTTCAGACATTTATTAGCTATTTGACTTTGGGCAAGTCACTTATTTGCCTCAGCTTCCTCATTCATAAAATGAGCTTAAGAAGGAAATGGCAAACCATTCCATTATCTTTGCCAAAAAACAAACAAACAAACAAAAAATCAGGCTGCCAGGTGGAGCAGTGGATAAAGCACCAGCCCTGGATTCAGGAGGACCTGAGTTCAAACCTTACCTCAGACACTTGACACTTAATAGCTGTGTGACCTTGGGCAAGTCACTTAATCCTCATTGCCCCATCAAAAAAAAAAATTCTAAAAAAAAAAACCCTAAATGGAGTCAACAAGAGAGTACTGAACAAGAACAAAATAAAATACTTAGACTTTTGAATTTCTGTTTTTAGTGTAGCCATTCAATTAGAGAATAATTAAACCAATTATAGTGCATGGATGGAATGAATATAAAAGATGCAAAGAATCCTGCACTGATGAACTGATGGAAGGTAAAGTAAGGAAGCAAAACCAAGAACATCATATACACAATGACTTTTGTTGTTGTTTAATCATTTCAGACTCTTCATTTGGGGCTTTCTTGCCAAAGATGCAAACAGGGTTAAGTGACTTGCCCAGGGTCACACACCTAGCCTGAAGCCAGATTTGAACTAAGGAAGATTTTGGATCCAACACTCTTATCTATACTGTACCACCTAACTGCCCAACACCATTGTAAATATCAAAGGACAAAAAAATAATTGAAACTAAACACAGTATAATTATAATAACCAATCTTGGCCCTGAAAATAAAGCTATAAGAATCCATCTCTCTCTTTTCTGAAGAATAAAGGGACTATGGGGGCAGCTAGGTGGCACAGTGGATAGAGCACCGGCCCTGGAATCAGGAGTACCTGAGTTCAAATCTGGCCTCAGACACTTAACACTTACTAGCTGTGTGACCCTGGGCAAGTCACTTAACCCCAATTACCTCACTAAAAAAAAAAAAAAAGAATTAAAAAAAAAGAATAAAGGGACTAGAGTAAGGAATACCATCTATACTGTCAGACTCAGCTGAGATATATCCTTGATATTGATATTTAAAGATGCTATAAAAGTCAAATATATCAATGAAAATTCGAAAATATTGTCATTCCTGAATTGCCCATTTTAACATACCACCTTTCCAAAATATAATAAAAATAACAATAATGATGAGAGGCAGTGTGGCAAAGTGGATACAGAGTTGGCCTGAGAGTTAGGAAGACCGGTTCAAGTGCTACTAATGGTTTAAGTTGGAATCTGTCAAGGATTGTGTAACAATTCACCTGCCAAATCAACTAGCCCTGAAAAATCTGGCTGGAGTGTCAGGAGGTAGGGTCATTTATGGTTGGCCTTGGGCAGACTTTTCTGATATGGGAGGGAAAGTTACTACCTGAAGCTAAACTGCTGAAAAGTAGGAGAGTCACCAAGATATCTACAATGTGACCAGGTGAAGATATTGCAGGTACAAAGATTGATAATAATAGCAAATATTTCTTTCTTTTTTTCTTTTCTTTTTTTTTTTCTGCGGGGCAATGAGGGTTAAGTGACTTGCCCAGGGTCACACAGCTAGTAAGTATCAAGTGTCTGAGGTCGGATTTGAACTCAGGTCCTCCTGAATCCAGGGCTGATGCTCTATCCACTGTGCCACCTAGCTGCCCCCATGCAAATATTTGAATAAGAACTTCGAAGGCCAAAATGGAGAAGAGTCCCAGCTGAGCAATGGTTGAAAATAGGTCAGTTGGTGCTGAGAGATGAGTGTCATTCCAAAAGGGTAGGACTATTGAGATCAGGTCCCTTAGAGCAAAGCTTCTTAAACTGTGGGTCTTGATTCCAGATTCCCTATGGGGTGAGAGAATCAAATGTGCTCTCCCCATTGTTCAAGTCCCAGGGGCTTCTCCCCCATCCCCGCCCCCCATTCCTTCTTTTTCCTGCTGAGTTGACAGTTAACCAGTAGAGGATGCTCCTCTCTGAGAAGAGCAGACTATATTGTTCAAGCCCCAGGGGCTTATCTCCCCCTCCCCAAAATTCTCTTCCTTTTCCTGCTGAGTTAGCTGTAGTTTTCTAAAGGTAAGTAACAAAAGAATTGTGAAATCCCCATCCAGAGGCTGTCCCATCTGTGGGTGTACATGTTTAGAAGTGACTCAAAGAATGTGCATCCAGAGTAGCCAATGGGTAAAGCAGGGGAGGGACTTTGGGTTAGGCCTAGGACAAAAAGGGAAGTTTGCTATGGTAAAGCAAATATCTTAACAAAATAGCCTTCCTTCTTTGCATCAGACCAGGAGTTGTGCCTCAGTTTACTTCTTTCTAACATGGGGTCACGTAACTGATTTTGGGGTCATGAAAAATTTGGCAACAGTAAAAGATTATGGATACCTACTTTATATACCTATATACCCAGGGTTACATAAAAATTTGTTGGGCAAAAAGGGGTCATGAGTAGAAAAAGTTTAAAAAGCCCTGTTTTAGAGAGTTGAAGGTCCTCCAGGGCTAGAGCTAACTGCAATATTTCAGTAGGACCAGAAGCCTAGAGGTTTTGGAAGAGGGCATCCACAAAATATATGAGGGGCTGTTTGGGGCAGCTAGGTGGCACAGTAGATAGAGCAGACACTTACTAGTTGGGAGACCCTGAGCAAGTCACTTAACCCTAATTGCCTTAAACATCTGGTGCCATTTCCAGTTGTCCTGATGTATATCTTGCAACTGGACCCAGAAGACTCTAGAGGAGAAAATGAGGTTGGTGACCTTGCACAGCCCTGCCTCACTTGAATCCAATTCACTGTAAGTCATGACATCACTTTCTAATGTCATGGTCCTCTTTGAAGGACAAACAACAAGGGACTGTTAGAACCTGTGATAATTTTTCTTCTTATTATGTTACTCCTCCTAGAACATGTTGGATAGATGAAGACTGTTTCCTGTTGACATTAATTGCACTTGGCTAAAAACGGGACTCGTTGGAATGATAATATTGACATTTTGACATTCCTCAGGTAAGAAGCAAAAGAGGAATTTTGAGTTCTCCAAAGTGATTTTAGCAATTTGTGGAAGGTTTCTCCAGGCTCTTTTTAAGTTTTAAGGTAAACTGAGAGACAATGGTATGAGCACCATCAACCTGTTAGGCTTACAGGTAACCAAAGGATCAATGTCTTCTCTCAATGACCAAAGACTCTAAGGATTTAACAAGATCTTTTAAACCTAGATGGGTCTTGCTTTGGATTGGCCTAACATTATATCTCTTGGATTTCGCCTATCAAGGATAAAATAATCCCAGTTAGTAGACATTTTTTGTTTTGGTGATGCAATTGGGGTTAAGTGACTTGCCCAGGGTCACACAGCTATTAAGTGTCAAGTGTCTGAGGCTGGATTTGAACTCAGGTACTCCTGAATCCAGGGCGAGTGCTCTATCCACTTTGCCACCCAGTTGTCCCTAGTAGACATTTTAATGAGGAGGTAAGTTAAGAGTCCTGGGACAGCTACATGGTGAAGTGGGTAGAGTGGGCCTGGAGTCATCAAAATTCATGTTAGTGAGTTCAAATCTGGATTCAGACACTTGCTAGCTGTGTGACCTTGGGCAAGTCACTTAACCCTATTTGCCTCAGTTTTCTCATCTGTAAAATGAGCTGGAGAAGGCAATGGAAAACCACTCCAGAATTTTTGCCAAGAAAATGCCAAATGGGGGCAGCTAGGTGGCGCAGTGGATAAAGCACTGGCCTTGGATTCAGGAGGACCTGAGTTCAAATCCAGCCTCAGACACTTGACACTTACTAGCTGTATGACCTTGGGCAAGTCACTTAACCCTCATTGCCCTACAAAAAAAAAAAAGAAAAGAAAATGCCAAATGGAGTCACAAAGTGTCAGACATTACTGAAAAATGACTGAATTGTGGATTAACCGTTACCTCTGGTCCCATTACTTCCTCCTAGGGAGATGTTTGTAATCCTCAAGAAATAGGATTTGTCTGCTGATGTGGGTATAGCCTGCAGCTGCTTTGATTTAATCAACTGGAATTTGAGATAAGTGGGTGGTGGGTGAGGTTACAAAGGAACTTGCATTTCAATTAAATGGGAGGTGGGAGAGGTTACAAAGGTGGACAATCCTAGGGTGGGAGATACAAATTAAAATAATAGGATTGAGACTCAAAAGACTGGTGGCTACTAGAATTAAGGGTGGAAGTAATTACTAGACAAAAGCTAGACCCTTTAAGCATTTCTCTTAGAATTGTAAGTGAAAAGTGAAGTTACCCAAATAAATTAATTCACTTGGCATGGAAGAGTATTAAATCTATTGCAACTTGACTATGTCTTAAAAATAGAATTAAAATCAATTTTCAATTTTATATTCTGAGCCTTTTGTTAGCTTTGTGACATGTAAATCTTCTCTCAACCAGCCCATTGTGAACCCTCTAAATGTAGTTTAATTTGTAATGTGGCTTAGTTTATCTTTAGAGTCTGTTTAACTAGGTCTGCTTCCTTAAGGGATGTATGAGATTATGATTCTGAGTTTGTTCAACTTTTATGGTTTAAGAGCATGTACGAGATTACAGTATATCAAAAATTGTTCATCTATCTTTGACATCATTTTTGACTATAAAATTGTTAGAATCCCAATCTTTATTCAGGATTATTTTTCGGAATCCTGAAATTTAAGAATAATAAAACGGGGGGGGGGGGGGCTGGCTAGGTGGCTCAGTGGATAAAGCACCGGCCCTGGATTCAGGAGTACCTGAGTTCAAATCCGACCTCAGACACTTAACACATACTAGCTGTGTGACCCTGGGCAAGTCGCTTAACCTCCATTGCCCTGCAAAAAAAAAAAGAAGAAGAAGAATAAAACCTGTTTCTACCTCTATAATTTCTGCCATGTGATCTAGCAGCAGTTATCTATCACACAAATTCAATGGGGAAAATATTCTTCCTGTAACAAATACTGCCAGCCACATTACTATTACACCAGAAAACTTTCAATGAGTCAATAGGGCACCCTAGTTTCTATTGGATTTCTAATAGGAAAGCTGCTAGGGACAGGAGAAGCCTGCGCAGGTGCTAACATAGATGTAGAGCACCATTTTGAGTCTCAACAATGGTATCTAATGTGGAGGAGCATATTGTGGGTATGGATACTGTGTTCTTGTAGCTTATGACAGTTCCCATGCCGGTTATTATGGGCAGGACTAGATGGATGGCCTTGCAGGTATTGGAACCATCTCTGGTAATGAATAATAAACAATAGTGGGTAGGAGGAAGGTAAAATGTATTCCTTCTCTAGAAATAGAGAGGCAGCTAGAAGGCACAGTTGGATAGAGCTCCAGGCCTGAATTCAGAAAGCATCTTCCTGAGTTCAAATTTATGCCTCAGTTTCCTCATCTGTAAAATGAGCTGGAGGAGGAAATGATAAACTACTTCAGTATCTTTACCAAGAGAACCTCAAATGGGGTCATGAGAAATAGAACATGACTGAAAAATGACTCAACAAAAGTCGTTACATATATGGAAAATTAGGTGGCATACTTGGTAGAGTGCCAGGCCTGGATTCAGGAAGACATATTCCTGAGTTCAAATCTGGTCTCAGACACTTACTAACTGCGTGACACTGGGCAAGTCACCTAATCCTTTTTCCTTCAGTTTCCTATATGTAAAATGAGCTAGAGAAGGAAATGACAAACTACTCCAGTTTCTTTGCCAAGAAAATCCCAAATGGGGTCAGAGAGAGTCAGAAACAAGTCAACAACAATAAGAAATAGAAATTAAGGGGGCAGCTAGGTGGTACACAGGATAAAGCACTGGCCCTTGATTCAGGAGGACCTGAGTTCAAATCCGGCCTCAGACACTTGATACTTACTAGCTGTGTGACCCTGGGCAAGTCACTTAACCCTCATTGCCCCACCAATAAAAAAAAAAAAAAGAAATTAAGGAGGTTATAGTACTTTGCTATGCAAACTTACCTTAAATAAACCCTGTGTGGCTTGTGAAAAAGGTAGATAATACCTATAATTACTGATAATAATACTGGGATAATTAATATCACTATAGAAAATACCAATAAATTACTAGGAGCTGAATGAAGTTGTTATAATAACTATGACCATACTGTTCTTCTCAAGATGGTGAACTAGAGGGGCAGGCTAGGTGGCACAGTGGACAGAGCACCGACTTTGGAGTCAGGAGTACCTGAGTTCAAATCTGGCCTCAGATGCTTAACACTTACTAGCTGTGTGACCCTGGGCAAGTCACTTAACCCCAATTGCCTCACTTTAAAAAAAAAAAAAGATGGTGAACTAGGTAGCCCAGGCACAGCATGAGTGATGTGGATTCATTGATGTTGCAGATGTTATAGTTAAGAATAGTCAGGAATAGTTTGTAATATCTTCATCCTTCTTCCTCAAGATTATTGGAATTCTCTTTCAAATTGCCAGTTTGGTGGGCAGAGACATGAAAGCTTTGATGTATAACACCATCTTGACAATGTAATGTTGACTGGACCTAATGAGGCCTTAGTGAAAAGTCCCAGAAGGATATTGGCTCATAAGAGAAAGAAGGATTGGAAGTCAAACCTACAAAAATTCACGGTCCAGCCCACTCAGTTAAGTTTTGGAGAATATACTAGATGGGAAGAATCCTGATGCTTCTAAATATCATCCATAATAAACTACTGACATTAACCTCCCCTGTCTCTGTGGTCCAAGAAAGGAATTTCAAAGGATTATTGGACTCTGTGGGTTCTAGAGAGTCCCTATTCCTAACCTGGGTATTTTGAGAGCTCCTATTTATTAAGTTGATCATCTCTGCCTCTTTCAAGTAGGGTTTGAAACAGGCTATAGAATTGAAAGATGGCAGTCTCTTTTCCAATGTCCTTATAATCCAATGGGGCCTATGTTCTTAGAGGTCTCAATCCATAGGACCAGGCAAAACCTTGTCCTTTGGGGCAGGTAGGTGGCGCAATGGATAGAGCACTGGCCCTGGAGTCAGGAGGACCTGAGTTCAAATCCGACCTCAGACACTTAACACACACTTACTAGCTGTGTGACCCTGGGCAAGTCACTTAACTAACCCCAGTTGCCTCACTAAAAAAAAAAAAAAAACCTTGTCCATTTACCAAGAAATGGCCAGATTAAATGACTCTTCCCACAAAGTGACTACTTGTTATATCTTGTTATATTGCTTTTGTTTGTTTTTTGTTGTTGTTGTTGTTTGTTTGTTTTGAGGGGCAATGAGGGTTAAGTGACTTGCCCAGGGTCACACAGCTAGTAAGTGTCAACTGTCTGAGACTGAATTGGAATTCAGGTCCCTCCTGAATCCAGGGTCAGTGCTTTATCTACTGTACCATCTAACTGCTATTATATTGCTTTTGAAATAAGAGTCACTCGCCTGTCATTGGGCCCTAGTTACTACTGAATAAATAAAACAGTCGAATCATTGCCCTCTCTCTTTTCCTCATAAAGACTGTACAATAGGGGACGGCTAGGTGGCACAGTGGATAAAAGCACCGGCCCTGGATTCAGGAGTACCTGAGTTCAAATCCGGCCTCAGACACTTGACACTTACTAGCTGTGTGACCCTGGGCAAGTCACTTAACCCCCATTGCCCCGAAAAAAACAAAAAAACAAAAAAAAAACAAAAACAAAGACTGTACAATAGGGGGCAGCTAGGTGGTGCAGTGGATAGAGTACCTGCCCTGGATTCAGGAGGAACTGAGTTCAAATCCGGCCTCAGACACTTGACACTTACTAGCTGTGTGACCCTGGGCAAGTCACTTAACCCTCATTCCCCCCCAAAAAAAAAAACCCAAAGATTGTACAATGCACTTGGGTGATGCAAGAAGGGTAGGGCCCAGGAGGTTTCCATTGTTAAATGGATATGCTACATTCAAGGTTGCTCTCCACCAGGATCCCCCAGTGTTAGTGCCCTTCACCACAAGGTTGTGGCTTTTCTGAAGGCCAAGCTAATGTCCAGTCCCAGCTAATGTAGGAGGCAAAAAGGGGTTAATAGAAAAACCTAAGATCCAAGCTCTAATTCAGATATTAACTCTAAGAGGGATTCAGACCCCCTGTTAATGGATAACTTACAAGTCAGGATGCTAAGTTCTCTTACCCACAGTAATCAGTACCCATAACTAACAGGGACATAAAGGGGCAGGCCATGTAACAATGATAAAATTGATAGGCTATAGAAATTCAGAATAGAAATAAATGATAGGGGCAGCTAGGTGGCATAGTGAATAGAGCACTGGCCCTGGAGTCAGGAGGACCTGAGTTCAAATGCAGCCTCAGACACTTAACAGTTACTAGCTGTGTGACCCTGGCAAGTCACTTAACCCCCATTGCCTCACTAAAAAAAAAAGAAAGAAAGAAAGAAATGATAAATGAAGATGTTTTGAAACTAGCCATGGGAATCAGCCTCCTGAATCCAGGGCCTCTGCTCCATCCACTGCTCCACCTAGCCACCCCAGGGTGTAATTCTTAATTTTTTTTTAATTTTAATTTTTTTTGTGTGAGGCAGTTGGGGTTAAGTGACTTGCCCAGGGTCACACAGCTAGTAAGTGTTAAGTGTCTGAGGCTGCATTTGAACTCAGGTCCTCCTGACTCCAGGGCCGGTGCTCTATCCACTGCCACCTAGCTGCCCCCAGGGTATAATTCATGCCTAAGAATCCCTACCCCAACCCCCACCAATTTCCCCCAAAACAATGTCCTTATAAGAATGGCAGAATTTGTGAACTGAGTCCATCAACATGAACATGGAGACTATGAAGCTATGTTGTGGTAGGTAACAGACCATATAATGAATGCCCTTACCTAAGGAAGAAATAGCTACAGAAAGAGATGTGCTGGGGCCAGGTTATACCCAGCAGAGCTGATTATTACATTATCAGCCAAACATTTATAGCTTAGAAATTGGCAAATGCTACAAATCAGGGCTTAATGTATTGTTTCATTGATTGTCCAGTCTTAAGAAAGAAATGGAGAAAATTTAAATAATGCATATCAAATTAAAAACTATGTCTTGAATTTTTTTTTCTTCAGAGAGCTAGTTGTTGAATATTTACCAGCATACCCATGTAGCTTCTTTTACTCAACAACACTCACTGGGCTACTTGGAATATTCATCCTTGAAAGATGCTATGGTATGAGCTCACATGGTTCTCACCCTGCCTCAGACCAGGAAACATTATATTGACTCTCCCACCATTGCAGAGCAAGAAATTGGTCCTCACTGAAGTTGATATAGGATTGCCATGCCACTTAAGTCTGTCATCACAGCAGCCATAATCAAAGGTTACAGAATAAGATTTTCTCCTTTATTGAGACCCCTGTCCCATTTCTTTTGCTCAGGACCTGAAGGAGGTCTGAGCTTGGGCTCCTTGCTGTCACATTAACTAGGTTTTCCATATTCCTTACCAACTTCAGGCAGGTGGTATAGTTGAATATTGAAATAGACTTTTTTTAGGCAGTCAAGGTTAAGTAACTTGCCCAGGGTCACACAACTAGTAAGTGTCTGAGGTCAAATTTGAACTCCGGTCCTATGCTCTATTTTTTTTTTTTTTTAGTGAGGCAATTGGGGTTAAGTGACTTGCCCAGGGTCACACAGCTAGTAAGTGTTAAGTGTCTGAGGCTGGATCTGAACTCAGGTACTCCCGACTCCAGGGCCAGTGCTCTATCCACTGCGCCATCTAGCTGTCCCCCTATGCTCTATTCACTGCACCACCTCCCTGTCCCTGGAATAGACTTTAAAGGTAACAGCTCTGTCATGGAGCACATGATCTAGGTATCTCACCTCTCAGAAGCTATATTTTGGGGGACAACTAGGTGGTGCAGTAGATAAAGTGCCAGCCCTGGATTCAGGAGGATCTGAGTTCAAATGTGATGTCAGACACTTGACACTTACTAGCTGTGTGACCTTGGGCAAGCCACTTAACCCTCATTGCCCTGCAAAAAAAAAAAAAGAGAAAAATCAGAAGCTATATCTTTCCATGATCTTTTTTTTTTTTTAAGCCATATCTTTTGTAAACCAATACTACCCCAGCAGGAAGAAGGCTCTCTGGTCTTGTAGTTTCTTGGATCCAGCCTTCAGGATAGTTCACCTGATAAAATTGGATTACTTTTGGCTTCATATCTTGCCTCTCACACTATGTGTGAGATTTTAGGGAAGATCTTTGATGGAGCCCTTCTCCAATTCTGTAACATACTGGATGGATATGATGTAGGAGGCAAAAAAAAGGGTTAATAGAAAAACCCAAGACCCAAGCTCTAATACAAATATTAGCTCTAAAAGGGAGTTAGATCCCAGTTAATGGATGGCTTATATTAGTTTCTCATACCCATAGTGATCAACATCCATAACGGACCAGAATGGGTCAGGTCAAAATAACAATAAAAGAAAAAAACAACCTATAGAAATTCTAATGAAAAATGATTATATTTTGAAACTAGCCATGGGAATCAGAAAGAGACATGTGTAGAAAAGGCCAAATTTGTCCCCAGATTCACCTTATGACGTGTAAACCCCCAAAACACACCTCCACTGAAAAAGGTACCAACACCTCAGGGTTGGCTTAGGACCCCCAGGAACTCCAAATTAGGATAAGCCCTCCCTTGTAACACCCCTAGGTGGATAATATTATAATGAGTAGGACAGGCCCTCCCCTGTACCTCCCCAAGGTGGAGATTATTATAATGAGACTGATAATCAGTTTATCCATACTATAAATATAACTGTCTTTGCTTTCCTTATTTGAGAGATACCTTTCCAATATTCTGGTTCTCTTCCTGTGGTCACCCACAGTATTGCAATAAAACTTGGGAAACTGAGTCACTGAGTCTTGTAATTCTTTTGGGACGACTCACAATCAGTTTGACTCCAAATTCTATCCCACATCATTTGGTGCCCCGTGTGAGTCAGGCAAATAATTTAACCTCTCTGAGTCATTTTCCTCATTTAGGAAATTAGAATAATAATAATAATAATTGATTTTTACATAGCCCTTTGGTATATAGATTTCCACACAATTAATCAGAAAGTATTTTAGCAGATATAAAGCATTTTTGTTTGTTTGTTTGTTTCATTTTTTTAAGGCAACGAGGGTTAAGTGACTTGCCCAGGGTCACACAGCTAGTAAGTGTTAAGTGTCTGAGGCCAGATTTGAACTCAGGTCCTCCTGAATCCAGGGTTGGTGCTTTATCTACTGCACCACCTAGCTGTCCCCTAAAGCATTTTTTTTTTGGTGAGGCAATTGGGGTTAAGTGACTTGCCCAGGGTCACACAGCCAGTAAGTGTTAAGTGTCTGAGGCTGGATTTGAACTCAGGTCCTCCTGACTCCAGGGCCGGTGCTCTATCCACTGCGCCATCTAGCTGGCCCCTTAAAGTATTTTTTAAACTCTAAAATATTATATAGGTTTACAATAATAGATTTAGATCTGAAATGGAATGTCAGAGGCTATCTAGCCAAGCCCTCAATTTATGAGAGGTGCAGAAAACTGACTTGCCCAAGATCTCCCAGGCAGGATTCAAAGGCAGACTTTTTTTTTTTTGGCGAGGCAATGGGGGTTAAGTGACTTGCCCAGGGTCACATAGCTAGTGTCAAGTGTCTGAGGCCGGATTTGAACTCAGGTACTCCTGAATCCAGGCCCAGTGCTTTACCCACTGCGCCACCTAGCTGCCTCCTCTCAGATTTTTAAAACTCAAAATCCAGCACTCTTTTTTGTGAACCTTTTAAGTGCTTGTTATAAATAAAGCCCCTTTCCGAAATCTTAGGGCCCCAGAATTTAGACTTGTATTGATAAATTGAACATCTTTTCAGGTGGATACAGGAAATGACTCCAGAAAAAGTCAGTGTGGGTTAGAACAGATCAAGCATATTTTCTCCATCTGAAATTTATTTTTAAAGATACAGGCTATATCATTGCATCAAAAGATCCACAACTAATTACCCACATTCCTAAAATTTCCTGCCTTTCCCTGCCTATTCTGTTCTTAGGTACTGCTGTGCAGACCCTGGAGAGGAGAGGAAAACAAAAGATACTGGGGACATCCCTAACCTATATTGGTAGGCATCACTGGAGGTTTTTTTGTTTTGTTTTTTAGTGAGGCAATTGGGGTTAAGTGACTTGCCCAGGGTCACACAGTTAGTAAATGTTAAGTATCTGAGACCAGATTTGAACTCAGGTCTTCCTGACTCCAAAGCCATTGCTCTATCCACTGCACCACCTAGCTGCCCCATAGGCATCACTGTTAAGGGAAAAATTCATATAAATCTTCTCAACCTGATTGTTTTAAAAGATTACATGGGTGGTGTGGAATTTTTCCCTTTCATAATTGATTATCATTGCAACATTTCCGTTACTATGTACAATGTTCTCTTGTATCTGCTCACTTTTTGTGAACCATTTAAGTGTTTGTTATAAATAAAGCCCCTTTCTGGAACCTTAGGGCCCCAGAATTTAGACTTATATTGATAAATTGAACACCTTTTCAGGTAGATACAGGAAATGACTCTCCAGATGTTTTTATAAGAGTGACTTAGGGCAGCTAGGTGGCGCAGTGGATAGAGCACTGACCCTGGATTCAGGAGGACCTGAATTCAAATCCAACCTCAGACACTTAACACTTACTAGCTGTGTGACCCTAGGGGGTCACTTAACCCCAATTGCCTCACAAAAAAAAAAAAAAAATTAGATGGAGAACTAAGGACAAACAACAAAAATAATACAATGATAATCCCAAAGGATTCACATGCAAAAATGCTTTCCAACTCCTGAGAGAGAATTGTTGAGTTCTAAGTACAAATTGAAGCATATTTTTAAAAAACTTTCTTTATTTTCCTTGTCTTTTTTCCCTACTTGGCTAACATGGAAATATGCTTTGCATGACTTCACATGTAGGTTGTTGTTCAGTCATTTCAGTCTTGTCCAATGCTTCATGACCCCATTTGGGGTTTTCTTGGCAAAAATAAATGAAGTGGTTTGCCATTTCCTTCTCCAGATCATTTTACAGATGAAGAAACTGAGGCAAATACAGTTAAGTGACTAGCCCATGGTCACATAGCTAGTAAATATCTGAGGCCAAATTGGAACCCAGGAAGATGAGTCTTTTTTTTTTTTCAGGGCAAAAAAAGATGAGTCTTTTTGACTACAGGTCTGGTACTCTATCTGCTGTGCTACCAACTGCCCTAACTCAGGGAGGAATGTAATATTATAATCCTCATTTAATAATTTTTTTTGTTTCTTTGTTTGTTTTGTGTTTGAGTGTTTTTTTTGGTCAGGCAATTGGGGTTAAATGACTTGGCCAAGGCCACACAGCTAGTAAGTGTCAAGTGTCTGAGGCTGGATTTGAACTCAGGTCCTTCTGAATGCAAGGCCAGTGCTTTATCCCCTGCACCACCTAGCTGCCCTGTATAATCCTCATTTAAAAATTGAGGAAAGTGAGGCAGACAGAAATTAAGTGACTTACCCAGGTTCACACAGCTAATAAGGCCAGATTTGACCTCAGAACTTCCTGACTCCAACCAACCAGCACTCTATCTATTAAGCTACCTAGCTACCTCAACAAACCTTCTTGGAGTAGAAAGAGGTGACAGGAGTATCTTCCCAAGTCCTAGCCTAAAAAGTGAGACTTTAAGTACAAGAAAGGAGCTCGCATTAGAATGACAGCTAATTAGGGGGAAGCTAGGTGGCACAGTGGATAAAGCACTAGGCCCTGGATTCAGGGGGACCTGAGTTCAAATCAGGCCTGAGACACTTGACAGTTACTAGCTATTTGACCTTGGGCAAGTCACTTAACCCTCATTGCCCTGAAAAAAAAAAGAATGTCAGCTAATTGAGGGTGGGGATTGTCTCTCTATCTGGAGGCCCCTGTAACTAAGTGTTGGCCACCTGGATACAATCAGCCTTACCTGCCTCCTTCTTCAGCAGGGACTTTTTCTTGCAAGATAAAATTTGACAACAAGGATGGAACAAAGAGAGATAATATACTTTCATCAAAGAGGTACTTTGTGCTTTGTGGCCTGGTGTAGGAAGTAATAGAACCCACTGGTGTCAGTGGGTCAAACCTCACCGTGGGCTGGGGTAATCCTTCCAGAAGCAAGGCTGCAGTAATTTCCTTCATCTTAAAAAGGATCCTATGGCATTAGATATTGCTGGGTGTATTCTAGTCTTGCACAGGCTGCCATCTTCCTGATTACTCCACTATGGGTTTTCTAGTATCTACTGTCTGTAGCTGTTCTCTAAAATTTTTTTTAGCCAGTCCATGGTGGTCTGGCTGGCCTACAATATGGATATTGGCTGTCCACTGCAGCAACAAGGTCACAAAAACACACAGGAACATGGTAAGTGACTTTATTAATAGATAAAAAACAGTCTTCCTTGCTAAATTGAGTTAAGGCTCTGGGAGGCCTTCCTGCTGACTCACATAAACTTATAGCAGTGGAATCCTAGGCTAGTTTTGATGACTCTAACACCTCCTGGAACATGCATATCAGGAATCCATAATCCTGCCCCTTAACACCAGCAAATCAATAACCAGCAACAAGCAGATAGGGCAGTTGTCTGGTCCAAGGCTTAGGATCAGTTTGCAGACTTTCAGGGCTATTTGGGGACAGCCTCCCTTCTGTAGGAAAATCATGTGTTGAAAAGGAGCGGTAGAAAGTTCTGCTTTCCAAAGCTTTAGGATCCACTGTGAGACTAAATACAGGGTGACATGTATATTCCAAACTGTACAAAACTCTCACAAGCTATGATGACAAATGAATGAAAAAGCATTTCTTAAATGCTTACTATGTGCAAAAGCATCATGTGCTTAGCACTAGGGATACAGATAGAAAAGGAAAATAACCCCTGATCCACCTGGAGTCAATATACATCACTGAGATGCATCAGGGAGACTATGAGATATGGATTCATACGGGTCAGGAGTAAGATATAATTTGGCTCCCTCTAGCATATAAGAGGACAGCTCGGTGGTGCAGTGGATAGAGTGCTGGGCTTAAAGTCAGGAAGACTCTTCTTCCTGAGTTCAAATCCTACCTCAGACACTTACTAGTTGTGGGAACCTGAGCAAGTCACTTAACACTGTTTGCCTCAGTTTCCTCATCTGTAAAATGAGCTGGAGAAGGAAATGGCAAAACCACTCTATTATCTTTGCCAGGAAAACACCAAATGGGATCATGAAGAATTGGACATGACTGAAATGATACAACATTCATCTAAGCCCAGGAACTTGAACTCATTTAAAGCAGCTAAATACTCTCATAAGATCTCCTCAATTTTCTTAGAGTTCAGGATGTAGGTTTTTAAGCTGGAAGATGCCTTAGAAATCACCTAGTACAAATCCCTCCTTTTATAAATCAGGGAACAAATTCCCTGAGGCTTGAAGTGATTTCCCCAAGATCACAAAAGGAAACTGGGATTTGAACTCATGTCTTCTGATTCCACACTAAGTACTCTTTCCATAAGACTATGCTATCACTATACACTAGCCCATTCTACTTTTCCATTTTTTCCTCTCTGATAGAGAAAAACAAAGCAAATAAAAAACAGGGTCTTTGTTATGTCAGCTGGCTTTTCTTACTCTAAAATTTTTGATAAAAACTGTTTTTATTGTACTTAGCATTGCACACTGGTACACTGTACATCACAATCCTCAGTTGACTCCAGGTATTACTCTTCTTGACACTATTCTTTTTTTTTTTTTTTTTTTTTGCAGGGCAATGGGGGTTAAGTGACTTGCCCAGGATCACACAGCTAGTAAGTGTCAAGTGTCTGAGGCCAGATTTAAACTCAGGTACTCCTGAATCTAGGGCCAGTGCTTTATCCACTGTGCCGCCTAGCTGCCCCTTTGACACTATTCTTACAGGTTGAAGCCACTTTTTGTATTTATGTTTGATTAGATGTCCTTTCTTCCATCTTTTGTACTTTGCTTTTTATTCTGAGCTCACTACTTTTTTTTTTTTTTTTGGTGAGGCAATTGGGGTTAAGTGATTTGCCCAGGGTCACACAGCTAGTAAGTATCAAGTGTCTGAGACCAGATTTGAACTCAGGTACTTCTGATTCCAGGGCTGGTGCTCTATCCACTGCGCTACCTAGCTGCCTCATGGAGCAAACTTTTAAAAAATATACTGTCCAATATCTCACATTGTATACCAAGGTCAAATTGGGTCATGATTTAGACATAAGAGGTGAGAGCATAAGTAAATTAGGGGAACATGAAATACTCTACCTGTCAGGTCTATGGATGAGGAAAGAATTAATGACCAAAGGGTAAAGAGCTTTACAGGATGTAAAATGGAAATTAAAAAAAAAAAATGTTTTTTTTTTTGGTGAGGCAATTGGGGTTAAGTCACACAGCTAAGTAAATGTCAAGTGTCTGAGGCCGGATTTGAACTCAGGTACTCCTGAATCCAGGGCTGGTGCTCTATCCACTGCGCCACCTCGCTGCCCCTAAAATGGATAATTTTGATACTACTTTTGATTTGCTATTTGATAGCTAATTTTGCACAAGCAAAACTAATACAGTCAGGATTAGAAGGAAAACAGGAAACTCAGGGGAAATTTTATAGCAAGTTTCTCTGATAAGAGCGTCATTTCTCAAATATATAGAGAGCTGAGTCAAACTTATACAAATGTAAGTCATTCACTAATATGGTAATGTCTTACATAATCATACATTTATTTGTTTGTTTGTTTGTTTTAGTAAGGCAATTGGGGTTAAGTGACTTGCCCAGGGTCACACAGCTAGTAAGTGTTAAGTGTCTGAGGCCAGATCTGAACCCAGGTACTCCTGACTCCAGGGCCCGTGCTTTATCCACTGCGCCACCTAGCCGCCCCTATAATCATACATTTATAACTCATAACTGATTGCTTACCACCTCATGGAGGGGCTAGGGGAAGGAAGGAAGGAGGGATAAAACTTGGAACTCAAAACTATTTTTTTTTAAAGTTTATTACTTTTTGTTTGTTTGTTTGTTTTTGTTTTTGTTTTGTTTTGTTTTATGAGGCAACTGGGGTTAAGTGACCCGCCCAGGGTCACACAGCTAGTAAGTGTTAAGTTTCTGAGGCCAGATTTGAACTCAGGTCCTCCTGAATCCAGGGCCGGTGCTCTATCCACTGCGCCACCTAGCTGCCCCAAAAGTTTATTACTTTTAAAAAACTAATTACTTAATTAATTTTTTAAAATATAATATGTCATTCCCAAAGTGACAAGTAGTCATGGGTATAAACAGTCAATTTTTAGAAGAAATCAAAGCTAGCTATAGTCATATGAATAAATCGCTATTAATTAAAGAAATGCAAATTAAAACAACTCTGAGCTACCACCTTATATCAGATTGGCTGATAAGACAAGAGAGGAATATGACAAATGTTGGAAGGGATGTGGAAAAATCAAGACACTAACACATTGTTGATGTGGTTTTGAATTAATTCAACCATTTTGGAGAGCAATTTGGAACTATGCCCAAAGGACTATCAAACTGTCCATACCCTTTGACCCAGCAATACCACTTCTAGGTCTGTATCTCAAAGAAATCAAAGGAAAAGGACTGATGTGTGTACAAAAATATTTATAGCAGCTCCTTTTGTGGTGGCAAAGAACTGGAAATCAAGGGGATGCCCATCAGTTGGGCAATGACTAAACAAGTTGTAGTATACAATTATGATGGAATACTATTATAATATAAGAAATGATGAGCCGGATAATTTCAGAAAAACCTGGGAAGACTTAAATTAACTGATGCAAAGTAAAGTGTGCAGAACCAAGAGAATTTTGCACAGCAATAATGTATAATGACCGACTGTGAATGACTTAGCTATTTTCAACAATACAATGATCTAAGACAATTCCAAAGTACTTATGATACAAAATGCTATCCATATCCACAGAAAGAACTGATGGACTCTGAATGCAGGTTGAAACTTTCTTCTTGTTGCTTTCTTCATTTTTCTTAGGCTTTTTTTTTTTGGTCTGTATTTTCTTTTGCTACATGGCTAATACAGAAATATTTTTTGAATGACTTCACATGGATAATCTATATCAAATCACTTGCCTTCTCAGGGAGGAGAAAGGGGAGGGAGGGAGAGAATTTGAAACTCAGAATTTTTGAAAATGAATGTTAAAGATATTTTTCATGTAATTGAGAAAAATAAAATAAAAAATAACATGGGAATGAAAATATTTGTACAATCTAACACACAAGCATTTTTTTTTAGCATGTCCTCTGTGTAGAGCATGAAGCAAGGTACTGGGAGAGATAAAAAATTTTAAATAAGACATCATCTCTTCCCTCATGGAGCTTAGATTAACAAGGCAGACAAGACAGCAACAGCATGGGGGCTGTGCAAGTGTGGAAAGATGGGGAGTGAGAGAAGCTAAGCTCAAATAGTGATGTCTAATTACTCCCTAGGTCACCTTAAAAGCAATTAGCCTCTTTTGGCTTTATTTCCTCATCTACAAAAAGAGGTTAGACAAGATGAGCCCTAAAGAGCCCTTCCCATCCTAAATCTATGATTTTATGAATGTAGATTACTAAAGTACCATTAGATTATAAACTACTTGAGGGCAGAGACTATTTTTTTGCTTCTTGTTTCTCCAGAGCTTAGCACAATACCAGACACATACTAGGCCCTTAATAAATGTTTATTGGTTGGTTGGTTGATTGAATAATCATGATAAAAGTATTAGAGAGTTTACAGGATCACAGAACTTTAATTCACTCCAATTATTAGTGCTCTACCTTCCTCAAATTTGATTGTATTTGCTGTATATACATACATGTGTATATACACATACGCACAGTATGTCCCAAAAGTCTTAGTGCAATTTAAAGTTTAAAACGGCACGGGGCAAGGGTGGGGGGCAGCTAGGTGGCGCAGTAGATAAAGCACCGGCCCTGGATTCAGGAGGACCTGAGTTCAAATTTGGCCTCAGACACTTGACACTTACTAGCTGTGGGACCCTGGGCAAGTCACAACCCTCATTGCTCTGCCAAAACAGAAACAAAAACAAACAAAAAAAACTGCACCAAGACTTTTGGGACATCCTAGATAGATGATAGAAATGACAGATGATAGAGATATATGGATATAATTATATAAATATAGGTTGATATATCTACAAATATATGTTTATACAGAAATAAGGAAATACACATGTATACATACATATATAATAAATGTTAAGTATATATGTGTATGTATACATATGTGTGTTTATATATATGTATATATTTAACAATAACTGACTTGAGAGAGAGATATGTGCTGAAGCCAGCTTTCCTCAAATTTCTAGTGTGAGCATTTACACCTTGGAAATTAGCAAATGCTACAATTCAGGGCTTGATTTAAACATTTACGAGCACACCACTGCTAAAACACTTTCAGATATGCAACAACCTCTCAACAACTCCCATATCCAATCTGTTGCCAAAGTCCTGTCAATTCTACATTTGCAGCATCTCTCATCTACATTCCTCTCTCTCTGACTTACCATCACTCTGACAGTTTTTGTTTGTTTGTTTGTTTGTTTTTGCAGGGTTATGGGGGTTAAGTGACTTGTCCAGGGTCACACAGCTAGTAAGTGTCAAGTGTCTGAGGCCTGATTTGAACTCAGGTCCTTCTGAATCCAGGGCCTGTGCTTTATCCACTGCATCACCTAGCTGCCCCCTTACCATCACTCTGATACATTTTTTTCATCACTTCATGCCTGGACCATTGATGGTTTGGTCAGTCACTCTGCCTCAAGTCTCTCCCCACCCCCATCTAGGTCTTCCTAAAGCTCAGGTCTGACAATGTCACCTCCCTATTTAATAAGCTGCAGCAGCTTCCTATCACCTTCAGGATCAAATACAAAATCCTCTACTTGGTGTCTTCAAAGCCCTTCCCACCTGGCTCCCTTCGACCTTTACAATCTTCTTATACCTTGTTCCCCTTCAGAGTGACAATGTCCTCCTTGTTCTTCCTCAAGCATGACATCCCATCAGGGTATTTTCACTGGCCATGCAGTAATCTGGTGCCTGGAATTCTTTCCCATGTCATCTCTGCTTCAGTCAAGTCCCAACTAAAACCCCACATTCTAATTTGATCCTTTGGGGGGGGAGGGGCAGGGCTATGACTTGCCTAGGGTCACACAGCTAATAAGTGTCAAGTGTCTGAGTCTGGATTTGAACTCAGGTCCTCCTGAATCCAGGGCTGGTGCTTTATCTACTGTGCCACTTAGCTGCCCCTAAAATCCCCCATTCTGCCAGAAACCTTTTCCAATCCCCTAAGTGTTAGGACCTTCCCTCAGATGATTATTTCTAATTTATCTCACATGTATCTTGTTTCTACATAATTGTTTGCATCTTCTTCCTCATTAGGCTGGGAGCTAATTGAGAGAAAAGACTGGTTTTGCTCTCCTTTTATCCTCAACTCTTTTTTTGTTTGTTTGTTTGTTTTTTTGTGGGGCAATGGGGGTTAAGTGACTTACCCAGGGTCACACAGCTAGTAAGTGTCAAGTGTCTGAGGCCTGATTTGAACTTAGGTCCTCCTGAATCCAGGAGGGTGCTCTACCCACTGCACCACCTAGCTGCCCCCATGCTCAACTCTTTTTTTTTTTTTAGTGAGGCAATTGGGGTTAAGTGACTTGCCCAGGGTCACACAGCTAGTAAGTGTTAAGTGTCTGAGGTCGGATTTGAACTCAGGTACTCCTGACTCCAGGGCCGGTGCTCTATCTACTGAGCCATCTAGCTGCCCTCATGCTCAACTCTTAACATGGTACCTGGCATGTAGTTGGCACTTTAGTAAATGCTCCTTGGCTAACTGTTGACTTGAGTATTATCATTCTCATTTTACAGATGAGGAAACCAAAAAACAGAGAAGTTGACTTTCCTAGGGTCAAAGCTACTAAGTGCAGAGTCAGGATTTGAATTCTTACTATGGGGCTGCCTCTACCAATGAATGACCCTTTATTAAATACTTATTATATACCCAGTACTGTTTTTAATGTTTTGAGCCCTCCAAATGATCTGTCATCTTTTTTTTTAAATCATAAAAATATTTTATTATTTTCCAGTTACATATAAAGATAGTTTAACATTTGTTTTCTTTCTTCTTCTTTTTTTGTGTGAGGCAACTGGGGTTAAGTGACTTGCCCAAGGTCACACAGCTAGTAAGTGTCAAGTGTCTGAGACCCGATTTGATCTCAGGTCCTCCTGAATCCAGGGCTGGTGCTCTATCCACCTCGCCACCTAGCTGCCCCCAACATTTGTTTTCATAAGATTTTTAGTTCCAAATTTTTCTCCTTCCCTCTCTTCCCTCCCCCCTCCCCAAGACAGAAAGCAATCTGATATAGGTTATATATTTACGATCACATTAAACATATTTCTGCATTAGTCATGTTGTGAAAGAAGAATCAGAACAAAAGGGAAAAACCTCAAAAAAGAAAAAACAAACAAACAAAAATGTAGTTCAATCTGCATTCAGAATCCATAATTCTTTTTTTCTGGACATGGAGAACAATTTCCATCATGAGTTCTGTGGAATTGTCTTGGATCATTGTATTGCTTAGAAGAGCTAAGTCTATCACAGTTGATCGTCACACAATGTTGCTGTTACTATGTACAATGTTCTTCTGGTTCTGCTCACTTCACTAAGCATCAGTCTTTCCAGGTTTTTCTGAAATCTGCCTGCTCATCATGAAATGGTTTGTCATCTTAAAGACTTTATAATCTAGTTCAAGATGCATAGCATTTATGTCTGACTTTTTTTTCTTTCTTCTTCTTTTTTTTTTTTTTTGCCGGGCAAATGAGAGTTAAGTGACTTGCCCAGGGTCACACAGCTAGTAAGTGTCAAGTGTCTGAGGTCTGATTTGAACCCAGGTCTTTATGAATCCAGGGCGGGTGCTTTATCTACTGTGCCACCTAGCTGCCCCAGAGCTGCATAGCATTTAAAAACACTTGGGAAGCAGCATGTTGGTAAGAACTGACATTTATAATTTATTATAATTTATATTATATTCATATTATAATTTATTATATTTTAAGATAGAATCTTGTTCTTCCTAAGTCCAATATTCTATGCCCCACCTGATGCTTTTTCTAATGAAACATTGGGTGACACAGACTCAGCTTTGTAGTTCAGAGAAGGGGGTAAGGGACAGACTAGAAAGATTGCAACATAACTGTTGAATGATTACTTAATTCAAAAAACACTTAGTAAGCACCTGTCATGTGTAGATCTTGGGGCTGGAACTTTCTGTGACAGATTCTAAGACAAGTATCACTGTGGCCTCTATCATCAAGAAACCTACTGTACAGTAGGTGATAGTTAAGTATGAAACAACCAGCCAGCTAGGAATCTAGAGTCCCTCAGAAGTATGTACCCTAAGATCTCAGGGCAAATGACTGGCACTCCAGAGAAAATCATGGCAAAAGTTAAATGAGAGATTTATGTCCAGGCTGGGACCCTTCCCCTCCTCCCACTGCCATCAAATTTGAAAAACCTATACCATTTCTCATGCCATTCTGTAGAGAGTGTCTGAAATACTAGATCTGAATTGATTTATTTTATCCCTAAGTGCATTGGGCAAGTTCACTCTGATTGGATTAATACAGACATTCTATTTTTAGCAGCTCGCAAGAGTGTCTCATATTCTTACTAAAAATAGCTGAACACACTTATTTGAATGTAGGAAAAAAGAAAAATCAGCATTTCATTCTTTTGTCATCTGATTATCTCAGTGACTATTGAGAAAGAGGTGGAATGGGGGAGAGAAGAAAAAAATACACTATACTACTTGCTATGCCATGGATGAAAATAACCCTGTAAGCTTTAGAAATCCTGCAAAGACCTGGAAATTTAAAAGTAAACGTACTTTTGGCACCTCTGAATAGGCGAAAGGGATTGTTTCCCATCTCCCTAACATTCACAATAGATAGGCTAAGAGGATATCCTCAAGAGATTCTGTCCCCTCTTATGTGATTAGCCAAGAGTTTTGAGAGAGTAACAGCATATTGGCTATCAGCTTTGGGACCCTGCCAATAGTTAGAGTGGGACAACTCAAGGTTTTGCTCCATTCTTTCTCATGTTAAAATTTTTCCATGCATTGCCTCATGTCTCAATCTCTCCATCTATAAAATAAAGGAGCAGGTCCTCACCTCAACAGCAAGCTGCAAAAACTATAGTCATTTAAAAAAATAAAGTTTTATTGACACTTTCTGTTTTTACATAACTGTCATTTCCAAATCCTTTATTTCCCTTTCCAGCACTAGACCCCACCTTGTAATAATGAATAATGTTTTTGTTTTGTGGTGTTGGTTTTTTTTGCAGGGCAAAGAGGGTTAAGTGACTTGCCCAGGGTCACACAGCTAGTTAAGTGTTAATAATGAACATTTAAGCAAAATCAATCAATATACAGCTTGACTCTGATAGTGAATGCAATAGTCCCACATCCTCCACTTCAGCTGTGAAAAAGTGAAGCACATGCCACTTTTAATAAATATTATTGCATTTGATCCTCACAACAACCCTGGAAGGTAGGTGCTGTTATTATTCCCATTTTATACTTGAGGAAATTGAGACAAACAGGGTTAAGTGAGTTGCACAAGGTCACATGGCTAGTAAGTGTCAGAGGACAGATTTGAACTCCAAGCCCAGTGGTCTATCCACTATGCCACTAGCTGCTTAGATATCTCTTATATGGAAGAGAATTGCTGAAATGTCATAAACCTGTCCCGTCCTGCTATGTGCTAAAAAGTTTTCCCCACATTGCCCCCAAGTCTCAGTCTGAAAGCTTTTTGTAGGGGATGAACACTATTTTTTTTTTAGTGAGGCAATGGGGGTTAAGTGACTTGCCCAGGGTCACACAGCTAGTAAGTGTTAAGTGTCTGAGGTCGGATTTGAACTCAGGTACTCCTGAATCCAGGGCTGGTGTTCTATCCACTGCGCCACCTAGTTGCCCCTGAACACTATTTTTTGAAGGAAACATCCACTTGTCATTTCCCTGCTGAATTACTGCAGAGTCTCAGTGGTGGCAAATCAAATTATCAAATAGACATTTGTCAAGTGTCTAATGAGTGCTAAGCCCCGTACACATTATTATGAGAAGATACAAAGCCTAAAGTAGAATTGTGAAAGGAGAAAAGACACACCATTTCAGAAACATATTGTGTGACTGAAATGTCAACTTTGTTCTTTCCTGTGAGAAGGATTTTCCTGTCAACCATCTGCAAAGAACTACAAGCCTGGACTGAGAGCACAAATAGCCTGATCGAACAAGCAGTGGAATCCACAAACTGTTGTCCCTCCCTTAAAGTAATCAAAGTCAGCTCCAAAAATTTGTTTTCCTTTTATGGAAGAACAATACTCCACTGATTCATTAAAATGCTACAGGATGCTGCTAATTGGCAGTATACTCTAAATGGGCCAGAAAAGCTATATAAATGCTAAATCTACTGGTGCAGGCCTGTAGTCCCTGCTGGTGGATTGCTTGAGTTTAGGAGTTCCAAGCTGCAATAGGAATAAAGCTAACCAGGTTTGTACACAAAGGCAGAAAATGATATGAGAATTCTATGAGAGCAGAAAGTTACCAGATTGCCCAATGAGGAGCAAACCTGCCCAAGTTGGAAAAAGCAGAACAGGTTAAAGCTTCTTTGCTGATCAATATTGGGATAGGACCATGAGTGGCTGCTATACTTCTATCCTGTGCAAAATAGAGACCCAATCTCAACAAAAATGAAACAAATAAACCCATATTAACCAAGAGTATTCATTAGATAACTGGAATTATTGCCACCAGCGAGCAGTCTTCTTAGTATACTAATAAATTTCTTTTCTTTTCTTTTCTGTTTTTCAGTTTAGCTACTTACTTTATTGGGCTGCTAGGTGGCAAAGTGGATAAAGGGTCAGGCCTGAGATTAGGAAGACTCATCTTTCTGAGTTCCAATCTGGCCTAATACATTTTCTAGCTGTGTGATCTCAGACAAGTCATTTAGCCTTGTTTGCCTTAGTTTCTCATCTGTAAAATGAGATGGAGAAGGAAAGAGCAAAGCACTCCAGTATCTTTGCCAAGAAAACCCCAAATGAGGTCACAAAGAGTCAGACAAGACTGAAAAAAAAAAAACCCGACTGAACAACTCGCTTTATTTAACCTCTTGTCTTCAGCCCAGTAGGTGGGTAAGATTCTTCTTGAACCTTCCAGGAACCTAGGTTGAGAAATTCTCCAGCAGAATAAAGAATATTGGAGCTGGAAAGAGCCTTAAAGATCATCTAATCCAACTCCTTTATTTTACAGTCGAAGAAACTGAGGCCAAAAGAAGGGATCTGACAATGCTAATTAGTGAAAAAATTAGTGGACTAGAAACGGGTCTCCTAACTCACTGGGGGGCAATGAGGGTCACACAGCTAGTAACTGTCAAGTGTCTGAGAGAAGATTTGAACTCAGGTCCTCCTGAATCCAGGGCCAGTGTTTTATCCAGTGTGTCACCTAGCTGCCACTAGTCTCCCAACTCTTTACATTATACCTGATGCTTTATTATTCTTGTTCTCTCTTTCCTCAAATTATTTTACCTTATCTCTTTGCAAGCTTTATCTTCCAGAAGAATGTGAGCTTCTTGAGGCCAGAGATTTTCCCATTTCCCCTAGCACAGTGCCTTGCACTTACTAAGCTCTTAAGTAAATGCTTGCAAAATTGAATTGAATTGAATTGAATCACCTATCATGTGACTTTGGCATAATAAATGAAAAGGGAGGACTCACCTGGAATTGGAGAACCAATTGCAGAAATTTGAAACTGCTGTGCATAATATAGCCTAATGCACCCCACTTTCAGGAAGAAAAACTGGCATACATAAATCCATAGTTAGAAAATAAGTCCATTTAAGGATGATTAATCACTTTATAAAAAATATCCTAGGAGCAGCTAGGTGGCACAATGGAGCACTGGCCCTGGATTCAGGAGATCCTGAGTTCAAATCCGGCTTCAGACACTTGACACTTACTAGCTGTGTGATCATGGGCAAGTCACTTAACCCCAATTGCCCCACAAAAAACATATCCTTTGCTAATGAAAGCATTCACCATCCGGATTCTTTAATAACAACAGCTGATAATTATGGAACACTTGACATAAATAATATCAATTGAGGCTCACAACAACCAAGTGAGATACTGAGACATAATTCCCTTTTTTGTTTGTTCGTGTATTTATTTAGAATTTTATTTTTCCCCAATTACAAGTAAAAACAATTTTAATGTCCATTTTTAAGCTTTTTTTTTTTGATGAGGCAATTGAGGTTAAATGACTGGCCCAGGGTCATACAGATAGTGTCAAGTGTCTCAGACTGGATTTGAACTCAGGTCCTCCTGACTCCAGGGCCGGTGCTCTATCCACTGCACCACCTAGCTGCCCCTTATTGTCCATTTTTAAAACTTTGTGTTCCAAACTCTTCCTCTCTCCCTCCCTACCGCCCCCCTTAAGAAGGAAAGAAATTCAATGGGTTATACATATGTAGTCATGCAAAACATTTCCATGCATAATCCTATTTTACAGATAAACTAAAGCTGAGAGAATTGAAGGGACTTGCCAATAGTCCTATAATTTGTAAGAGTTAGAGTAAGGATTTATATCGAGATCTTCCAGATTCCTCATTCTACTCTTTATATACTATAATCTTTTGAATAGTAAGTTTAGCTCCTCATGTGATTCAATTTCTAACACTTCAGCATACATACAATGTTTTTGGAAGTGTATCTATTGCATGAAAACTCACACACGTAGGTTACTAGATGCAGTATAAGACTGTCACCTCATTGACAGAGCTCTAAACAGATTAAATGTCCATATCCTTAGGGACCTTCTTTTCTCTACTTTCCAAATTAGTGATGCTTTGGCTCACCAAGCCTCCAGTGAACTTTCAGAGCTCCAATATGATTGTGCATGTGTGTGTGACTATAAATTGAACTACCATTTGGTTGTCAAGGCATTCTAAAATAATCCCTTTATTTATGTTATGCAGCTATGTAGTAGAAAAAGTACTGAAATGAGAATTAAAGGACCAAGATCGAGTCCTTATTCTACCACTCTCTGTGCTAGGAACTAGATGGTTTTGTAGTGTCCCCTTTGGAATACCTTACATCACACATGAACTGGAATGCCAACTCAACAGGTCCCAAAGTGGGAGCAGGTAGGAAAAGGGGTTCTACAGGTACTGTGGTCAGATTGAATCTGACATAATTCAACAACAATCATTTATTAAATATTCACTATATGCAAGGCACTGTAGTAGAGTAAAAAGAGTATCAAATTGTAAATTAAAAGATAAAGGATGCAGAAGCCAGTTGCACCACTTATTATCTCTGTGATTATTGGCCAGTGGCTTGACTTTTCTTTGGCCCTCAATTCCCTCACTGTAAAATGAGGGGATTGTACTATGTGACCTCTAAGGTGATTACCATTATGAAATGTTCTATGATACAAAGACAGAGTTGGGAAGAAAAGTCCCTGCCCTCAAGAAGCTTACAATTTACTAAGGGGTACAACATTTAGAGTGATAAATTTAAAATTGAGAAGGGACTTAAAGATCATCTAGTTCATTTTACAGGTAAGTAAACCGAGGTCCCAGGTAATTAAGTGGATTGCTCCTTTTGGTGCCTTGAGCAAGTTGCTTAACCATTCTGACTCAGTTTCCTCATCTGGAAGATGAACAGATCCATCTCCATAGGATTATAAGATTTAAAGAGATCTTAGAGGTCATTAAGTCCAACTGCCTCATTTTATGGTTAAAACTATTAAGGTAGGGCAGCTAGGTGGCGCAGTGGATAGAGCACCGGCCCTGGAGTCAGGAGTACCTGAGTTCAAATCTGGCCTCAGACACTTAACACTTTTTTTTTTAATTTTTTTTTTTTTAGTGAGGCAATTGGGGTTAAGTGACTTGCCCAGGGTCACACAGCTAGTAAGTGTTAAGTGTCTGAGACCGGATTTGAACTCAGGTACTCCTGACTCCAGGGCCGGTGCTCTATCCACTGCGCCACCTAGCCGCCCCAGACACTTAACACTTACTAGCTGTGTGATCCTGGGCAAGTCACTTAACCCTAATTGCCTCACTTAAAAAAAAAAAACCTATTAAGGTAAAATAATTTCCCCAAGAAAGAGCCAGGATTCAAGGACAAGTCCTGTGATTCCAAATCAAGTGTGATGTCCTGACAGCCAAGAGCCATCTTCAATCTTTGGAAGAGATCCCAACCCACAGGAAGGACTTCCTTGGCAGTCAAGCCACATTTGGACATGAGCTTGGTGGTACCCATACCATATGTAGGAATTGAACTCTCCACCAGACGCTGAAGTAGTGAGGACAGTGGTATCCCAGAGGTATTGGAGAAAACATTTGTTCATTTGTTTTTGCTACATATTTGTCTTCTTCTTCTTCTTCTTCTTCTTCTTCTTCTTCTTCTTCTTCTTCTTCTTCTTCTTCTTCTTCTTCTTCTTCTTCTTCTTCTTCTTCTTCTTCTGGCGGGGCAATGAGGGTTAAGTGACTTGCCCAGGGTCACACAGCTAGTAAGTGTCAGGTGTCTGAAGCCAGATTTGAACTCAGGTCCTCCTGAATCCAGGGCTGGTACTTCATCCACTGTACCACCTAGCTGCCCCCTACTTTTTTTAAGTGAAAAAAAAATTATCCATGACCACAATAGGTTAAGAGAACCAGAAGAAGCAATGCCATCTACACATTTGACAAATGAGAGACAATAAAGTGTAACTAGTTTGGGGAGGAGAGGGGAGAGGATAAGTTCCATTTTTGTATTTTTGTATTAGTTTTAGGTCACCTGTCCCGGGCAAAGGAATTTCTGTTGGAATCCTAAATGAGTATGGCTATCCTTTCTTTTACATAATAGCAACAGGAGCTGCTGTTAAAGACACATGGGCTTTAGAATTGGAAAGAATCTAAGATATCACAGTCCAATTTATTTTACAAAAACCTAGGCCCAGAGAGGATGTTGTTGGTTCATCATTCTCAAAGAGCACTGTGACATCGGGATGATGTCATGACTTAAAGTGAGTTGGATTTAAGTGAGGGAGGGCTGTGCAAGGTCACCAACCTCACTCTCTCCTCCAGAGCCATCTGGATCTAGTGGCAAGATATATATCAGGCCAACTGGAGACGGTCCCAGATGTTTAAGGCAATTGCAGTTAAGTGACTTGCCCAGGGTCACACAGTTAGTAAATGTCAGAGGCGAGATTTGAACTCAGGTCTTCTTGACCCCAGGGCCCATGCTCTATCCACTGTGCCACCTAACTGCCCCTCCCAGAGAAGATAAGACATAGAGGTAATAAGTAGCAGAGCCAGTATTTGAACCCAGGTACTCTAACCCTAAGTCCACTACTGATTATTTGTGGCAATGGATAGAGCAATAGACATGGAGTCGGAAAGACCTGAATTTAAATCTTACCACATTAGTTGTGTAACCCTGGGCAAGTCACTTAACCATGACTGTCTCCAAAAAATAAAAACCACTTAGTCTCAGTTTCCTCATCTATAAAATAAGAATAATAATAGCACCTATCTCATAGTGTGGTCATGAGAATCAAATGAAATTATATATTTAAAGTGCTTTTCTTACCTTAAAACACTAAACAAATGTTAGCTATTATTATAATTAAGTGAATAAGGCTCCCTTCCTCATAACAATTCTGTGAAACACAGTCATACCCCTGCCTCATTGCATGCAAATCAGATTTTTGTAAATAGAATCATTAAATGCGCTAGAAGAGATTACTGTTTAAAAGAACCCTGGAATGAATCCTTTATAATGTTCTAATTTATCTTTGTGTTACGTTCAGGGGTTTTCATATTAAGACACTTGTTTGCAAGAAGCAACAAGGGAACAAGCAGGCTTCTGTTCTGAAGAATCCACCCCTTTGTCAGCTTGGTAGGGTTCTTACTCCCACTGGCCTGATGTGCCAGGATCTCTTCTAGTTGGTGGTTGAGATGGAAAAGAATGGAGAAAGAGAAAAGAGGAATCTTTTTCTCCCCAAATTGTTCATCCCTAGTTCCTGCAGTCCAACTGGAGCCCTGTAAGAGAGAGGGGGAACCTGGTCAAAGGAGTAAGCAGAGAAGGAAAGAAGAGATTCACATTTTAAAAAAATTCTGATCTGTATCTGACATCTCATTTACCCTGCTTTTGGAGAAATAAAATATTATTTTAAAATAAGAAATGATTTTTTTTTTGCAGGGCAATGAGGGTTAAGTGACTTGCCCAGGGTCACACAGCTAGTAAGTGTCAAGTGTCTGAGGCTGGATTTGAACTCAGGTACTCCTGAATCCAGAGCCGGTGCTTTATCCACTGCGCCACCTAGCCGCCCCAAGAAATGATTTTTTTAAAAAAAGAAATTCAAGAACCATATAAAGGAGCAAGTGCCATAGTGATAAAGAAAATGTATTCTCTGCCCTCAAGAAGCTTCTAAGATAACAGAATACATCATTGTACTCAGTAGGCCTGCCCTGAAAGACAGTCTATAACATTTTCTGCCCACATGCCCTGAAGGGCAGCAGCATGACTATTCAGCTCTGGGGTGAGCTCCTGTCTGTTCCTGAAAAGTCTAAGCTGGCCCTCTAACAAACTCTGAAGAAGAACCTTCTTCCCTTCCCCTTCTTAGGGGTGCGGTATTATGACTTAGTGCTCTCTCAGCCTATCAGGAGTCTCATCTAAGGGAACGTGACCTTATATCTTAAGCAGTACTGCTTGGACACCAAGCCGTTATGAAGGCCGTCTCTCATTGAGTGTGAAGAGGTATTACACAAATAACTATAATAAAATGTAAAGTATGATAAACGCATGAAAGGTATGAACAAAGATTCCATTATAAAATGAGGGGGCTGAACTCAATGACCTCTAAGATCCCTCTAAATATGATAATCCTATGGAGTCCAATCCATTCATCTTCTAGATGAGGAAACTAAGGGTCAGAATGTTTAAGCAACTTGCTCAAAGTATTAAAAGACCTTAGAACAGAATGTCTGTTATCTAGAGACTGATCTGTAGATGGACAAACTGTTCAGAGAGTTCATCCATCAGTGCATGTATGTCTTTGCAGTATCTGCAAATGGACAGTGAATTTGACCCAGAACTGAATAAGAAATGAAGAATGGACTAGGCTGCCTTTGGGAATTTGCAAAGTTCTTTTAATGACCCTAAACTTCTCTCTGAAACAGAACATCAACTTTAAAAAAAAATAAACATTTTTATTTAAAGTTTTGAGTTCCACATTTTATCCCTCCTTCCCTTTCTCCCCCTCCCCCTCCCTCAGGCAGTAAGCAATCAGATATAGGTTATGCATGTGCAATTAAAAACATTATCTTTTTAACACCAATATTTTTCCATGTTGTATGACTGTGATTCATGGAACACTACAGCCTCTGATGAATTGAAGATAAGCATCACCCAGTGGGCAATGGAGAGACATGCAGTGAGTGTTAGTAGGCCATGCATGACACATTACACAGAGGGAATCTCAAAGGAGAAGTGAAATAAAATGTCATTGAAAAAATGAATGAGGAAAAAATGAGAGAGCAACATATAACCAATGGACAGCCTAGGACCTCCACTAGTATCCTCATGATATCGAAGGACAGAGAGAAAAGCCAGCATGTTGAATGGACCACTGTGGAGACTTATAGAAGGACATATATAAGAGTTGCACAGGATGGGCAGAACTGGAGGGAATAATCACATTGATGAGATAGAAAATTAAATATTTTTTTTGCGGGACAACAAAGGTTAAGTGACTTGCACACAGCTAGGAAGTGTCAAGTGTCTGAGGCCAGATTTGAACTCAGGTCCTCCTGGATCCAGGGAGGGTGTTTTACCCACTGCACCACCTAGCTGCCCCAAGATGGAGAATTTTAATAGAATATTTCAGTATAGAAGGCAAAAGTCCTTCCCAGTTTGAAATATCAAGACTCCATGGAGGAGTTTACATTTATACTGGGCCTTGATATATTGTGGGTAGAGTCCCTAATTCTATAGCTTCTGGTCTTGAATGGAAATGATCCTACGCATTTCTCCTGTAAAAGAAATCATGGATGTTAGGAGAGTGACCTCTGGGATAGGCTGAGCTTCAAATTGTTCCAAACTTTGGAAGAGAAGGGGGTGGGTGGTGCAACATAGTTTCAAAGTCATGTGCAACATAGTTTCAAAGTCATGATGGGGAAATACAGTCGAGGCCTAACTCAACCCCAGACAGACAACTACCTCCTCAAGTTTCCTGAGATCACTTGGCCTAGGAGGAAAAAAAAAAAAAAGAATAGACCTGTTGGAATTGGAATGAGGAAAGATGAAACTAACAGTTCTGAGTCAGAACAGTAGGCTTTATCTTCTGGGTAAGAGGCCATTCTTCCTGGTTCTAGAACCCTGGGATGGGAGACAGAATTGGACCTCATTGAGTACCTGATCCCGGGAGGACATAGAAGGTACAATGAAACCAGTAGACCTATCCCAGACATCCCTCCAATGCAGATGAGGGCCAGGCTAGCTCCCCCTGGCTCAGACTCCAGCTCCTCTCTGTCCCTCCCCTGCAGTGTCTCTCAGCTTTGCTGCCGACTTGGGATGTGCCCCTGCTGCTTGAGTTAATTACAGTAATTATACCTGCTCTCTCCTCAGCTCTGGTTCGCTTTTGTTCCCAGTTTCCTGCCCGCTCATTTGCAAATCTAATCGCTTTGTGGGCTTTTTTTTTTTTTTTTGAGAGAGAGAGGGAGAGACTAAGAGAAGATAAAGGAGAGGGAATGGTGGGGGTTGGTGGGAGGGGAAAAAGGAAAAGGGAAGAAGAGAAGAAGGAAAGAAGAATGAGGAGGATGGGTAAGAGATTGTAGAGGAGGAAAGCGCACCAAATAAAGGGAGTTGGTTTGTAGTACTTATGCCAGAACTTCAGGTCTAGAAGAGACCTAGGAGAGCTAAGGGGAGAAGGAAAGAAAACAAATTCCGCAAAGGTACCCCGAACTTGGGGGTCTACTAACCAAGATAACCTAACTATTTTGAGACACCAGATCCTTCTCAGCACTGTGTAACTAGTCCTCCCTATTTAGGCTGCTTTTTCCTCCCCTAACCAGGCAAAAAAGCAATATATTTTTTTAATTAATAAAGTATTTTATTTTTTTCTGTTACATGTAAAGATAGTTCTCAACTTTTGTTTATACAAGCTTTACAATTTCAGATTTTTCTCCCTCCCTCCCCTCTCCCCTAGACAGCAGGTAATCTGATATAGGTTATATATATATATATATATATATATATATATATATATATACACATAATAACATTAATCCTATTTCTGCATTAGTCATGTTATAAGAGAAAAAATCAGCACAATGATGAAAAACCTCAAAATAGAAAAAAACAACAGCATCAAAAACAAAAGAAATAGTATGGTTCATTCAGCATCTATACTCCGCAGTTTTGGTTTTTTTTCTTGGATTTGGAGATCCTCTTCCATCACGAGTTCCCTGGAACTCTTCTGTGCCATTGTATTGATGAGAAGAATATAGTCCATCACAGTAGATCAACACTCAATGTTGACGATACTGTGTACAATGTTCTTCTGGTTCTGCTCATCTCACTCATCATCAGCTCACACAAGACTCTCCAGGTTTCTCTGAACTCCTCCTGCTCATCATTTCTTACAGCACAATAGTATTCCATCGTATTCATATACCACAACTTGTCCAGCCATTCCCCAAGTGATGGGCACCCCCTCAACTTCCAATTCCTTGCCACCACATAAAGAGCAGCTATAAATATTTTTGTACATGTGGGTCCCTTTCCCCTTTCCCCTTTCCATGATTTCTTTGGGAAAAAGACCCAAAAGTGGTATTGCTGGGTCAAAGGGTATGCTCAGCTCAAAAAAGCAATATTTGATGCTAGTGAGGGTTGGGAGCAGTAATCTGAGGAGGAAGACCTACCAGAGCCCAGCCCCTCAATACCTTCTGGGTTTATGGCATATTACTCCCCTTCGTGAGCTCTAAGATCCTGCCAAAGTGGACTTAACTGTTCTTCACGGATGATCTTTTATATTTAATCTTTGTGTTTTTGCATTGCCTATGCCTAGAATGCATTAGCTCCTCATCTCCAACTCATAGAATCACTAGAGTAATAATCATTGCCCTGGCCCCCACTACTGGTAGGTCTGGTATTCCGGTTCACCCCCTCCTCCAGAGTTCTTCAGTGTTTTCCCAATATTTAGGTTCCTCTATACATCAGTTCCATTTAACCACTTACCAGTCAGTTAGCTTATACAAAGAATATTTATTTCAAAGGCTCAGTGATAACACACACACACACTGCCAGCACCTGGGACAGTAGCATAATCCTTCCATGCACACTATCTCTGTTCCTACCCAGTTCCAATACCAAAGTCCCCCTTGGGCTTGATTCTCAGGAACTGGGGCTTCTTAGAGTTTTGCTGCTAGGTTTGACTAACATCCAGTCAGGAATTCTTTCTCCAAGGTCCCCATGACTTCATTATTTATCTTAGAATTCCATTTCTTGCACCTAGAGCTGAAAAAGACTAATGAAACAGATGAAAGCCCCAAGCTTAAAAGGAGGCCTAGTTGTCACTTAGTGGACATTTTACTATCAGGTGGTAATAGTTGATTATATGGAAGCTAGGTGGTACAGTGGATAGAAGGCTGGACCTGGGGGGACAGCTAGGTAGCACAGTGGATAAAGCACTGGCCTTGGATTTAGGAGGACCTGAGTTCAAATCCAGCCTCAGACACTTGACACTAACTAGCTGTGTGACCCTGGACAAGTCACTTAACCCTCATTGCCCTGGAAAAAAAAAAAAAGAAGGCTGGACCTGGAATCAGGAAGATTGATCTTCCTGAGTTCAAATCTGGACTCAGACACTTACTAGCTGTGTGACTCTGGGCAAGTCACTTAACCCTCTTTGCCTCAATTTCCTAAACTATAAAATGAACTGGAGAAGGAAATGGTAAACCACTCCAGTATATTTTGCAGGAAAAAAACAAAACCCAAACAACAACATCAAAACCCAAGTAGAGTCAGAAAGAATTAGACACAACTGAAAATGACTGAACAATAACAAATAGATGGCTTGTGATTTGCAATGGGTCAGAAACTAGGAAGGAAATAAAAAAGACAATGCTAAGAAAATTTCAAGAAATCATGGTGAACCAACAGGAAAGAGCAATGGATTGATAGAAAATTTGAATTCTACCACAAAGTCAAGTCAAGTCAAGTCAAGTCAACAAGCATTTATTAAGAACCTATTACCTTGATGAGCAGGAGGAGTTCAGAGAAACCTGGAGGGTCTTGCATGAGCTGATGATGAGTGAGATGAGCAGAACCAGAAGAACATTGTACACAGTATCAACATTGAGTGTTGACCTACTGTGATGGACTATATTCTTCTCACCAATGCAATGGCACAGAAGAGTTCCAGGGAACTCATGATAGAAGAGGATCTCCAAATCCAAGAAAAAAAAAAAGAACTGTGGAGTATAGATGCTGATTGAACCATACTATTTCTTTTGTTTTGGGTGCTGTTGTTGTTTTTTTCTATTTTGAAGTTTTGCATCACTGCTCTGATTTTTTTCTCTTATAACATGATTAATGCAGAAATAGGATTAATGTTATTATGTGTATATATATATGTGTGTGTATATATATATGTATATGTATATAGATATATAGATATAACCTATATCAGATTACCTGCCATCTAGGGGAGGGGGGAGGGAGGGAGAAAAATCTGAAATTGTAAAGCTTGTATAAACAAAAGTTGAGAACTATCTTTACATGTAACGGAAAAAATAAAATACCTTATATGTTAAAAAAAAAAAAGAACCTATTACCTGTCAGAAACTCCTTAAGGAAAAATAGAAAAAAAAAACCAGCTCCTTGTCAGAGGAAACTCATAGCCTAATGAGAAAAAACATCCTGGAAATAACTATTTACCAACAAGATACACACAGGGTAAATGGGAGATAATCACAGGCAGAGGCAGAGATCAGGAGGGAGAGAATTCCAGGCATGGGAGACTAAGTAATTATGACTTTGACCATGACCTACTAGGCCTCAGTTTCCCCATCTGTAAAATGAGAGGACTGGATTAGATTATTGCTGAGGTCCCTTCTATCTCTAATGTTCCATGAGTTAAATTTTTACAAGGTTTGTTTAAAGTTCCTACCCCATGTCCTCGCTGAATACTCTTGTTTAGATGTCACGTGGTCTGAACTGAAGATGTCAAGAGACTACTTGTGGCTGCCTGTTCCACTGTTCAGTTATTGAGAGCAAGACCCAAGTGATCCTTTCACCTTTCTTCTCAGACTTCACTTCTGTTAAGAAAGGAGTTTGATAACATTGACCTCATGAACAATGTGATGTGAACTGTTTTGTAGCACTCTACACTGATTCATGATCCTTAGAGACAGGTGTTATAGAAAGAGAGAACACAGATACACCCAGTGAGCCCTATCACAGGTATGACCGTATGAGATGCCTGCTGTAGTGTTACTATTTATTCCCACTGCTACTATTCCTTACATAGAAATTAGGGTGTATTTTTTCAAAGAAAAGGCGAATTCTTAGCATGTGACTCTATTTCAATCTTTATGAATTCATTAAGGTCACCTCTGGGTTGCATGGCTTCAAGAAGAAGACATTAATTTGCAAATTATCTAAAATGATCCTCCTACTCTTAAATGTATTTGGGAAGCCAAAATGACTTAAAAGGGTCAAGTTCATGTGATTTGGAAATTGTTTGCATTCCTCCTTAAATAGAAATTGCTTTGTTTGAAATTTTTTGTTTTCTTATAAAAATAAATGTAAAAAACAACATAGCATCAGATTTTTTTCTCTCATGTTGGAAAATTTTAAAAGTTACTCACTATACAACATGAGTTAAGTATGGGACAAGTAATTTATTCCTACTCACACAAGAAAGACAAAAAAAAATTTTAATGACACACATTCCTTCAAAATGCACATCAATACAACAAGATTCAGTAACTTATAAAAGTTTAGTAACAATTTATAAGTAAAGTTATAATCTATGGGAGGCCAAGATTGAAACATTAGCAGTATACAAAACTATTTTTGCAAATCAGGAATTTTACATTTCACCTTTACATTTTGTTCCCATTCTAAACCCAAACTTCCACCGACTTTCTATTCAGTTGCTGCCCTAGTCAACTGTCGCAGAAATCACTGACTCTAGGGGATGCTACAAGTACCATTACCCTGGACACTGTTACTATTATGTTCACAGAACTCAGGACTTTTATTGTTTTGGGTTTTGGGGGTTTTGTTTTGTTTTGTTTTGTTTTTTTAGTGAGGCAATTGGGGTTAAGTGACTTGCCCAGGGTCACACAGCTAGTAAATGTCAAGTGTCTGAGGCGGTATTTGAACTCAGGTACTCCTGACTCCAGGGCCGGTGCTTTATCCACTGCTCCACCTAGCTGCCCCCTGGGTTTTTTTTTTTTTGGTAGGGCAAATGATGGTTAAGTGACTTGTCCAGGGTCACATAGCTAGTAAGTGTCAAGTGTTTGAGGTCGGATTTGAACTCAGGTCCCCTTGAATCCAGGATCGGTGCTTTATCTACTGCACCACCTAGCGGCCCCAACTTCATGACTTTTAGATCGTGATTGGATTAGACATCCATATTGAGGTACCTGTTTACCTAAGATTAGGAAAGAGCAAATATAAATAAGGGCAAAGGGAATGCTGGTGCAAACCAGCCTAATGAAGTCCTCATTCCACATGGGGAGTAGCAATGGAGTCTTCATGACACCAGGGTAAAGAAATGTCCATTCTTACTCTATCCCTGAGTACAGTTACATGATGCCACCTGGAAAGTCATAACCAAGAGAAAGTCAGATGGAAGCTATGTCCATTTTTACCAAACACAGCATCTTGGGATGAGGAAGGATCAAGGGACCACCTCAACATTATAAAAAGCCAAGTCCCTTGAACACTGGGTCACCGCATGGCTGGAAGCAGCAGATAAAAGCTCATCATTCCCCAAAGGCACAAGCAATGAATCACTATGTCCTTGGAGTCCTTGGAAATTTCCAGGGAATCTCTGGGTCAATGTACCTGAGTGACGGGGAGGGAAGGGTATAGCCCCTGCTATACCAATATCACAAAGGAATGTGAAGAGTATCATGTCTAATCTGAAAAATGGTTTGTTGACAAAGAATAAGGATTACAGTGGGTAAGATGAAAAGGGAGGGTGGTATGGGATAGAAATGCAGGAGGGGCATGGTCCACAAGAATAAGGATAAGGGAGTAGGGAGTGGTAACTAGAGAAGAGAGCTTCAGAATGGCAGATTGGTGACTTTGGTTCTGAATGGAGTCAAAGAGTAGTAGTTTGCCACACCATTCCCAGTAACAATGATAATGTTGATTTAATTTTTATCAATGATTCGGATAAACATACAGATGGTGTGCTTATCAGATTTGTAGATGACAAAAAGCTGAGAGGAATAGTTTACACTGTATAAAAGGGTTAATGCCCCCCAAAAGCCTTAATAAGCTAAAAAACTGAATTAAATCTAATAAAAATTTAAAGCAATAAATGTAAAGTTTTATGCTAGATAAGTTTGTTTGGCTTTTTAAAATCCAAACATGAAATGGAAGATGTGTGATAAGAGAGAAATTTGAAAAAGATGCATTTTTAGTGATTATAAGCCATGTATCCAGTAAAACTTTCCTGTATCCTCCTTCACTATGAAAAGAAAATAAATTCTAGCACTTACAATGCATGTGAACATAATAAAGAAAACTAATATATTAACTAATTATTTTAATGAATATTTCATAATTTTATTCTGTATATAACATTTTTAGTATCATAAAGTTGTTAAATGTTTCTCAATTTATCTAATCCATAATATTTTTTTTTCACTAACACTACTATTTTTGGAATATTGGAACAGTCAACAAACATTAAGCACTTACTATAGGCACTATACTAAGTACCAGGGATACAAGTAAAAGCAAAAAAGAAGACAGTCCCTGCCTTCAAGAAGCTTAAATTCTAATTAGGGAAGACAACACTTAAAGGGGAGCTGAGAAGGCATTGGAGGAAAGGTAGCCTATCAGCTGTTCAAGTCTAGAGAGTAAGAAAGAAGCAGACTCAGGAAAGTAAGGAAAAATGACTGACCTGAGCCCTGCCTCAAAATTGAGGTTCCCATGGGAACTCACCACTGGGACAGGAGGGCCAGAGGAGTACAAGGATGTCCCAGCATGAGAAGACCATAGGCACTAAGGGACGTTGCAGGTTGAAAAGGCAGTTGAACCAAACAAGAGATAGAGTATATTATAAAATGCAAAATGGATGATTTTGATTATATTAAATTAAAAAAATTTTGTACAAACAGAAGCAATGCATCAAAAATTGGAAGGGAGGCAGAAAACTGGGAAACGATTTTTGAGGCCAGTGCTTCTGATAAAGGCCTCATCTCTAAAATATATAGGGAATTAAATCAAATTTATAAGAATCCAAGTCATTCCCCAATTGAGAAATGGTCAAAGGATATGAACAGGCAGTTTTCTGATGAAGAAACCAAAGCTATCTATTCCCATATGAAAAAATGCTCTAAATCTCTAATGATTAGAGAAATGCAAATTAAAACAACTCTGAGGTACCACCTGACACCTATCAGATTGGCTAAAATGACAAAAAAGGAAGATAATAAATGTTGGAGAGGCTGTGGGAAAATTGGAACACTAATGCATTGTTGGTGGAGCTGTGAGCTGATCCAACCATTCTGGAGAGCAATTTGGAATTATTCCCAAAGGGCAATAAAGCTGTGCATACCCTTTGACCCAGCAATTCCACTTTTAGGTCTTTTGCCCAAAGAAATCATGGAAGGGGGAAGGGGACCCACATGTACAAAAATATTTATAGCTGCTCTTTACGTGGTAGCAAGGAATTGGAAGTTGAGGGGGTGCCCATCAATTGGGGAATGGCTGGACAAGTTGTGGTATATGAATACGATGGAATACTATTGTGCTGTAAGAAATGATGAGCAGGAAGAGTTCAGAGAAACCTGGAGTGTCTTGCGTGAGCTGATGATGAGTGAGATGAGCAGAACCAGAAGAACATTGTACACAGTATCATCAACATTGAGTGTTGACCTACTGTGATGGACTATATTCTTCTCACCAATGCAATGGTACAAGAAGAGTTCCAGGGAACTCGTGATAGAAGAGGATCTCCAAATCCAAGAAAAAAAAAGAAAAAAAGAACTGTGGAGTATAGATGCTGATTGAACCATATTATTTCTTTTGTTTTGGGTGCTGTTGTTTTTTTTTTTTCTATTTTGAGGTTTTGCATCACTGCTCTGATTTTTTCTCTTGTAACAGGATTAATGCAGAAATAGGATTAATGTTATTATGTGTATATATATCTATATCTATATGTATATGTATAGAGATATATAGACATAACCTATATCAGATTACCTGCTGTCTAGGGGAGGGGGTAGGGAGGGGAGGGAGGGAGAAAAATCTGAAATTGTAAAGCTTGTATAAACAAAAGTTGAGAACTATCTTTACATGTAACGGAAAAAATAAAATACCTTATACATTAAAAAAAAGAAAGAAAGAAAAGGCAGTTGAGAAGGGAAAAGGACCCACATGTACAAAAATGTTTATAGCTGCTCTTTTTGTGGTGGCAAGGAATTGGAAATTGAGGGGCTGCCCATTGGTTGGGGAATGGCTGAACAAGTTGCGGTATGTGAATGTAATGGAATTCTATTGTGCTGTAAGAAACGATAAGCAGGAGGAGTTCAGAGAAACCTGGAAGGACACACATGAACTGATGATGAGTGAGATGAGCAGAACCAGAAGAATATTGTACACAGACAGTATCATCAACATTATGTGTTGATTAACTGTGATAGACTAGATTCTTCTCACCAATACAATGGTACAAGAAAGTTCCAAAGGACTCATAATAGAAAAGGCTTTCCAAATCCAGAAAAAAAAAAAAAAAACCTGTGGAATATGGATGCTGATTGAACCATACTATTTCTTTTGTTTTGGTGCTGTTTTTCTTTTTTGAAGTTTTTCCTTTTTGCTCTGATTCTTCTCTTATAACATGACTAATGCAGAAATATGTTTAATGTTATTGTACATATATAACCTATATCAGATAACCTGCTGTCTTGGGAAGGGGGGGAGGGAAAAAAATTTGAAATTGGAAATCTTATAAAAACAAATGTTGAAAACTATCTCTACATATAACTGGAAAATAATAAAATATTTTTATTTTTAAAAAAGGCAGCTGAGGCACAGCAGCAAAGCTTGGAGAATTAGAAGCAAAGACAAGAAAGGAAATAGGATAAGACAGTATGATATCATTATTTATTAGATATTCTCCTATATGCCCTTGTACCCAAGATTGGGAATCCTTACCGAATGAGGATTAGTTAAAGCAAATGAAGATGTTTAGCCTAAAGAAGAGAATATATTTAGCTTGTTCCGTATGGCACATTGAATGAATGTGTGCAGAGAACTCTTCTTTATGGATTTCTTTCTGAGAGGATGCATTCTGGGCTCTTGTCTCTCCATTCCTTTTCTCTTACCCATCTCTTTTTTTCTTTCTTTTTTTTTTTTTTTGGTGAGGCAGTTGGGGTTAAGTGACTTGCCCAGGGTCACACAGCTAGTAAGTGTCAAGTATCTGAGGCTGGATTTGAACTCAGGTCCTCCCGAATCCAAGGCCGGTGCTCTTCCCACTACACCACCTAGCTGCCCCTCATATCTTCTTTTCAGCCTTTTCCTGAGCACTGTCTAATTTTATAGTATTGTTTTCCTGTAGTTCAGATATTCATCTCAATGCTCCAATCAAAAAAAATGCAAGTATACATATGCCTAATATGTAAACCTAGTCCCAAAGCTGATTGGTATGGGACTCTTTTCTCATTGATGGAGATGAATGTCCTGCTTTCTGGCAATGGGGGGAATGGAGTTGGTGGGAGAAAAGAGAGTTCATCAGAGTTTTTTTTGGGGGGGGAGGGGGTCACTGAGTCTCTTTGCATTTCAAGTGCCTCTGGCTTCCAGTGTCAAGAGGGAAGATGGAAGATCCAGCCTCACTACAGGTTGCTGAAGGATAAGACTCTGGAAAGAAACTGAGGAGAGGAGCTGGTAGCTTCCATCACATTCCTATCACCAGTTTGCTACACATTGGAGACTTTGGCAAATTTCCCCTTGGGTGAGATCTAGAACTCTCCTGGTTGATCTGAGTTATCTTTCTCCCAATAGGAGATCTCCTTCACTCTCTGTTGTCTAGTCACTTCACCTTTACCAACTTCTATTTTGCTATTGATTTGGATAAATGGGTTTCTTGGAGATGTGATGTGTGATCATTGTAGAACTGGTATTTGGTGGGAAAGGGGTCAAATATTAGATACAATACTTGGGTTCTCTTACTTTCTCTAGTGGTGAAACAACAATCAGAAAATAGATTAAACTAAACCTAAAAACACATATTCTCTAAAATAACAATATTTAAGAGAGCTGCTAGATATGATTCCAGTCTGGTATGTCCTTTCTTTCTGAGGAGAGCAGAGGGGCAGCCTTTGGCTCCAATGACCTGCTTCCCCTCCTGGAAGGAATGAAGGTCTCCTTTGGAGAAGGGTCAAGGAAATGAAGCCAGAAATGTCTTTTCTGCCTTCCTTTGAGCCGCACAATGACACTCCCACACTACATGTGAGAGACAAACTTTGCAGCACATGTAAACTCCAATTTTCTCTTGTCGAGGAAGAAAATGTCGAGAACACTCAATGCTTTAGCTTTAGCCCAGTCCTTAAATGTCACTTGCTTAGATTTCCCATGAATGCAAGTAGGGTACAGTGGTGGGGTAAGGGAACATACACGAAACTTATTCCACTGTGACAATTATATTCAAGTACTAAGGTCTCATTTACCCTGGTCAGACCCCCAGCCCAAGCAGCCTGGAAATAGGAATACCACTAAGTACTTAAAGCAGGAGAATCATTAGTAATCTCAGACATTTCTCACCACTAAAGAACCAATGTGCCTCAATTTCTTGTCTATACTCAAATATTCAGTTGTAACTATGATCTCATCAATTAAGTGACTCATTTTCTCAGGATCACATGCTAATTAAGTGTCTGAAATGGGGTTAATATCTATCTATCTATCTATCTATCTATCTATCTATCTATCTATCTATCTATCTATCTATCTATCTATCTATCTATCTATCAGTATATATAGGGTGTCCCAAAAGTATTCCCTCCAACAATGTAGATCATCAGCCATCCATATGTGCCCACATTGTACAATTCTTGCCCAATTCTTCTCATATGTTTCACCCAGAGGGTCCGCCTAATGTTCTGGGGGCCTTCTTCAATTTCTCTTACCATCACATGGATGCCAATTTGGCCACATGCATTGTGCATGGGTTTTCATATATCATTCTCATCACATAACCAGCCCAACTTCTTTTTTTTTTTTTTAAGTGAGGCAATTGGGGTTAAGTGACTTGCCCAGGGTCACACAGCTAGTAAGTGTTAAGCGTCTGAGGCCGGATTTGAACTCAGGTACTCCTGACTCCAGGGCCGGTGCGGTGCTCTATCCACTGCGCCACCTAGCTGCCCCCCAACTTCTTTTTCCTCATACACCTCTTTGGTGATATGCTTTACTGTTTCAACTGTGTAATTCCTTGTTTGTCATGTGTTGCAGCCTACTCACACCCACCATGTGCTTCTCCATTGTCCTCTAGGTGATAATCATTGTCAGTTCCTTGGAGGCTGTTGTGTTTCATGACTCACAGTCATCCAACAACAACAGGAGAAGTCAAGTATTGAAAAGATGGTCCTTTATTTTAGGGAGTTCAAAGTCATTAAAAGAACTTGGCAATTTCCCAAAGTCAATTCAGTCCATTTGTCTCCTGTTCTATTCAAGGTAAAATTCATTATCCATTTACAATATTTGCATATATCAGGGTGCCCCAAAAGTCTTTGAAAGCTTAAAGTATTGAAATTTTAAAACCACCTGAAAACTTTTGGACACTGTGTATATACTGATGTATGGGGTATATGGGGTGTTCAAGGAGTACTAGCTCTTCTGGGCTGCTCATCCACCTTTGGTGTCTACCTCTTACTCCACTCTCACCTGTGGCTCTAAGAAGCTGTGTAGCATGTACAGTGACCACACCCTGGTAAACTCTCTCAATAGGCTTGAAACCCATCAGTGAATTAGTGGGATATCAACCCCAAGCATGTGAAGACTTCACTGGTGGAATGAGAACAATTTGTTCTAACAGCCATGAAGGCCACTACAACAGGCCCTGTGGAACACTTAGAGCTTGATTAGATATCTCTGATGCCAAGATCATCCACATTTTGACTTCTGTCCTGCCACTAGACTTCAAAGACTCTGTAAGAGAGAGTAAGGCTGAAGACCCTTCAATTCAGTCTCACTTAAATCCAATTCACTTGAAAATCAAAATATCACCACGTTGTCACTGGTCCTTTTTGAAAACAAAGGATGAACAACAACAACAACATATGCAAATACCTTTTTAGATACTTAACTAGCGTGATCCTGGACCTGTAAATCACTTAATCTCTCTGTGCCTTAGTTTCCTCATCTGTAAAATGAGAGAGTTGGACTGGATGGTTGCTAAAGTCTTCCCTAGCTCTAAATTTATAACCCCATGAGCCTATGGGGTAAGGGGGTTGGCATAATAGCTATCACTAAGTATTTTGAAGGGTCTTATTTTTTTAAAGTTCTTAATAGGGAGAAGGGATCAGACTTGTCCTAAAGGGCCTATCCACAAGGTAGAAGTGGGAGCCTTGGGTAGAAACTGGGAAGAAAAAGATTTCATTTTGATAGAAGGAAAAACTTCCTAATGGAACAGTTTGAAAAGGGCAATGGAATTCCTTAGGATGCAGTGCTTTCTTCCACAGTGGGGGTCATCAATCAAAGGCTTCACAATCTCTTGTTTGGTGGATGGTAGAGGAAATTCTGTTTTGGTTCAATTAGATAGCCTCTGAAATGCCTTTTAATTATTTTTAATTTTTATCTATCTATCTATCTATCTATCTATCTATCTATCTATCTATCTATCTATCTATCTATCTATCTATCTATCTATCTATCTTGCAGGGCAATGAGGGTTAAGTGACTTGCCCAGGGTCACACAGCTAGTAAGTCTCAAGTGTCCGAGGTGGGATTTGAACTCAGGGCTTCCTGAATCCAGGGCTGGTGCTTTATCCACTGCGTCACCTAGCTGCCCCCAATGCCTTTTAATTCTGACATCCTGTGATGTTGTGAATGTTTTGCAAAGTACTCACAACAACCCTGTGAGGTTGGTAGTACAAATATTATCACTCTTGTTTTATATATGATAGGACCAAGGTTCAGAGAAATTATATGCCCATAGTCAAACAACTAGATAAGTATTGGAGATAGAATTTGAACCCAGTCTGTCTGAGTCTAATCATTGAGTTGGCATAATAGTCTTGGTGGTAGAAAAGTATGGGAGCAGCTCATGGTGCAGTGGATAGAGAGTGGGACCTGAAGTCAGGAAGACTCATCTTCCTGAGTTGCAATCTGGACTCAGACACTTTGTGATGCTGGGCAAGTCACTTAATTCTGTTTGCCTCTGTTTCCTTATCTGTAAAATGAACTGGAGAAGGAAATGGTAAACCACTCCAGTGTCTTTGCCAAGAAAACCCCAAATGGGGTCACCAAGAGTCAGAAACAACTGTAATGACTGAACAACAGAAAAATATGAGATGTGTTCAAGTGTTGGTGAATATAGAATTAGAAGTGGAGTGGTAAGCTCTCGTGTAGGAAATTAGAAATATCTATTGTAGTGTAATAGATAGAATGCTACACTCAGTCAGGAAGACCTGAGTTCAAATTCTAGTACAGTCATTCACTATGTATCCTGGCCAAGTAACTTAACCTCTGCTAGGCCCAATTTCTTTTCTTTCTTTTTTCTTTAGTATTTTATTTTCCCCCAATTACATGTAAAAACAAATTTTAACATCCATTTTTAAAACTTTGAGTTTCAAATTCTCTCCTTTTCTCCCTCTCCCTCCACCCCCTCTTTTGAGAAGGCAAGCAATTTATATAGGTTATACATGGATAGTCATGCAAAACATTTCCATATTAGTCATATTGTGAAAAAAAAGCAGACAAAAAAAACCCTCAAGAAAAATAAAGAAAGTAAAAAAAAATATGCTTGAATCTGTATTCAGACACCACCAGTTCATTCTCTGGGGATCTCCAGTTTCTTAATCTGTAAAATGAGACTGATAATAACACCTAGCATATAGGATTGTTGGGAGAATCAAATGAGAAAATGTCTGTAAAGCTTTTTGCAAACCTTAAAGCTTGATATAAATGCTAGCTACTATTTGTTGTTTAGTTGTTTTTCAGTCATGTGGGACTCTTCCTGACCCCCTTTGGAGGTGGGGGGTTCTTGGCAAACATACTGGAGTGGTAAGGTAGTACAGTAGATAAAGCACTGGCCCTGGATTCAGGAGGACCTGAGTTCAAATCCACCCTCAGACACTTGACACTTACTAGCTGTATGACCCTGGACCAGTCACTTAACCCTCATTGTCCAGCAAAAAGAAAAATACTGGAGTGGTTTGCCATTTCTTTCTCCAACTGATTTTACAGATGAAGAAACTGAGACAAACAGGGTTAAGTTACTTGCCCAGAGTCATACACCTAGTAAGTGTCTCAGGCTGGATTTGAACTCAGGGCTTCCTCACTCCAGGCCTAGCACTTTATCTACTGTGCCACCTAGCTGCACTTAGCAGTTATCAGCAGTGACCTATTATTAAGTAAAGGCCAAAAGTGTGCTGGTGCCAGACCGAGGACAGCCTTCCGAGGAGAGTCAAGGAGCAGCTATTCTGAAAGTGATTCAGGTTATGCTCTACATGCCCTGGGCTCACTGCCATCTAGCCTATTTCTTGTTCCAAATCTCTGGGTGACAGTTTGGACAAGGAAATTCTCTTGTCCTAGTCAACTGGGCACAGATGGGGGACACAGGATACATACTACTTGTCTCTGCATCCCTGGCATGGAACCTGTTTCTCTAGGCTCTTTTTTTTTGAGGTGGGGGAAGGGCAATTGGGGTTAAGTGACTTGCCCAAGGTCACATGTCTGAGGTCCCATTTGAACTCAGGTCCTCCTGACTCCAGGGCCGGTGCTTTATCCACTGTGCCACCTAGCTGCCTTCTTCATATGTGTGTCCAATACACTGACATATACCCACATGGGTGGCTTATGTGGGTCTACATATATGTAAAGTGCTTTGCAAACCTTCACAACATAAATGCTAGCTTTTATAATTATGATAACCTGTGTGGCTCTGGGGGGCTCTTACTCCCCAGTTAAGTCTATCCAATCCCTTTCGGGGAGCCAGCTTTGGAAAGACAAGAATTAGCAAGGGGAATCTCAAATTGGAAGGGGAAGAGGGAGGATATTGGGGAGAAATTCTCTCCTTGCATCTCTGAAATGGGGGTCAGGCCCCAAGAAACTCATCTTTTTCCTTCCCCACATTAATGTTCTTTTGTTGTCAATTGAAAAGAGTAAGGTTGCCACCTTCTGGCTAGAAGCCTAGGATAATTATAACTATTATGATCTTTGTTCAGTCATTTCATACATGTCTGACTCTTCGTGATCCCATTTGGGGTTTTCTTGGCAAAGATACTGGAGCTGTTTGTCATTTCCTTCTCCAGCTCATTTTACAGATGAGGAAACTGAGACCAACAGGGTTAAGTGACCTGCTCCAGGTAACGCAGCTAGTAAGTGTCTAAGGTCAGATTTGAACTGAGAAAGATGAGTCTTTCTGACTCCAAGTCCAACACTCTATCCACTGCACCAAGTAGCTGCCCCAATATGATCTCAATGATTCTACATAGAGACCTTGTTACCCTAAACAGGGGCAAGGTTACCTTTAGGAAGCATTTTGTTTCAGTTCCAGGAAACATCTAGTACTGAGTAATTTTTGTCTCTTGAATCTTTAGCTTCCTTCAAATTTGAGCTTGAGCTTCTCCCTTTGCTGTGCCCTTTAGGGGAACCTAGGTGGTGCAGTGGATAGAGCACTGGCCCTGAAGTTGGGAGGATCTGAGTTCAAATTTGACCTCAGACACTTACTAGCTGTGTGACCCTGAGCAAGTCACTTAACCCCAATTGCCTTAAACATCCAGGGCCATCTCCAGTCATCCAGATGTATATCTCACCACTGGACCCAGATGGCACTGGAGGAGAGTGTGAAGTTGATGACTTTGCATAGCCCTCCCTCACTTAAATCTAATTCACTGCAAGTCATGACATTACCTCCTAATGCCATGGTCCTCTTTGAGAATGAAGGACAAATAACACCTGAGGACTTTACTAAAGTCCCATCTGCTAGTGCATTCCTCCCTCCCTACCCTACTGCACCAAAATGACCTTTCATTTATTTTTTAAAAATTATTTATTTATTCATTCATTTATTCATTTGGGTTTTTTTGGGTTTTTTTAGTGAGGCAATTGGGGTTAAGTGACTTGCCCAGGGTCACACAGCTAGTAAGTGTTAAGTGTCTGAGGCCGGATTTGAACTCAGGTACTTCTGACTCCAGGGCCAGTGCTCTATCCACTGCGCCACCTAGCTGCCCCCATTTGTTTATTTTTGGCGGGGGAATGAGGGTTAAGTGACTTGCTCAGGGTCACATAGCTAATAAGTGTCAAATGTCTGAGACCAGTTTTGAACTCAGGTCCTCCTGAATCCAGGGCCAGTGCTCTATCCACTGCACCACCTAGCTGCCCCCCCCATTTATTTATTTTTTTTTTATCATTTATTTTTTTTTATAAGTGACTTGCCCAGGGTCACACAGCTAGTAAGTCTCAAGTGTCTGAAGCCAGATTTGAACTCAGGAACTCCTGAATCCAGGGCCGGTGCTTTATCCACTGTGCCACCTAGCCACCACCCCCCCCCCCCATTTATTTTTTACGTACCATTAGAAGTACAAGTTGTTGCCGTCCTCACCCCCACCCAAATGGAAGTCCCTTGAGGGCAGAGATTTTCATTTTTTTCTTTTGTATCGCCAGTGCCTAATATGATACCTGGCGCATACTAGGCACCTACTAAACGATTATTGATTGATTGATTGCTTCCCTGATTAAATGTTCTATAACGGGTTATGATTAAGAAAAGTTGTGTGGTAGAAAATGGACAAAGAAGGCAGCTCACTAAACTTAGAGTTAAGAGGACTTGAGTTCAAATCTAGTCTCTCTAATCTCTGTTATCTATGTGACCTTGAGCAAGGCACCTGTAGTGGCTGGCTTTTCTACTTTTAAATCTATGATCTTATGACTTGGAGTAAGAAGACCTAGGTTTAGGTCTCAGCTTACCACTTGCTAGCTGTGGGGGTAAATTACTTTAAGCATCTCATTTAACGTCTCTAAGTCTCTGTTTTTATTTCTTTTATTATTGTTGTTGTTCATTTGAGTCTGACTCTTTGTGATCCTGCTAAGCTACAAAACACATTCATAGATACTATCTTACTTGCTTCTTAGAACCACCCTGTGAGGTGGGTTGTTTCAGTCCTGTCTGACTCTTTGGGATCCCAGTTAGGGTTTTCTTGGCAAAGATACTGAAGAGGTTTGCCATTTCCTTCTCTGGCTCATTTTACAGATAAGGAAACTGAGGCAAAGAGGGTTAAGTGACTTGCCCAGAGTCACACAGCCAGTGTCTTCCCAAGTTCCACATAATTAAGAACAGGTTTTAGACAGGTCTTTCTGAATTCAAATCCAGCCTCAGACACTTATTTGCTGTGTGACCCTGGACAAGTCACTTAATTGTTTGCCTCAATGTCCTCATCTGTAAAATGATCTGAAGAAGGAAATGGCAAACCACTCCATTATTTGACTGAAACAACTAAACAGTAAACAACCAATGACATCAGATCCAGTTTTCTTTCCACCTGGATAGAGTCCTAGACTGGGTGGATTATAGTCCCATTGCATGTAGCATTTTATATGTTAAGGTTTACTCTCTCAAATCTTTTTTTTTTTAAAGGAATTTTTTTGGGGGCGGGGCAATGAAGGTTAAGTGACTTGCCCAGGGTCACACAGCTAGTAAGTGTCAAGTGTCTGAGTCTGGATTTGAACTCAGGTCTTCCTGAATCCAGGACCAGTGCTTTATCCACTGTACCACCTAGCTGCTCTTATTCTCTCGAATCTTAAGAGATTCTATCTCCTCAGGACTTTGGTGGTTTGAGAAACGACTGGCAGACAGGAGGTTTTCTCCCCAGCTCCCATTATTTCAGGGGTAGCCTTGAGAGCTGGAGTCCTTTGTTAGTTTGGGAGATGAGCCTGAGAATTGTGAGAGCAGTTCTATGGAAGAAGAATCGATTGAAGAGAATGTTCTGGGAGTATATTACCATAAGATTAGAAACCAAATGTCAGCAAGAGGGAATGTGAAAGTGGAATTTGGGAGCTGCAACAATGTATTTGGAACTGGGCATGAGAGTCAGCCACCTTGTCACTACTTATTATTGAGCTCTTGCCATCTGACTGGAAGGGAAGGGAATAAGCTTTCATATAGTACCTACTACAGGCCAGGCACTATACTAAGCACTTTACAGATATTATCTCATCTGATCTTCACAACAACCCCATGAAGTAGGTACTGTTAGGATCCCCATTTTACAGTTGAAGAAACTGAGGCAAACAGAGATTAAATGACTTGCCCAGAAGTTACATAGCTAGTAAATGTATGGGGCTGGATTTGAATTTAGATCTTCCTTACTCCAGGCGCAGTTTATCCATTGTCTTTGCTTTTGTCTTCACCACTGTACTGTAATCTAGTAAATACAATGGCTTGTTCTGCTTTCATTCCTTCCCATGACTTTTCTGTAGCTATCAGCACCTTTGACCATTCTCTCCTCCTAAATACTGTGGTAAAAATTATTTGTGGGGGCAGCTAGGTGGTGCAGTGGACAGAGAACCGGCCCTGGATTCAGGAGGACCTGAGTTCAAATTCGGCCTCAGACACTTGATACTTACTAGCTGTATGACCCTGGGCAAGTCACTTAACCCCAATTGCCACACACACACACACACACACACACACACAAAATTATTTGTGGTAAAAATTATTATTGGAGTTTTAGCTGACTCATTTGGGAGGTCCACCCTGAAGTTATGTATGCTACTGAGGTCAGAAGGAGAACTCTCCATAGACAGTTTTTGAAGGACCTCCCCTTTTGGGAGAGGGAAGATTGAACACTCCCTGAAGGGAAGAGGAGGCTCTTCTGGAATGCGAGCTCTCTCTCTCTCTCTCTCTCTCTCTCTCTCTCTCTCTCTCTCTCTCTCTCTCTCTCTCTCTTTCTCTCTCAGACTTCTGCCCTTCCGGTGGCTCGAGCAACTGTAGACTTTCCAGGTGTTGGTGAGTGAACAACAGAGAACCCTAATTTCCTTTGAATTAGCTTAATTGGAAATGATCTGGGGATTGCATAGGCTAAGTTTAGAGTTAAGAGTATTTATCTGTATTTCTTTTTCCTATTTCCTTATCTTTGATTTTTATTAGTTTGTTGTTTAATTAATTCCCAAGTAATAAAATCTGATCCTTCTGTGAATTAAAGCTGTAAGGCTCCTTTCTTATTGGCCTGGGAGAAATATCTAAAAAGGGCAGTTCAGAGGGGAGGGTGAACCTAAAAGGTCCCTCATATTTCCGGGACCCCAATATTCTGGGGGGTCACCCAATTAACGCTCTGTATATAAAATTTTGGCCCTTGCATATTTTTTTTCTTCTTTGGCTTTCATGTTTTGGATTTCTCCCGGTTCTTATCTTGCCTGTCAATAATAGTGGCCCCGGGGGCAGCTAGGTGGCGCAGTGGATAGAGCACCGGCCCTGGATTCAGGAGGACCCGAGTTCAAATCCGGCTTCAGACACTTAACACTTGACTAGCTGTGTGACCCTGGGCAAGTCACTTAACCCCAATTGCCTCAAAAATAAAATAAAATTAAAAAAAATAATAATAGTGGCCCCGGGGCAGCTAGGTGGCACAGTGAATAAAGCACTGGCCCTGGATTCAGGAGCACCTGAGTTCAAAGCCAGCCTCAGACATTTAACACTTACTAGCTGTGTGACCCTGAGCAAGTCACTTAACCCCCATTGCCTCTCAAAAAAAACAAAAACAAAAACAAAATAGTGGCTCAGTGAATAGAGTGCTAGGCCTGAAGTCAAGAAGATTCATCTTCTTGAGTTCAAATCTAGTCTCAGGTACTTCCTAGCTGTGTGACCTTGGACAAGTCACTTAATTCTGTTTGCTTCAGTTCTTCATCTACAAAATGAGCTGGAGAAGGAAATGGCAAACCATTCTTGTTTACTGCCAAGAGAGCACAAATAGGGTCATGAAGAGTTGGGAGCAACTGAAAACCAACTGAACACAGGTTCCTACTGTGTACCAGGCACTGTGTTAAGTGTGTTACTAGATCTTCTGACTCTTTTGAGGGATCATGTCCCACACTCTAAGTGTAGATGGATTCCAGGGTTCAGTCCTAGGCCCTTTATGTTCCCTCTCTATTACACTCTCTCCCTTAGTGACCTCTTCTATATTCATGAGTTGTTATCATCTCTCTCTACTGATGATGTCCAAATCCATATATTCAGCCCTAATCTCTCCCCTAAAGTCAGATACCAGCCTGCTGAATATCACCTGGATGTTCCTTAGGTATTTTTAAAATCTACATATCCAAAACAAGATTCATCATCTTCCTTTGCTCTGCCACAAATGCCCCTCCATCAAACTCTCGAATTTTTTTTGAGCATCCCAACATCCTTTCAGTTACTTAGATTAGATTTACAGCCTTGAAGCAATCCTTGATTCTTTCCTGTTTCTCACACTCCAATTGACAAGACTTATCAATTTCACTTTTACTACATCAGTCACGTCCAACCCTTTCTCTCTGCTCACAAGGCCACTGTCCTGGCTTAAGTTCTCATCCCCTCTGCTCTGGAATAGTACAATAGTCTCTCTCTCTCTCTCTCTCTCTCTCTCTCTCTCTCTCTCTCTCTCTCTCTTTTTGTGAGGCAATGAGGGTTAAGTGACTTGTTTGGGGTCACACAATAGTCTCTTTTAAGAGAAATTAACTTTATTTTTTATTTTGAATTTAACATCAAATAAAATTAATATTTCCATGTACATAGCAGAAAGGAATAAGAAGAGTGTGTATGGAATGGTAAATCTCTATTATGTAGAGTTTTCTTTTCTAAGTACAGGCTTTTTTTTTTTTTTTTGACAGGGCAGTGGGGGTTAAGTGACTTGCCCAGGATCACACAGCTAGTAAGTGTCAAGTGTCTGAGGCCGGATTTGAACTCAGGTACTCCTGAATCCAGGGCCGGTGCTTTATCCACTGTGCCATCTAGCTTCCCCCCTAAGTACAGGCTTTTTTATTCTTTTCTTTTTTTAGTTCCAAATTTTCTCTTTCCCCTCCCCCCCACATTGAGAAATCTAGAAAAATAAAACCCATTACAAATATTTATAGCAATGTGAAACAAAATTTCCATATTAGCCATGTTAGAAAGAAAGAGAAAGATAGATAGATAGAGAGAGAGAGAGAGAAAGAAATGTTTCAATCTGCACTCTGAGTCTAAATCAGCTCTATCAGGAGGTAGATAGCATGTCTAATCTTGAGTCTTTTGGAATCATGGTGGGTCATTGTGTTGATCAGAACCATTGTCTTTTTTTTTTTTTTAAGTGAGGCAATTGGGGTTAGGTGACCTGCCCAGGGTCACACAGCTAGTGTTAAAGTGTTAAATTTCTGAGGCCGGATTTGAACTCAGGTACTCCCGACTCCAGGGCCGGTGCTCCATCCACTGCGCCACCCAGCTGCCCCAGAACCATTGTCTTTTGAAGTGGATTATCTTTACAATATTGTTATTATGGTGTAGATTGTTCTCTTGGTTCTGTTCATTTCACTTCAAATCAGTTCAAGCAGGTCTTGCCAGATATTCTGAAACCATTCCTTCATTTCTTATAGCACAATAGTATTCCACCACATTCATATGCCATAATTTGTTCAGTCATTCCCCAATTGATGGGCATCCCTTCAATTTCTACTTCTTTGCCACTACAGAAAGAGCTATTAAAATATTTTTGCACATATGGGTCTTTTTTCCTCTTTCTTTTATCCCTTTGTATTACAGACCTAGTAGTAGCATCACTGGGTCAAAGGGGATACACATTTTGTTCGTTTGTTTGTGGGGTTTTTTTGGTGAGGCAATTGGGGTTAAGTAACTTGCCCAGGGTCACACAGCTAGTAAGTGTTAAGTGTCTGAGGCCGGATTTAAACTCAGGTCCTCCTGACTCCAGGGCCAGTGCTCTATCCACTGCGCCACCTAGCTGCCCTGTATGCACATTTTAATAGCTTTTTGGTATTGTAACGATTGGAGTGATGCCACCTGCCGGAGAGCTACTGTAGGAAAGTTCCACCATGAGGAGAAAGTGTCTGAGGGCAAGCCATGTGGTCAGTTCCTTGGCATCAGGAAGTGACATTTGCTCATGGGTACTGTCTATCAAATGCTTTCCAGAATGGTAGCACTAGTTCACAGCTCCATCAACAGTGCTTCATCAACAGTATTTGGCTTCCTTTTCTTTTCAAACATATAATAAATTCAACATGTAACTTTTTTTGGGGGGGGGCGGGTAATGAGGGTTAGGTGACTTGCTCAGGGTCACACAGCTAGTAAGTGTCAAGTGTCTGGCTCAGATGTGAACTCAGGTCCTCCTGAATCCAGGGCCAGTGCTTTATCTACTGTGCCACCTAATTGCCCCCCAACATGTAACTTTAAAAGCTGTCCTGTTCATCTGTGATTTTTTGTTTTTTGTTTTGTTTTTGCAGGGCAGTGAGGGTTAAGTGATTTGCCCAGGGTCACACAGCTAGTGTCAAGTGTCTGAGGCTGAATTTGAACTCAGTTCCGCCTGAATCCAAGGCCAGTGCTTTATCCACTGCGCCACCTAGCAGTCCCTCATCTCTGATTTTTCTTTTTTTTCTTTTTTGTTTTGCGGGGCAATGGGGGTTAAGTGACTTGCCCAGGGTCACACAGCTGGTAAGTGTTATGTGTCTGAGGCCAGATTTGAACTCAGGTCCTCCTGAATTCAGGGCCGGTGCTTTATCCACTGCGCCACCTAGCTGCCCCTCATCTCTGATTTTTTTAAAAAATTTTTATCTTATTTTATTCAATTAACAAAAATTTACTGCCTATTCCAATGGAAAAAAGAAAGAAAAACAAAAGCTTTGTAATAAATATTCATAGTTAAGTAAAACAAATTCCTACATTTGCCTTGTCCAGAAATATGTCTCATTGTCTCTCCATCACAAGTCCATCAATTAATTCTTTGTTTGGAAATGGGAGACATGTAAGAGAGTCCCTTAATTGGTGTCCCTTTTTCCAGTCTATCCTTTCCAGAACAGTCAAATTGAGATATCTATAATGTAGGTCTGCTCATGTCACTCTCCTGGTCAGGAAGTTTCAATGGTTTACATTGCCTCAAAGACAAAATAGAAATTCTTCTGGCATTTAAAGCCCTTCACATTGGTTAACTTTCTTTCTTTCTTTTTTTTTTTTTAAAGTGAGGCAATTGGGGTTAAGTGACTTGCCCAGGGTCACACAGCTAGTAAGTGTTAAGTGTCTGAGGGCGGATTTGAACTCAGGTACTCCTGACTCCAGGGCCTTTATCCATTGTGCCATCTAGCTGCCCCAGTTAACTTTCCAGGATGCTTTGATAGTACTTCCCCACACATACTTTACACAGTGGCCAATTCCTTGTATGTAATTTTCTTTGTATTCAACATTCTGAGATCTCTTACCTCTGCACAGACTGCCCCTCCTGCCTTCACCCCCTTGCAACTTCCAGCTCTCTTCATGGGTCATCTCAGGTCTAGTCAAGGAAGCAGGCAATTTCCAAGCGGACATAAGGTTTACATGATTTCTTCTACTTCCAAAAAATTGAAATGATGGATTTGGATGTTGGAGAAATTGAACTAAAAGACTATAACCTCAAGGATTCTAAACTAGATTTCCATGGTTGGTTCGTTCCTAAGGTCTAGTCTGTACCCTGACACCACAAATGTCCATGTAAGTTGTGGCAGGACCCTTAATTGTAGAACACCAACTACTTATACCCTCTGACAATGTGTTTGGTTCATTGTATCCATGATATATTTGGTTATGACAACTGTCAGGAACTGATTATTTTTTCAGTCATTTGAATGGCATGGGTTATTAGCAAAAATTTCTGGTCAAGGAAATCAAGTGAAACTATGGCACCAAATGACTGACATTTCTGGCAGCACAGGGCACAGTCTCATGTATTAACCCACTGGAGACTACAGGCCTTAACTTAGACAATTCCCAAATTCCCACTAGGCCTCAGTGATCTGACTCCAGAAGGTGGACCTATAATTCTGATACAATTATAAAATCATAGGATTAAGAGCTGCAAGGCACCTTAGAAATGCAAATCAATACCTTCATTTCGCAGATATGGGAGGTCCAGAGAAATTAAATAACTTGCCCACATGGCAAAGCCAGGATTCAAGCCTGCTAAGTGGCACAAGATGATAAAGTGATAGGCCTGGAGTCAAGAGGATCTGAGTTCAAATACAGCCTCAGACATCGACTAGCTCCGTGACCTTGGGCAAGTATGGGAAGTGACTGTTTGGGACGGAACTGAAAAGTAACATTAATATATGCTTGCTTTTGATGCTGGAACATAGGCATCTAAAAGTAGAATCTCTGTTTCCACTTACAGTTGATGAGTTTGAGTTTAGAATATATTGTGATTGAATTTGCATTCCTTCAATCAATCAAGTACTTAGTAAACACCTACTCTGTGACAGTCACTGCCCTAGGTACTGGGAATACAAGTAGAAGAATGGAACGATCTCTACTCAAAATATAATTCCGATCATTTGCCATATTCTAATCATTCACTATTACTCCCCAAAGATCTAAAAAGGGTGATTTTACTCAGTGAAATATGCTTTTCTTTTCTTTTCTTCTCTTTTTTTCAGGGCAATGAGGGTTAAGTGACTTGCCCAGGGTTACACAGCTAGTAAGTGTCAAGTGTCAGAGGTCAGATTTGGACTCAGGTCCTCCTTAATCCAGGGCTGGTGCTTTATCCACTGTCCCACCCAGCTACCCGAGATGTGCTTTTCAAAGAAACCTCCTGGGCATGAGAATTTATGAAACTGAGGATGAAATGGACTTAAATTACATTAGGATTTACTCTCCGCAGTCATGTGGAGAGGTATGTGTGGAAGGGGTTGTAGGGGGAGGGGGGAGGGGGAGAAATGGACAAGGAAGAACTTGAAACAAACTTTAGGCATTTTGGGGGAGAGTGTGACGGTGGGGATCAGAATCCCTCAAATCTAAAAAAGCGGCCGAACAAGGCACAAAATCTCTCTTAAAATCCCAGCTCCCTCAAAGGCCTCCCTTCCTCCTAATTCCATTCTATTTAATAAACATTTATTAAACTTGACTGCTTTGGTCCAGGCCTTCTATCCCAACCATCAAAGCTCTTTAGCACCCTCAAACACAGAGGATGTGTCTTGGGGCAGCTAAGTGGCACAGTGGATAGAGCACCAGCCCTGGATTCAGGAGGACCTGAGTTCAAATCCGACCTCAGACACTTAACACTTACTAGCTGTGTGACCCTGGGCAAGTCACTTAACCCCAATTGCCTCACTTAAAAAACAAAACAAAACAAAACAAAACCCACAGAGGATGATCACCTGCTGAGTCCCACGGTTAGCCAGAGGCAGGCAGGAAGCTGTATGTTACTAATATAACCAAAATAAACCCAGGAGATAGGTGTGTGCATGTGTGAGAGAGAGGGCTCAGTCATTCTAAACTCATTCTGGGAGGTGATCATTAAAGTTGAGCTAGAAATATAAGACAGGGAAAAGAATAAATAGGGCAAGTGATGAAGTACCCCGAAGTCACACACAGCCAAATACAGCAGCTGTAAGATGGCCGCAAAATCAATGCCGCTGTCACCTGGCTTGTGAAGGATAGAGCTCTGTAGAATGAGGCAAGCTCTCCTCCAAAGGAGCTTGGGCCTGGCAGGCAAGAAAATAGAGGTCACACCTGCCCCAAAATATCAAGAAGGTGCTCTTCTCTTGGCCTACCCTTATCTTCCATACTACTTTATCCCACCCTACCCTCGCCATCTCTTTGCCCTAAAAGATCTCTGCCCCATGAGAAGGTAATAATTAATAATAACAATTGCAACTGACATTAAAGTCTGCAAAGCACTTTTATTATACAGGGTGTCCCAAAAGGCTCAGTACAGTTTTAAGCTATTAAAGCTTATTAAAGGATTTTGAAACACATTTTATATATATTTAATTTTTTTGCGGGGCATTGAGGGTTAAATGACTTGCCCAGGGTCACACAACTAGTAAGTATCAAGTGTCTGAGGCTAGATTTGACCTCAGGTCCTCCCAAATCCAGGGCCAGTGCTTTATCTACTGTGCCACCCAGCTGCCCCTGAAACACATATTTTGAAAATATGATATATTGTCTAAACTGAGCCTCTAAACAGCTCTTCAAGGTAGAAGGAATTAGTATCATAATTCCCATTTTACAATCGATTAGTCAATTAACAAACATACATTAAGTTCTATGTGCCAGACACTGGGCTGTCTTGTCTTCTTACACCTTACTCCCCAATATATACTCTTTAATCCAGTTACTTTGGCCTCCTGGCTGTTCTACACAAAAAGACACTCCATCTCTGGACTCCAGGCATTCTCTCTGGCTCTCCCTCATGCCTGGAATACTTTCCCTCTTCCACTCCAGCTACTGATTTCCCTGGCTTCCTTTCAGTTCCAATTAAAATCACACCTTCTACAAGAAGCTTTTTCCAACCCCTCTTAATGCCAGTGCCTTCCATCTATTAATTATTTCTTATTTATCTTGTACTGGAGAAGGAAATGGCAAACGACTCCAGCATCTTTGCCAAGAAAACCCCAAATGGGGTCCCAAAGACTTGAATACAATTGAAATGACTGAACAACAACATTTGTATCGTATATGGCTTGTTTTGTATATATTTGTTCACATGTTGTTTCCCCCATTAGATTGTAAGCTGCTTGAGGGCAAGGACTGTCTTTTGCCTTTTTTTGTATGCCCAGAGCTTAGCACAGTGCCTAACACATAGTAGGTGCTGTAACGACTGGAGTGACGCCACCTGCTGGAGAGCTACTGTAGGAAAGTTCCACCATGAGGAGAAAGCGTCTGAGGGCAAGCCATGTGGTCAGTTCCTTGGCATCAAGAAGTGACGTTTGCTCGTGGGTGCTGTCCATCAAAGCTACCAGCCAATCAACTTGAGGAGCCTCCCATTTCTGGGAGGAGGACATGAAGTAGGAAGCAGATGCTGGCCGAGGGGTTCTTCCTCTTTTGGTTCCTGACCTCACCATGGCAGGTTGGATGATGGGGTCTCTTAGAAGTAGTTAGATTTTTACCTTTCTCTCTGATCATTAGATCCTAATGCTCTTTAATACTTAAATACTCTTGCTAAAGCTTCTAATTTATTGGCGACCACTCATTAGATATTTTAGACAGTATTGCTGGAATTTTAGCCCCTTACAGTGCTTAAGTGTTAAGACTGAAATGAAATAGCCTCTTCCCTTCAGAAGTTCACTGATGAAAAACTTTATCTAATTTAGGCAGTCAAATGGGAAGTGATCTAATGGAAGCTTCATTACCATCATCAAATAATAGTTGAACAGTCATGAAAAACCTGGTATTTCGTTAGATCCTTGATTAACTTTTCACATGACAAAGATAGAGAAGAGAAACTCTTATTCTTCTGGATGTCATGATCCTTGTCATGCATTACCAGGATAAGAGAAGTCCTTTCAGGTTATTGCTCACCTTCTCTCTGCTTGAGTGGTAAGAGGCAGGTGGAAAGGAGTAAACCTCATATTTGAGAACTGAGTCCCATGGCTGTGATTATACATATTCCTATGCTACTGAGAAAGTTGAGGAGAGGGTACCATGGAGGAAGGAATCAGAGAGGAAATAGGAGACAAGGTGCTGATTTTTCTTCATTTGGGGGTATAACTTCTATACTTTTTTCAATTAATGAACATTTGTTTTCTCTATCCCCCTCCATTCTTCATTGGTTCTCTTGATTTGTGGTCTTCTTACACCTTACTCCCCAACATATACTCTTTGATCCAATTACTTTTATTCCATTGATCAGCATTTTAAAATTGTATCAAGTTGTTAGCCAAGGCACTTACTACATGGTATGTGATTCTTGGCTGTAGTCCCAGTTCCTTTACCCTCTGGAATATCATATTCCATGCCTTTTGGTCCTTTAATGTAAATGCTGCTAGATCTTCTTTTGTCCTTATTGCAGCTCCACAGTATTTGAATTCCTTTTTTCTAGCTGCTTGCAATATTTCTGGGAGCTCTGGAATTTGGCTATAATATTCCTGGAGGTTTTCCTTTTGGGATCTCTTTCAGGAGGTGATTAGTGGATTCTTTCAATTTCTATGTTACCTTCTTTTGTTTTTGTTTGTTTGTTTGTTTTGCGGGGCAATGAGGTTAAGTGACTTGCCCAGGGTCACACAGCTAGTAAGTGTCAAGTGTCTGAGGCCAGATTTGAACTCAGGTCCTCCTGAATCCAGGGCCAGTGCTCTATCTACTGTGCCACCTAACCACCTTTCTGTTACCTTCTGCATCTAGAATATCAGGGCAATTTTCCCTGACAATTTCTTGGAAGGTTCTATCTAAACTCTTATTTTGGTCATAGTTTTCAGGTAGTCCAGTGATTTTCAAATTATCTCTCCTGGATCTATTTTCCAGGTCAGCTGTTTTCACAAGGAGATACTTCATATTGTCCTCTATTATTTTATTCATTTGGATTTGCTCTACTGTGTTTTGGTTTCTCATAAAGTCACTAGCTTCCATTTGTTCAATTCTAATTCTTAGGCCATAATTTTTTCAGACAGCTTTTTTATCTCTTTTTCCATTTGGCTTTTCAAGCTGTTGACTTTTTTCTCATGACTCTCCTGCATTGCTTTCATTTCTCTTTCCATTCTCTCCTCCACCTCTCTAAATCTTCCTTCTATCTCTCCTACTTTCACTTCAAAGTCCCTTTTGAGTACTTCCATGGCCTGAGACCAAGTCATATTTTTCTTGAAAGCTTTGGATGTAGAGGCCCTGAAGTTATTATCCTCTTCTGAGGGTGCACCTCGATCTTCCTTGTCAATAAAGAAACTTTCAATAATTCTCAACTTTCTTTGCTTGTTCATCTTGCCATCTTTTACTTGCCTTTTAACTCCCTCTTACAGTGGGGCCCTACTTCCAAGCTATACTGTCCCAAGCTTCAGAGGGTCCCAGGTGTTTCAGTTTGAGGGAGGGCAGGTTTTTCTCTCACATGGCCTGTTCTCTTGTCCAAAGATAACCTCAAGTCAACTTACTAATTAACCAGTCAGCAGAACTTTGCATGCTGTGGTTCTTAGCTTCTGATGACCTTGCACCCCCTCCCCCACCTGGGTCTCCCACTGCTCAGGATTTCTTCCTGGTTCCCCACTGGGGTGGGACAGCCAAATTCCTCCCTAGGTCCTGTTGACACCCCAGCACTTTCCCCCGGTCAGCCATTCAGCCCTCTTACCCAACCACAAGCTGAGTTCCAGAAGACACTGGTGCTGCAGCTGCATCAGAGGCTTGGGGGTAAGTTCCTCTGGCACTGCATGCCTTGGGTCTCTGTTGGTATGATTGTGGGGTTAGACTTTGCTAACAGCCTAGCATGGCCCCCTTTAATCTGTCTATGGCTAGAAAATAATCTCAGCCTGTCTTTTTTGTGTGTGTGAGGCAATTGGGGGTAAGTGACTTGCCCAGGGCCACACAGCTAGTAAGCGTTAAGTATCTGAGGCTGGATTTGAATTTGGGTCCTCCTGAATCCAGGGCCAGTGCTCTATCTACTGAGCCATCTAGCTGCCCCCAACCCATATTTTTGTGAGTTTTTCTGCTCCAGAGGTTCTTTCATTACTGTTTTTGGGCTAATTGTATCAGGAGCTTTGTGTGTTTAATGTCTTTCCTCCTCCATCTTGGCTCTGCCCCACCCCCAAGGTACTTATTACAGATCCCTTTTGTTCTCCCCATCTATAAATTGATAGATTTGGACTAGGGAATGCTTCTTAACATTTGTGTGTGTGTGTGTGTGTGTGTGTGTGTGTGTGTGTGTGTGTGTGATGGACCCTATTGGTAACCTGGTAAAGCCTATGGATCTCTTCTTAGAAAAATATTGTGAAATTAACAAAATAAGATTCATAGGAATACAAAGGAAATCAATTATAGTGAAATATAGGTGTTAAAATATTTTTTTAAAAAACAAGTCTATAGACTCTAAGCTAAGGATACCCAGATCTGAGCTCTAAGGCCCCTTGAAACTAATATACTGTGAATCTCTGCTTCTAACCCTATACCATCTGTCCTTAGGGGATATAAGTTCCAGTCAGGGAAGAGTTCTAGTCAGCATCCTGGGAGAACTCCACACAAAACTATATCCTTGAACACTTCAGGGAAAGAGACATTCCTGCTTACCCACTCAGATTGTTTTTTCTTTTCTAATCCATTACACCTGAGATCTGGGGGATAGGGGATAATCAGGTTTTGCAGAAAAATACAAAGGTATTTTGTATTTTATACATTTGGACTATGCATTTGGCCTGATGAGTGAGGGCAAAGGATATGATCCAAGTTGTGAGAGTAACTAGAATGTTAGAGGAGGCCATCTTGGTCCACTCTGTGCCACAGGTGTCCAAGTCTATAGTCCCACAGTGGCACAAACATCTGAACAAGGATGTACTGTGGCCAATTTAACACTGCACTGAAAATTGGTTCTCTCAATCAGAGACTTTGCATAAGATGAACTGTTATTTACTGAAGTCTTATACTACTTCCTCCTCAGTATTGTCTGACCTACTCTTTCCCTACTTCCTCCTAATTTTGAATTTATTTTCCTTCTTTGTTGTTTTGCAGTCATTTTTCAGTCATGTCCCACTCTCTATGACCCCATTTGGGGTTTTCTTTTTTTCCTTCAGTTTACATGAGTATTTTATCATTTTCTAGTTACATGGAAAGATAGTTTTCAATATTTGTTTTCATAGGATTTTTAGTTCCAAATTTTTTCTCCCACCCTCCCTTCCCTCCCTCCTCCCCAAGATAAAAAGCAAACAATTGTAGTTTTCTCGGCAAAGATACTAGAGTAGTTTGCCATTTCCTTTTCCTGCTCATTTTACAGATGAGAAAACTGAGGCAAGTGGGATTAAGTATTTTGCTCAGGGTCACACAGATAGTAAGTGTCTAAAACCAATTTGAACTCAGGTCTTCCTGACTCCAGGCTCAGTACTCTATCCTCCTGCCTATTCCTCCTGCCTATTCCTTTAGATTACTTTTTTCCTCCTGCCTATTCCTTTAGATTACTTTACTTCAATAAACTTTTTAGTTTGACCCTTGTCCAACATTCTGGTTTTTTTATTTTTTGGGGGGGGAACAATGAGGGTTGAGTGACTTGCCCAGGGTCACACAGCTGGTAAATGTCAAGTGTTTGAGGCCACATTTGAATTCAAGTCCTCCTGAATTCAGGGCCAGTGCTTTATCTACTGTACCATGTAGCTGCCCGATCTGGTTTCTTTTACAGTTTAGACCATAGTCCTTTGTCCTCCAGGCTTGTTCCCTCCCTTCAGGTCTGTTAATTATGCTTAATCATCACCCCATAGCACCCTCACCATCACCTCATCCCTTTGGTATGTTCAGACCCATCAGTTTTTCTCTCTTCATAGAATGTTATTGGGGCTGTTTAGGATTCCCTAGGGGCTTTGAAATTCAAATATATTTGACAAAACTGCAACATCTGACTATACTATTAACATACCCTTCCCTACAGTGAGGGCTGTGGAATGTATCTATGAGAAAATAAATTAACAGGTAATATATTTTCCCTTTGTTCCTTCTGTTCCCAAAGGGCATTGAATTGAACAAGAACCAAAAGTCACCTTAATGTGGTTGTTGTACTGCCAGCATAACAGGTGTCAGAACGGCAAATAGGGTTAGGATAGGGAACAGGAAAGGAAGGGGAGAGGAAAAGAGGGGAGGAACTTTTGGCAAATCGCTTCACCTCTCTGGGCCTCATTTCTCACCTGTAAAATGAGTGGATGACCTCTGAAATCTGTTTCAGCTTCAACAATTAAAAGAAAAACAACAACCCAACTCTCATCCAGGGCTTGGTTCTTCCTAATCTAGGAGCTCTTTCTTTAGGACCCTGAATAGAAGAGATTTGTTTGTCTCTGTCTAAAGGAATTTCTGTAATATAATAAGTGGGACCCTCTGGGCAGATATAGAGGGATTAGCGAGCCCTCAGATTACTTGAGCAATAAAGATATACTGCCAAAGGCTTTTTCATTTAGAACTTAGTCTTGGTCAATATCAACATCTTAGGGCAAGTCAATAAATCCCAGTATCAACCACAGTAGGGGTGTCAATGCCAGCTAACAGCAACTTGGTTTATGGTGAATCAGGACCTAGGACAAGGCTTTAAATTTGCTGATGTTTTTTTCTGTGGGGTTTGTCGCAGCTCACCCAGCCAGATCGATTCAAAGCACCGTGCCCAGGGAGAGGAAAAGGTTTGTGGCTCTCCAAACATTAGCAAGTTCATTTCACAGCTAGGGCTGAGAAAGAGGTTATGGGAAGGTTTTCAGCATCCTGTATACAGAAATCATCCTGTCTTTGAGATATCCTGGGGGCTCAGAGCAGTGTGACCAAGAAGAGACTGGGGAGGGGCAGCTAGGTGGCGCAGTGGATAAAGCACTGGCCCTGGATTCAGGAGTACCTGAGTTCAAATCCGGCCTCAGACACTTGACACTTACTAGCTGTGTGGCCCTGGGCAAGTCACTTAACCCCCACTGCCCAGAATAAACAAAAAAAAAAAAAAGAAGAAGAAGAAGAGACTGGGGACCTAGGGATTTGGGAAGAGGAAAAGGAAGAAAATGCTTGGGGGAGTGGGAAGAGGGATGAATGGAATGAGCCCCTAGGCCTACAGAGAAGAACCAAGATGTTAGTGTTCTCCTGATTAAATTAAGCCCTTAGAAACTCTGGTCTCATTACTCTCCACCACCTCCCCTTATCACCCCCAAATCTCCCATGAGCAGTCTAAGCTGCCTCTTCCCTCTGTGGCCCTTGTGTTAAACAATTACAATAGTCTTAGGGGAAATTTCTAGGTATTCCATAATTTGAAATCATTTCCCATTACCCAGAGCAGCTAACAATTATTAGGTTCCTAAAGCTGTATAGGAGTAATTTTAAGAAAGAGCTCCATCAACTTCTATTTTTTTAAAAAAGGCAAGGAATGGTGAGGAATCTGAGTTATACATACATACATACATGTGTGCATATATCAAAATACATGTGTATGTATGTATGTGTGTATGTATGTATGTATGTATGTATGTATGTATGTATGTATGTATGTATGTATGTGTGTATGTATATACGGAACACAGACTACCCCAGCCCTCATTGCCTGGAAGGCCCTGTAGGGTAGATTTCATTTCACCCTCCAGGGTTTTCTGGGATGTCTAGGTTCTTTGCAAATGGTTCCAGATCCCATTGATATTGGTCCTCTTAGTGTCGAGGGTGGTCCCCTGTACTCCATCTCATTTAAATCTAAGTCACATTAGCTTTTATAAATGCATATTACCTTAGAAAGTATAATCACAAATTAGCAAATATAAGCCCCTAACACATAGGAGGCATAATCTCCTCCCTTCAGTGTCTGGAGAGGGGAAGGGGGCTAAATTTATAGATTAGCTTGGTTCCTATAGTATAGGGCACAGTCCCATTCCAAGTCCAAACCACCCCTCAAGTTCTAATGCTAAGTAGGCTGGCTTCTCAAGACTTCCATGATGTACCATCCCGACAGCAATGCTGACTCCAAGATCATCATGGCTTGAACTCCCAGATCCTGTGCAGATCATCTCTAACACCTGAAACTGAGGAGGACAAACAACACAGAACAGAAATGAACAACCCATTTCTCAGAATTGAGGGAAAAGAGCAGGAGCAGGGGAAGGAAATATTTCCCCTCTCACCAGTTTAATTCTTGGGATCTTAGCTGTGAGGTCTTCATCTTCTGGATACAGTAGATAAAAGTTGCCAAAAGATTGCAGAAGAAAGAGAATTGTTCAGAATTGCCAGTTTTAAAGACAAAGGCAGTCAATCAAAGGAGGCTACATCCATCCACATGGTAGGGGATGCATTAGGATCCATTTCAGGCAAACTAGGCATGCTCAAAAGGCCCCTCAAGGGTATCACCATGTTAGGATACCTGGCCATACCCAGAGAAGTCTGTGTTAAACACAGACACAATATGTATATGTGCATGTATTCATGTATACATGTATATATGAATAAATTATAGTATATAGCATATATGAGTGTGGGTATGGGTGTGGGTGTTCAAGGCATAGTGTTGTGAGTAGCTAATTCTATTTACTCCCAAAGTGGCTTTTTAAAAAAAAAATTATTATAATATACTTACAGGTACTGAAAAGAAGAATAGTGCTAAATCTATGTTAAAATAATAAGAATGTGATTAAAGACTATTGATCCTTACAACAATTAGGATCAGATACATTATGTACGAGTAATATTCTGTTTGCTGCACATAATCAGTCCTATTACCATGGGGCCTCAGTGGACAGTAAGCTCCTTTGTCATTGTTTTTAACCCTGGAACTCAGCATTATGCCTTGAAAGTATTTGATAGTGAATAAATGCTTATTGAATGAATGCATCGTATTGAATATTTACATGTCAATAACAACATTGTACATAATCAATTTCCTTGAGAGTAAGTCCTTTGACAAGTCAATGGGTACCCCTAAGGATTTAGTATCTCAGATTTGAAAAACTGGGAGATAAATTAAGGGAAAAGTTAAGTAGGGGAGATTTATGATCTAATATCCAATTTTAAATCTCACAGTTTCAATCCCAAATTCTTTTTCTTTTTTTCTTTTTGTGGGACAATGAGGGTTAAGTGACTTGCCCAGGGTCACACAGCTAGTAAGTGTCAATTGTCTGAGGTCGGATTTGAACTCAGGTCCTCCTGAATCCAGGGCTGGTGCTTTATCTACTGCACCACCTAGCTGCCCCTCAATCCCAAATTCGACAGACAGACAGACAGACAGACAGATAACCTTCTTTGCAATTTAATAGTCTTAAAAGGTTAGCTAGGGTGCTAAGAGATTAAATGACTTGCCTAGGGTCACACAGTCATTATGTGTAAGAGATAGGACCTGAGTCCAAGTCCTCTTAACTTTGGGGCGGGCTCTCATTCCACTATGTCATATCATCTCTTGTATCTATGGGCTCAATTTCTGGTTTGGTTACTTTCTAGCAATGTATCATTGTATAAACCACCTAATCTCTCTGGGTCTCAGTTGCATCATCTGTAAAATGAGAGGGTCAGATTAGACGATCTCTAAAGGATCTCTCAGCTCTAGATTCCAAGTTGACAGTCCTAGGTTCATATTTGATAGTCTAGTATGTCTCTTATTAAGTACCTCATGCTCCTCCCAGCAGAGTTCCCAAGATAGAGAACATTATCATGACAAGTATTCTCTCACTATCCTTAGGTGACTTGGAAAGTAGAGAGGAAAATGTTTCTGGCACATTGCCACTATACAGTGTTACAGCCTTGCTGCCCTAGTTACCAAACCCCCCAAAGAGGCAGGGGACTGGTAAGTCTGAAGAGCAAACAGGGAGGATGGTGTAAGTATATGCTAGCAGCCTGCTCTTGGCCATCACGTTACATTGGGATAGCAAAGCCTGGAGCAGTGGAAGGAGACAGTAGGAGGCTTTTTTCTCCATTAAGCTCAATTTGAAAGATAGCATGCTCTATTAGTGGGCTAGCCTAGGAGTCATGGAGATATGATTTCAAGTCCTGCCTTTCACACATACTTGCTGTGTGTCAAGATAAGCCACTTTAATTAATCTCTCAGAATCCCAGACAACTCTCTAAGACCATGTTATAAATTAATTGCAGATAAACATTGGTCAGGGGAGTTTCCATTTTAGGAATCCTCCACACCTATTTAATTGGGAGGAGCAGGGAGATGGAGGAAGTCCTAGCATAGAAACATGCTGTTAAATTCTTCTAAACCCCAAAGGGAAGGAAAGGGGAATAAGCAATTACATAGCACCTACTATATGAGAGACACTGTTAAGCACTTTTTTTTTTTTTTGGTTATTGACAATTGGCAATTGGGGTTAAGTGACTTGCCCGGGGTCACACAGCTAGTAACTGTTAAGTGTCTGAGGTCAGATTTGAACTCAGGTCCTCCTGACTCCAGGGTCAGTGCTCTATCCATTGCACCACCTAGTTGCCCCCTGTTAAGCATTTTTAAAAAATTATATCTCATTTGATCAAAAGGGGAGAAGTATTTAATTAATGATGATATGGCAATCCTGGTCACTTTATTCAGATATCAGATTTTGATAAACATTTGTAAGGGAGCTACTATGTGCCAGGAACTGTGTTTTCTAGGGAAAAGAAAGAGACAGCTCTGGGCCACAAGGAGCTTATAGTCTAATGGAGGAAGACAGCACACAAAAGGAAGCTAGAAAGGAGGAGGGGACCAAAAGGGTATCCAGTGCAAGGGCATGGTGTTCTACGGAGTCAAAAACGAGCAGAGCTGTTGATGGGAAATGGAGTTACCATTTATCCAGATAGTGTTCATTCCAAGTGTCATAAAAATTTTAAGTGGTGGCAGTGGTGGTGGTGGTTATTATTATTATTGCTTACCTCCTTCCTCTAAAGTCCCATTAAAATACCCCTTTATGGCACGGGATTAACCCGGCATTTCCAAAAGCTTTGCTAGCAGTACATAATCTCTGTTCTTCTTACTAAGATGGAAAGGCTTCAAGCATGGACCACGTGTCTATTGCCTTGGTCTAACTAAGTAAGTGTGAGAGGTTCATCACCAGACAATTGATCACATGATAATGAATATTTCTGCCATGACAACCCTTAAGGGATTGCTATCTAGGTTTTTTTGTTTGTTTGTTTGTTTGTTTTAGTGAGGCAATTGGGGTTAAGTGACTTGCCCAGGGTCACACAGCTAGTAAGTGTTAAGTGTCTGAGGCCGGATTTGAACTCAGGTACTCCTGACTCCAGGGCCAGTGTTCCATCCATTGTGCCATCTAGCTGCCCCGCTATCTATGTTGATGGAGAGAATCTCAATGAAAGCACAGATCTTTTTAGTGGCTCTATTTTAGCAAGACCAGGAATATGCATATTAGTGTAAGGTCAAATGCCACCACTGGTCTCCAACTTGAGATATAATTTCAACACTGTTTGTGACAGTGAGCCAGAACTACAATCTGGGTTTTTTGAATCTCATCCCTGTCCTCTTTCCACTATATTGATCATAATTTGTAAGAAAGCCATGTCTTTATTAAACCCCAGCACCATGATATTTCTTATTGGTCTTGGAGCCCACAAGGAGCCATCCCTTCCTCTTATAGATGGTTCATCTCCTCTCTTCTAGTTCTACTGCATTGAATCATTGAGGGAAGTAAAGTGTATGGGATTATTTTACTATGTGGTGATCAAAAGAGCAGTATTATACAACCTCTGCTCACCAAACTCAAGAAATTCCCACGATATCCAGTACCTGAGTAGAGCTTTTTTATCAGTACTCAGTACTGTTGGTGAAACCAACCAGACTTAGTTTGGCTGAAAACCAAAGACTAGATGACATGTCCAGGTAGGACCAATAGTCTAGAAGATGCCGGCAGTGGGTAATAAGATAAATTCTGGAATGGGGCATCAGGGAAGTTTGGTAGCAGGTCATAAACAGGTAATAAGTCACTTAACAAATATTTTATCAAGTGTCTACAATGTGCCAAGCACTGAGGATACAAAGGAAGGTCAAAAAATTAAAGGAAGCAAACAAAAAAACCCCTGTGTTCAAGGAGCTACAGTCTTCAAGGAGAGATAGCATGCAAACAAGTATGTACAAACAAGATTTATTTTGTTTTGGTTTTTGGTTTTCGGTTTTTGTGGGGCAATGGGAGTTAAGTGACTTGCCCAAGGTCACACAGCTCGTAAGTGTCAAGTGTCTGAGGCCGGATTTGAACTCAGGTTCTCCTGAATCCAGGGCTGGTGCTTTATCCACTGCGCCACCTAGCCGCCCCCTACAAACAAGATTTAAATGGTATAAATTGGAGATAATCAACTGAAGAAAGTCGCTCAGTAACACTTAGACCATGAAGTAGGTGACAATCACTCAGCAACTCTTCTCTTTCATCCTGAGCTCTTTATTTAGGGAATATATGTCAATCTCAGAGCAGTGTGGTTTAGTGGGGAATGGTCCAGTCCTAGAGTCAGAAAGATCTGTATTCAAGTCCTGCGTGTGACATGTATATGATTGTGGGTAAGTCATTTAACCTCTAAATGATACAGGCAACTCTCTAAGACTTCAGTGGAGGAAGTTTCCATGTCAGTAGTTCCTTCCACAAACAAAATTACACGTCCGAAATAATGTGTCATCAAGAAGTGTTCCTGGGCATCTAGGTGGGGCAGTGGATAGAGCATTGGCCCTGAATTCAGGAGTACCTGAGTTCAAATCCAGCCTCAGACACTTAACACTTTATTAGCTATGTGACCCTGGGCAAGTCACTTAAACCCAATTGCCCCTCAAAAAAAAAAAAGTGTTCCTTATGGCTCAGCTCCCCCCTGCCAGTTTTTCCTGTTTCTTCCAGGTCGAGCTTGTTGATTCAATCATTTGCTGCTTCAGTGGTGATGTTTAAACAAATAGTGTGATTAGATTAAACGAAATCACAATAATATCCAAGAAAACATTAACCACTTATAATATAGAGTGCTACATTCTACGCACTTCCCATTTATGATTCCTCAAAGCAGAAAGATGAATCCATTCTGGTTAGAGTATAGTTCTTCATTCTTTTAATCTCCCAAGATGAGAGTGAGAGTTGACCTGCTTACCAAACACCTTTTGCCTCCTGCCATCTATGGAAACAAAGGGGATCAGAGTTACTCTTTCCCTTGTCCCAATAGTAGATAAGTACCAAGCTGAGTTCTGGGCTTCATTAGTTATTGCTGTTTCCTGAGACACTGCAAGATCAATCAACAAATATTTATTAAGCACCCTACCATGTGCCAGACATTCTGTTAAGTTCTGGGGATATAAAAAGAAACAAAAGACAGTCCTTGACCTCAAGGCTCTTACAATTTTGTGGGGATTAAAATTGTTCAACCCAAGGGACAGCCAGGTGGCACAGTGGATAGAGCACTGGCCCTGGATTCAGGAGGACCTGAGTTCAAATCCAGCCTCAGACACTTAACAATTACTAGCTGTGTGACCCTGGGCAAGTCACCTAACCCCAACTGCCTCACCAAAAAAACAAACAAAAAACTAACAAAAAAATTGTTCAACCTACAATAAAAGAGACCGAGGCAGAGCTCTGAACTAATGGCACTTTGTTTGTTTTTTGTTTTGTGGGGCAAACCGAGCTGCCCCAAGTCCAGGATCTTTATAACAGATTGGTGAAACTCTGCTCTCAATCCTTGCAAACTCAACACTAAAAAAGAGATACAAACAACACAGAAGCTAATGCCCCCGGGGGGCCACCTAAGTGTCACAAATCTCATGCCAACGTTGACAATGGGATAGGTGTGGCATAGGTTGACTCCAGCTGCTACTGTCTATCTTCCTTTTTTCATTCAAAGATGTGTCCCCTAAGCCACAGATCCATAGTTTTAATTCAACTCCACACGAAGGAAACCTCATCTCCAGCCCCCTGACATTCTTGCTGCCAAACGATCCCTGCCCTCACTAAGACAGGCAAGGATACATCAGAACATCACATCCCTAGCACTGGAGAATAATACTCCCTTTAGGGAGAGCCACTTAACATGTAGAGGTAATTGATAGATATGAGGCTCTACTGCAAAAGGAAAATCATTGCCCTTCCGAGGAAGAATCCTATGTTTGTCCTCTAAGGAATGATGAAGTGGTTCCATGGGAGCGATTGTGTGAGAGATCAACCAGTAAGGGTCCAAGCTGGGGCAGCTAGGTGGTGCGGTGGATAAAGTACCAGCCCTGGATTCAGGAGGACCCGAGTTCAAATTCGGCTTCAGACACTTGGCACTTACTAGCTGTATGACCCTGGGCAAGTCACTTAACCCTCATTGCCCCACCAAAAAAAGAAAAAAAGAAAAAGAAAGAAAAAAGAAAAATATGTATGAGAGTGGATTTTGGATTTTTGGACCAAGGCTTAAAATAAGGTCAACTTCAGAATGCACCCAACAAGGACTGGTTTAAAATGTATTTGCTGGGGGCAGCTAGGTGGTGCAGTGGATAAAGCACTGGCCCTGGATTCAGGAGGACCCGAGTTCAAATCCGGCCTCAGACACTTAGCACTTACTAGCTGTGTGACCTTGGGCAAGTCACTTAACCCTCATTTGCCCCACAAACCCCTTCAAAAAACCCCAATAAAATGTATTTGCTCCAAGTCCCAAAATTCTTTTTTTTTTTTTGCTGGGGCAGTGATGGTTAAGTGACTTGCCCAGGGTCACACAGCTAGTAAATGTCAAATGTCTGAGGCCGGATTTGAACTCGGGTCCTCCTGAATCCAGGGCCAGTGGTCTATCCACTGTGAGTCCCAAAATTCTAATCCAAAGGACTTTAAAATGAAAATGAAACGAGAGAAAACAATCTATACATACCACGCTTGATACTATAAGGAGCAGTTGCAATGCAGGAAGAATAGCAAAAGAGACACTCAGAAATTCACGGGAGAAAAAAATCCAAGAGCGTATCCAGCAATGAAGTGCATGACCTCAGATGTAACAAAGTAAAAACTACAGTGAACTAGAGATCCTAAGGCAAGGTTGCATATTTGACCTTTGACCTTATAGGCTCACTGAGATTGTAAGCTCCTTAAGAGAAAGAATTTTATCTATCTATCTATCTATCTATCTATCTGTCTGTCTGTCTGTCTGTCTGTCTATCTAGTAAATTTTTTTTTTGCCTTTATTTGTATCCCCAGCAGCACAGTAACTGGAATACAGTAGTCACTAATAAATTCTGGTTCACTTGGCTTGTTGATTTGTGACTAAATAGGATGAAATTCATGACTGGAATATGGCTCTGGATGGAAACACATTTTTCAAAAGAAATAGGATAGAAAAAAAGGTGGAGCATAATAGTATATAAAGAAGATACAATTATGTGAAGAAATTCAGTAATAAGAAGGTGAGCTGAAAACATTTGGATGATCGGTGGAGGTAGGCAACAGAAATGACACTCTCACTGGACCACCTCAGAAATAGTAAAGAAGGTATAAGTTGAGGAAACAGATTAAAAAACTTTGGCATAGGAACATTATATAGTACGAATAGAGTATTCAGATTTATGAATATCTATTAAAGCATACTTTCCCTGTTAAAAAACCAAGCATCTGACAATTTGTCTAGATGATAATTCCATCCTTGGGCAGTTGAGGAAGCAAGGTAGGGAAATGACTATTTTAGAACTGATTTTCATCAACAAGAAAGAATTGGTTACTGATGTAGAAATGATGGGAACCTTAGGCAAAAGTGACCACTCTGTATTGGAATTTGTGTTAAAGGAAAATGAAATGGGTCATGATCTGACATGTTCCTTAGATTTTAGAACAGATTTGAAAGCATTCAGAGAAAGAATAAGTAGGATCCCATATACTGAAGGTCTCCAGGGAAGCCAACCCAAGAATAGGAGGCTCCAAAGAACAAGATTCAGGAGATGAATAGAAACAACTCTAATGAAGAGGGGAAAGGATCAGAGAATCACAAATTTTGTACTGGAAGGGACTAGACCTTAGAGGCCCCATTTTACAGATGAAGAAACTGAGCCACAGAGAGGTTATATAACTAGTCTATGGTCACACAAGTGATCATGTAAGGAAGAATTATCTAAAGACAGTGCTGCAGATACTCAGGAAAACCACAGACCAGCATAGATTTTGGAAAGACATTTAAAGATCACGGAAGCAAGGACCAGTAAAAGGAATGAATACAAAGTGTGCCATGATCTTATAAGAAAACAAGTAGGAATGGTAAAGTAAAAAATGAGTTGAGGATGGTGAGAAAAACCAAATATGATAAAAAGGATTTTTTTTTTTTAGTGAGACAATTGGGGTTAAGTGACTTGCCCAGGGTCACACAGCTAGTAAGTGTTAAGTGTCTGAGGTCGGATTTGAACTCAGGTACTCCTGACTCCAGGGCCGGTGCTCTATCCACTGCGCCACCTAGCTGCCCCAAAAGGAATTATTTTTAAAAAACTATAATGGGGGGCAGCTAGGTGGTACCCCCCTGAATTCACCAGCCCTGGATTCAGGAGGACCTGAGTTCAAATCTGGCCTCAGACACTTGACAGTTACTAACTGTATGACCCTGGGCAAGTCACTTAATCCTCATTGCCCTGCAAAAAAAATTTTTTTTTAAATACCCCCCCAAATTTAAAAAAATTTAAAAAAAACATATTGGGAAAAAAGAGAATTATAGAAGAGCTAGGATAGACTGCTTTTGTGGATGTCATAATGATCATGGACGATGGAGAGAAAATGAAGCTGATCAGTTCATTTGTTTTCTACCATAGGAAAATTACCTTTGAACTAAGAAAAGAGAGAACAAAAATGGTAAATTGGGAGTTAGTGCCTAATTGAAGTCAGACATATTAAAAGAGAACCTTTCTGACCTTTATGAGTTTGAGTCACCAGGCTCAGATAAACAACATGCCAGAGTACTGAAAGAACTGGTAGGTGTGATTGTTGAGCCACAGCTAAGGATTATAGAACGATTATAGAGAATAAGAGAGGAACTGGAGGACTGAGGAATGGCAGTTACTGCTCCACTTTTCAACAACAAAAAAGAAGAGAGTAATGTATGTAAAGTATAAACCAGAGTTCTTGATTTCAGTTGCAGGCAAAATTCTAAATTCTATTATTAAAGGAATGATTAGTGAACATTTAGTAAAGGAAGTAGGGGTTACAAGGGGTCATGATGACTTCATCAAAAACTAGTCTCATGTCCATTGTGTGATGATCAACTTGATAGACTTGGCTCTTCTCAGCAATACAATGATTCAAGATAATTCCAAAGGACTCATGATGGAAAATGCTCTCCACATCCAGAAAAAAAAGAACTGTGGAATCTGAATGCAGATTGGACCACGCTATTTCTACTTTGGGGTTTTTTTTTTTCTTTTTTTTGAGGTTTTCCCCTTTTGTTCTGATTCTTCTTCCACAACATGACTAATGCAGAAATATGTTTAATGTAATTTTACATATATAACCTATATCAGATTGCTTTCTATCTTGGGAGGGGGGAGGGATGGGAGGGAGAAAGAAAAATTTGGAACTAGAAATCTTATAAAAATAAATGTTGAAAACTATCTCTACATGTAACTGGAAAAATACTAAAATACTTTTATGATAAAAAAAACCTAGTCATGTCACACTAACTTAATTCCTATTTTTGACAGGGTTGCTAGACGTTTAGATCTATGGAATTTGGGGGGTACAATTTACCCAGATTTTAGCAAAGAATTAAACAAAATCTTTCATGCTATTCTTATGGAAAAGATGGAGTGATAGAAACTTGGCAGAAGGTAGATTGGGAACTGATTGACTAGTTGGACATAAAGAGCAGTAATTAGTATTTCAAAGTCAACTTAGAAAGAAATGTCTAGTGGAGTGTGCTAGGTGTCTGACTTTGGCCCTCTACTTTTTTTTTTTTTTGGTGTTTTTTTTTTTGGCGGTGAAATGGGGGTTAAGTGACTTGCCCAGGGTCACACAGCTAGTAAGTGTCAAGTGTCTGAGGCCGGATTTGAACTCAGGTCCTCCTGAATTCAGGGCCGGTGCTTTATCCACTGTGTCACCTAGCTGCCCCTGGCCCTCTACTTTCTAATATTTTTATCAGTGACTTTTGTAAAGGTATATAAAACATGGTTATGAACTTGGCAAATGACACAAAATTGGGAGAAATAACCAACAGAGTATCCAAATAGATCTTGACAACTTAGAATATCGGGCTGAACCTATCAAGATGAAATTTAATAGGGCATAAATGTAAAGTCCCACACTAATTCAAAAAAGTCAATTTCCTAAGTACTGTACAAGATAAAGGAGGTATGACTGAATAAGCATTCTTCTGGGGGAGAAATAAGATCTGGGGATTTTAGTCAATTACAAGGTCTACACCAGTATGACATAGCAGTCAAAAATGCTAATGTGGGTCAGCTAGGTGGTGCAGTGGTTAGAGTAATGGTGCTGGAGTCAGGAGGATCTGAGTTCAAATCGGATCTCAGACACTTGACACTTACTAGCTGTGTGACCCTGGGTAAGTCACTTAACCCTGATTGCCTCTAAAAAAATGCTAATGTGATCTGGGTATCAAGAGAGGTACCTGTCTAGGAAGAGGAAGTCTTTACTATGTAAGGATAGAATGTAGCTGCACTCTAATAGCCTGATTAGCTCAGACCACATCTGACTTAAATAAATCATGTTAAATTCTGGGTGCTAGATCTTAAGAAGAACATTAATAAGCTGAAGCACATTCAATGGAAAGCAAACAGGATTTAGGAGGACATCAAGATCCTGTCATAGGAGGACTGGTTGAAGGAACTAGAACAGAAGACATGTTAGTGGGGCTGGAGGAGGATAAGAGAACTATCTTCAAGTACTCAAGTATCATCATGTGAAAGAAAGACTATACTTGTTCTACTTGACCTCAGAGAACACACTGGGAACAATGAGTGAAAATTTCAGAAAGACTGATTTGGGATTGATGTAAGGAAAAATTTCCTAGCAGTTAGAGCTATCCCAAAGTAGAATGCTTTGGTATGTAGTGGGTATATTATAGAGGAGATTATTGTTCAGGAAATAGCTCAGATTAGGTGGCCCCCAAAACTCCTTTTCAATACTTATTCTTCTTGGAATAGAGTGTTCCTTATTCTAGGTGTATGCTTTTCCATTAAAATACTCTTTGAACCAGAAAAACAGATTCTTTTTTCTCCTTATCTTTTTTCTTTTTAAATTCTTTTAATTTTATTTTTTCAATTAACAAAAATCTATTTTTATCTTATTCATCTCTCTTCCACCTCTGGAAAAAATAGAAAAACATAACCCTTGTAACAAATATGCATAGTCAAGCAAAACAAATGTTTCCAAAATATATGTCAGTCTGCAACATCAGTCTATTACTTCTCTATCAGGAGGAGAGTAGCAGCTTATTTTTCTCTGGAGTCATGGTTGATCATTGTTTTGATCAGATCAGAAGGACAAATTCAAATGTCAGCTTCTCCTTCCCACCCCCTTCTCCCAAAACAACCAATAAACAATATACAGTGTGCAAGATTTTGCCAGTTTCTAAATGATAATATGTGGGCACTTCACATATCCAGGCAGCCCCGAGTGGACAGTTGTTTGCTGTTAGGTTTCCTAACCCCAGCAAAGCTTACTCTCTCTCCCACCTCCATCACTCCATGGCTCTCGGCTACTGTGAGTCATGTGTAATAACAAATGAGTTACCAAAGGCTCTAGCCAACAGCTCATCGTTATCTCCTGGCAGGAGAAAAGCAGTGGCGACCTGGAGCTGGGACCTTGTTAGAGTTTGTAATGAGCTGACAGGAAAATATTTCTGCCTGATTAGAATCCCTAATGAGCTGCTGATTATCAAGAGCATGAGCAGGCCAGCCTCCAGCAAGCTCCCTCCCACCTCTTACACTAGGGAGTGGCATCCATCCTCCTCTCTTAGCTTTGCTTCAGGCAGTGGGGGGCTCTTTGCTCTGAGTCTCTCTGGCCTCCTGTCAGCAGCAAAAACAAACAAATAAATAAATAAAAACAAATGAATGCATGAATAGATATCCCCTGTTTGTCCATACCTCTTCCTTTCCCACCATTGGTAAACTCCACCTTTCCATCCTGGTCATTTTTCCCCCAAACTCCCTTATCAACAGCCACCCACTTGTATTCTAATGATGTCACCTTGGCCTGACCAACAAGGCAGAGGTGTCACACTGACCCTCTAGAGGAGGTAGTGTCCTGAGACACAGGAGAGTTGACAGCATGCAAATTCTGAACAGCAGCCAGAAATACATTAGACTGCAGACCAAATTCCCACAGACGGTTTAGAGCAGCCTCAAACCAAATGATGCATCAGCTAGGTACAGGTTCAATTTGGGGAACATTAAAAAAAAATAACAACAATAAGAAGTTTTGTTCCAGCTCAAATATTTCAGAAAATATCTTGATTGGTTTCAAATTGAACTGACCCACTAGGTGGTCTTTTGGTTTGTTGGGTGGTTTTGAATTGGTCTTGAAGTTCAGGGAGAAATTAATATTTGGGTTCAGTTTGGGATCTGTCCAATTATTATGGTTCCTTCTGGGGTTCATGGTTGAACTAAAGTTACTGTTTTGGGATGGATGAAAGAGTGACATTTTAAAAGCTTGAACAGTTCATGTGGGCCTGGTTTAGGAGTTTGATAAAGAAATAAAGGGTTGGGGCAGCTGGGTGGCTCAATGGAAAGAGCCCCGGCCCTGGAGTCAGGAGTACCTGAGTTCAAATCCAGCCTCAGACACTTAACACATACTTACTAGCTGTGTGACCCTGGGCAAGTCACTTAACCCCAATTGTCTCACTAAAAAAAAAAAGAAAGAAAGAAAGAAAGAAAAAAAGAAATAAAGGGTTGTATGACAAGGTGTGAAATTGCAAATTGAGACCTCACTTTCTTCTGTATTATTTATTAATTATTGATTGCTACTGGAATCGGTACTTATGGATCTGATTTGGACTTGATTGTATAGGCCTCAGTGGTAGAGTTTATAAGAATTTAAACTCCCTATTCCTATGGATTACAGCCTGATCACATAGACTCAAAATCTGTAAGTTTTTAGAGGGGGCGGGAGAGGGAAAGGGAAGATGAGTCAATGTGGCTATAAGATGTTTGCCTAGCATCGGCGCACTCTGGTGTTAGGGGGTGCCTGACATGGAGCTTTCCAGAGGATGTTGGTCAACTTTGTGTTTTTCCTGTTGCCATAGGTCCTGGAAATCCCCTATCTGAGTCAAGTCAAATGTAAGCCTACCCATCTTTATGGCAAACCAATCACCTTCTTAGTTTAGCTTGCATCACTAGTACCTTATATAACCAACTGTATAAAAGAATTGTTCTTCCTGTCAGAAGAATCCTTGGCTATTGAGGGGCCTTGGATCCCTTTTATTGGCAATTGCTAGCCTTGCTAATAAATGGATCATGCTCAGAACTTTGTGCCTCAGTTTTTCTTTATCGCAGATTTTTATCAAGGCAAAGAAAAGAGGAAAGCAGTAAATTAATTCCAAGACTCTAATCTTAACCTGGATGCCTTCAAGTTGCAATCATTTATTTGGTTGTCTATGTTTGTACTGCAGATACATATATGTGTATCTGTTGCTTCATTTTGTTTTTGTATCTTCAGCTTCTAGCAAAGTGACTGGCATTCAACAGGCACTTAATACATGCTTTTTTTTTTTTTTGGTGGGGCAATGAGGGTTAAGTGACTTGCCCAGGGTCACACAGCTAGTAAGTGTCAAGTGTCTGAGGCCAGATTTGAACTCAGGTCCTCTTGAATCCAGGGCAGGTGCTTTATCCACTGTACCACCTAGCTGTCCCTGCACCACCTAGCTGCCCTGATACATGCTTATTGATTACTTGATCTGTGAGATATAGCACAGGAAAGTATTTTCTCACCACTCCTGAGTAGTTGTATAGGGAGCATCATATTCATACTGTATGATCCATAAGAACAGGGTTCATTCAGCTTTAGTGAATTCTACTATAAGCTATAGGATTCTACTGAATAGAGCTCTACCCTAATACACAAAGCTCTAACCCCAACACTCAACAGCCAATTCCCCAGGAAGGGTCAGGCAAATGCTCAATAGCCCTTCAGCTTTAGAAAAATGGAACTCAAAATTAAAAAAAATTAATATTAAAACTTGTCTTTCCATGTAACTGGAAAAAATAAAATTCTATTAAAAAAAGAAAAAGAAGATGGAAGGGGGAAAAATAAATCTATAATTCTAGGCTTAATTATATGCTATTCAGCAGGAAAGACCAGAAGTTGGACAAATGTAATTCTTACCTCGGTGGTCCTGTTGAATGAAAGTTCTAGGGAAATGACAAAACTTTTTATTATTCTGAGAGGGTATCCATAAAATCTACCTGTTTTTGGGTGGCCATACCAACTTACCAGATGAGAAGTATGGTTGGTGGGAAATTTACCAAATAAAAATTAGCTCTTTGACCTCCATAATGCTGAAAAACTCCTCCCCTTCATTGTACTTACTATATTTCATTGAGCTCTAGTTCCATTATACTGGTATAAGGGAGTACTCGCCTACAAGAATCCATAGAACATGCTTGGAGACAATTTGTAATTCAATGCCTGGGCACTCAGGAGGTGCTTAATAAATGCTAGTTGACTGACTCACTCACTCACTGCATGGAAACATTAAAACAGATAAAACAATATATAATAAAATCTGTTTTTGCTGAGTCATTTCAGTTGTGTCCAATTCTTCCTGAGCCCATTTGGGGTATTCCTAGGCAAAGATACTGGAATAGTTTACCATTTCCTACTCCCGCTCATTTTATGAGATGAGAAAACTGATGTAGACAGGGTTAAGTGACTTGCCCAGGGTCACACAGTTAATGTCTGAGGCTAGATTTGAACTCAGGTCTTCCTGACTCCAGGCACAGCACTATCCATTATACCACTTAGCTGCCCCATAGGAACATCACACAATTATGAACTGATGTTTGACTCATGTTTCCAATAGGGCCAGTCATGAAAAGAAAACCCAAGAATTCTGGATGAGGGACTTGGTTCTTCTTGATAGTATAGGCCAGGGATCCACTATCTAGTGCATTTCTGTTCAGTGTCCTGTTACTAGCATGGAGTTCTGACTGCTTCTCACTAAAGTTAGCTCTTAGCTCATGAAGCATTGACGTAGGCAAAGGCAGACCAGAAACAGACCAAAATCATTATCTTGCCTCCTCTCCATGCCTCACACTCTCTGCTTCTGACTTTGAGCCCTGAATATGTTTTTAATGGCCGAGAGGTACAAGATACCCCTTTTTGACCCTTTGAAGCTTAGCTGTTCCCTCCTCCTCCTCCATTAGTCACATCATTACGGGGGTGGGGAGATTAGGGTGAGGGTGTTATATTGGTGATTCATGCCATCCTTGCCACTGAGTTAGTTCACTTCTAGACCTCAGAACAGAACAAACACAGACCTGTCCTCTTTAAATCTAAATATAGGGTTTGTTGATGATTTACAAACCACTGGTGGTCCACACCAAAAAAAAAAAAAAAGATTAAAGGATACACACATTAATCTGTTTTTTCAGGCCACCCAGGTCTTAACTGCCCATTCTGGTCTCTAAGAAATGAAGCAGCTCTTGAAGTATTACCAAGTGTCCAGCCCTGCCTAAAACTGCAGGCTAGCTCGAAATGGTCCCAGCATTTGTTTTATATGCAGGGAAGACAAAGTCCGAACCATTTTTTCTCTTTATTTTTTGGAATAATTTTTCAAATGCTCCAATCTAGGGCAAGCAGACCCCCAGGAACTCTTGGAATACACCAATCATATGTAAATTAGATAAGGATACACACAGAGGTTGCCAAAATTCCTTTGTTGTCAGAATCTTTTGCTCTCTTGGGTTCATTAGTCATTCTACCTGTTTCTTTTCCCGAGGGAAGGAACCCAATCTATCTATACTGTATCACCAATCCAGGATGCATTTCTCAACCTTCAGGCCTTAGGAGAGTATGTGCAATTTAACCCAGTGATTCTCAAACATTTTAAAAATCATAGCACGGAATTCTTTACCCTGAGGAATCACAGAACACATAACATTTATGTTGCCCACTATATGTAGGAAGGCCTAGCCATGCTTGACTGTTCACCCTAGTCATCAACTCCAGAACTCCTACTCTGAATCTCTGGATATTCTGATTGATAAGTGCTTCACATGGCCCACTCCATGTAGGTTGCCCAGCCATGCTTCACCTTATACTCCTGTCATTTTCTCCTGCCATACATTCCTTCCATATTCCCTCCTTCTTTCTTCTTCTCCTCCCTATTCCTTTTTCCAGTTCTGGCACCATAATCAAATCAACACTGCCACTGCTACAAAAAAGGGTATTACAATCAACTCTCCAATTGCTCCACTCACTACCCCTATAACTTTTTTGGGGGGGAGAGCAGGGCAATGAGGGTTAAGTGACTTGCCCAGGGTCAAACAGCTAGTAAGTGTCAAGTGTCTGAGGTCGGATTTGAACTCAGGCCCTCCCAAATCCAGGGCCAGTGCTCTATTCACTGTGCCACCTAGTTGCCCCACCCCATAACTTTTTTTTTTTTTTAGTGAGGCAATTGGGATTAAGTGACTTGCCCAGGGTCACATAGCTAGTAAGTGTTAAGTGTTTGAGGCCAGATTTGAACTCAGGTACTCCTGACTCCAGGGCCGGTGCTCTATCCACTGTGCCACCTAGCTGCCCAGACCCCTATAACTTTTTTTTTTTTTAGTGAGGCAATTGGGATTAAGTGACTTGCCCAGGGTCACACAGCTAGTAAGTGTTATGTGTCTGAGTCCGGATTTGAACTCAGGTACTCCTGACTCCAGGGCCGGTGCTCTATCCACTGTGCCACCTAGCTGCCCCCCCCCTATCCCTTTTTTTTTTTTTTAGTGAGGCAATTGGGGTTAAGTGACTTGCCCAGGGTCACATAGCTAGTGTTAAGTGTCTGAGGTCAGATTTGAACTCAGGTACTCCTGAATCCAGGGCCAGTGCTCTATCCACTGCGCCACCTAGCTGCCCCCCCTATAACTTTTTAAACCACCATACCTCTCCCTAGCCACCACTCCTGTATAATATGTGCTACTTCTCCCTATTAGAATGTAAGTTCCTTGAGGGCAGGAACTGTTTTTGTATTTGATCCCACAGTAGATGCTTAATAAATGCTATTTGGATAAGTAAATTTTATATTAAACAAAGTTATTTACACATTTTTTTTATCTGCTAGAATATAATAACCAGAATTTTGCCTCACAGCATAATATTTGCCTTTGAGAATCACTGGTTTAACCTTATCTCAGTATAAATGATTTCTCAGTATGTAAATTTTACAGTTGGGTAAGAAGCCTCCATTCAGCCCCAGTGGAAGGAGGATATCCTGTCCTTCCATTCAATGGTCAATAATATTTCATACTCTCTGGCTCTTCGCATAAATTTCTGATCTTGAATCTCTTGCTTGAACTGCTCTGGAATTGGATAGGAAAAGTATCCCAGTCCATCCAGGGGTTGAGTTGGCTAAATATGGCTAAGTTTAGGAAACTTTTTTTTAATATTTCACCCTATTTATTTATCCATCTATTCATTCTTCATTCATTTTTTCAGGGCAACGAGGGTTAAATGATTTGCCCAAGGTCACACAAGCTAGAAAGTGTCAAGTGTCTAAGGCTGGATTTATTTTGGGGTGTTTTTTTTGTGGGGCAATGAGGGTCAAATGACTTACCCAGGGTCACACAGTTAGTATCAAGTGTCTTTGGCCACATCTGAACTCAGGTCCTCCTGAATCCAGGGCATTGCTTTATCCACTGCATCACCTAGCTGCCCCAGGAAACTTGTAATAAAGAAACTTTCTCCATTAATGTGGATCAAGAGGTAAAATTTATAATCTTAGAGAATTTCACAGGGCAGGAGAGGTTAAATGACTTGGCCATATGAAACATGTTTAAATCCTGTCTCAGACACTTGCTTGTGACCACAGGCAGGCCACTTAAGATCTTCTCAACCTCAATTTCCTCATTTGTAAAATGAAAAGTTAGACTTGATGGATAACCTGTATGGTTCCTTCCAGTTTTAAGTTTGCAATTCTTTGAACCTATATGAGTAGGAAAAAAGATGACACAGTGCTGGACTTGGAGTTAGGAAGACCTGAGTTCAAATCTAGCCTCAGATACTAGCTATGTGACCTGGGTGAGTAATTTATCTGCCTCAGTTTCTTCATCTATAAAATGCTAACAATACCATCCACCCAACAGGGTTGTTGTGAAGATCAAATGATATCATATTGTACAGTGCTTTGCCATTAAAAGTGCATTAAATAGGAGGAAGCTAGGTGCCAATAGTGGATAAAGCACTGGTCCTGGATTCAGGAGGACCTGAGTTCAAATCTGACCTCAGACACTTGACACTTACTAGTTGTGTGACCTGGGCAAGTCCACTTAACCCTCATTGTCCTGGAAAAAAAAGTGCATTAAATGGCATTAAAGTGCCATTTACCAGTATGATAAAGCCTCTGCTTGTTGTTATTATTATCTCCAAGGTCAGCCATCATTTCTAATTACTGTTTCATGCTGCCCCAGGATGTATTAGTTAAGAGTTTTAAAGTATAACACACAACTCACATTTCTATAGTATTTTATTCACAACAACCCACTGTAGATTGTATAAATTTTATTATTTTCATTGCACAGAAGAGAAACAAACCTAAATAAATAAATTGTCTTATGATAGAATGAATAATGTCAGAGTTTGGGTTTTGATTTAGGTCTTGCAAGTACGGAGCTTTTTCCAGCTATGATCATGCCATACAACCCACTTTATGCGTCCAGTACAAACTAGTATAAAGGTGAGGGTTAATTGAATCAATCAATCAACCCCAACCCTCTTAGAGTAACTATCAACATGCTCTCTATCCTGATACTTTTATCAGAGGAGAACATCTCAATTGAATCAATCAATCAATCAAAGGGGGTACAAAAAGTCCTGAATCATTTTAGAAGGAGCAAAATGCTTCTAGCCATGGGATGAAATGAAATTACACAGGAAGTATATTGGGATTTGTTGGAGAGTTTGTTTTAGTTAAAAACTGAAAAAAGTTTTAGAAAGACATTTAATAGGTCTTTCAGCAGAGGGGAAAGTCAGAAAAAGGTGGGGCTCCTTTTTGAATCTCTGTTTTACATTATATAGAGTTCAAACAAGGGTACAAGCCAACCAACCCAATTACACAGGCAGATTCCCCCAAAAGGGCAATTTCCAGATGTTGCTTTAGATGTAGAAGGTAAGCACAAACAATCAATAAAATTTGGGTAAAGTCAAAAACACAAGCTTTTGGGTAGACCCAGAACAAGACCTGGGTGGGATCTAAGCATTGCTTAAAGCAATCTTGGACTTCTTTGGAGGGTCTGTGAAGTCAGAATGACCCACACCTCACATTTTGGGTTAAACGATATCTAGTCACATAAAGCTAGGCTCGAATAATATTAATAAATAATAAAATATTTCCCCCACATTTGTCATATCCTATGGGCATGGGGAATCATAGAACCATAATTCAGAAACACAGATTCAGTGGCAGACCAACATAGGGAACAGAACAATTTCAGCCAAGTCCCTGAGAAAGAAGAGCTGGGGTTTGGGGGAAGGGAGGGAAAAGAAAGACTCAATCCATCACTTCCAGCCCCAGAGAATGATCTTATGAACTTGAAAGGTCAGAATATTTTGGACTTCTTAATAGGTATTCTAGCAGTGTCCCCTGGACAGTAGTGGCTAATTGCATCTGCATTGGGAACTGAGGACAAAGTAGGTGAAATGAAGAAAGGCAACTTCAGGATTCTACAAAGAATAAAGTAAAGCTGCATCAGGCCTAAGAGGAATTTCGTGGCTCCCCAAGAAGAAGAAACAAGGCTCCTAGAAATCAGGAGCTATCTATTACCCCTTTGCCACATGCATGGTTCCCTTCTTATACCTTTCATATGCCTTTCTATGCATGATTCCACTTTCCCTGAACCATGGATGTACTTGTGGAAGAGTAATCCCCAACTCTGTGGAGGAACATTGTACCAACTATTCTTACTACATTATTTTGGAAAATTGTGTTTAGTCTTTTTCAGTCGTGTCCAGCTCTTCATGACCCTTTATGGGTTTCTTGACAAAGATACTAGAATGGTTTGCCATTTCCTTCTCCAGCTCACTCTCCAGATGAGGAAACTGAGGCAAACAGGGTTAAGTGACGTGTCCAAGGTCACTCAGCTAGCAAGTGTCTGAGGCCACATTTGAACTCTCTTCTGACTCAGGTCGGGCACTATGTGCCACCTAACTACCACTAGTAATATCTATGCATTAGTAAATAATCTGTTTCTAAAAGCTAATTTAAGCTTGTCTGGCTAATTGCTATCAATCAGTGGTGGAAATCAATGATGGAAGTTCATGAGCTATACAATTAGGGGGGAAAAAACCCTCATTCCTTCAGGGTTACCCTTAGAACCTCAGGAAGAAATATCTAGTCACCCTCGAGGACCTAAGCTACTAGTTTTAGGGGGGAAGGTGGGAAGTGAGTCCAGACCTTTCTGTCCTAGCATAGATATGGGTAAAGGCCTGAGGGAGGGTGGCTTAGATGCCCTGAAAGTATGTAGACTGCCTGGGGAACAAAGAGGGGGGGAAGGAGAGAGACCAAAAAAAGATGGATCCTATGGAACAAACGACATAAGCTCCAAGGGGAAAAGAGTAGCTAGGTCCCTATGCTGCATTGCTGGGGAGTGGGGCAAGAGTGGAGGACAACCACTGGAAAGGGAGCTGAGAGAGAGGCAATTGACTAAATGATATTTTAACTCTCTCCCCTTGTAAAACTGGCAAGGACTTGATCGTTTCCCAAATCCAGTTTTGTGTGGATGGAATTTTTGGTGACATTTACAGGAGACAGCTGTCCATTTCAAGTCGGCTGTATCATTCTGATGCTGAAGTTACATCTGTTAAGAAGCCTCTACGTTTGGGGTTTTTTGTTTTGGTTTGGTTTTTTTCCTTCTGGGGGCTACTGCCCGCTGAAAACATGTCATTCAACTGCATGCTCAGAAGCACCCACTCGACAGAAACGTGAGCAAAAGGAAATAACAATGCAGCCCAGGCCGCACCATTTCTGGAGTATGAAGAGGCTGCGCCAGGCGAGGGAGTGCCATCCGGAACGAACAGAACAGAACCGAACGAAACAGAGAGGCCGGCCAGGGCCGCCCCCCCGCCCCCCGAGTCCTGCTTCTGCCAGCTCTGAGCGCAGTGTGTCGGAGCGGGCTCAGCCAGCCCCGCCACTCACGTCTCCAGCACAGGGAGAGGGAAGGCTGCTCCTGGGAGCGGGGTTACAGTAATGATCCGTGACCACACACAGACACACTGCAGTCGCTGGCTCCGGGCGACTGCTGCTCGTGACCTTCATTCCCCCCCCCCCAAAAAAAAAAAAAAAAAGAAAAAAGCAAGGGCCTCTCCTCTGGGGGCCAAGTGGAATAGGCCATCTGGAAGCGGGAGCCGATAACCCCCTTTTCTCCTGCCCCCACCCCTAATAGGGGACGAGGCAGCTGCGGCTTAGGGGCACCTGCCCAAGTGAGCCCGGCTCCCTCGAAGATGTCCTTATCCGCGCGCACGCAGCAGGACGTGCGTGGGGCGCCGTTGGTCTCTTTCTCTGGACCACGTGTACCCATTCCTACTCACACCAGCCAAAAGAAACGTCAGAAACTTCTCTAGCTGTGAGTGCTGGAGAACGAAATTGTCAGCTGCAGGTAGTCATTGGCTCTTTTGCGCACCTGCTTTTTGGCCCTGGGAACCCGGAATGTCTAGTCTGGGAGAGAAGACTGACCTGAGCAATCTCACTGAGCAATGCTGCCCCCTGGGAGGACTCTCGGGCAGTTTCGGGAATGGACTTGTGTGGTCGTGTCCTACTCTTCACGGTCCACTGGCCCATACTGTCCGTGGGATTGTCTTGGCAAAGATACCGGAGTAGTTTGCCATTTCCCCTCTCCAGCTCATTTTAGTGACTTGCCCAGGGTCACAGAGCTAGTCAGTGTCTGAGGTCAAATCTGAGTCTTCCTGACTCCAAGGCACAGAGCTCTATCCACTTAGCCACTTAATTGCCTATAAGGGAGGCTAGTATTAGCTTCCACCAGTGAGGACAACCATAGACCAGCGCCTTGAAGAGCCACAGGCCACAGTGTGGCTGTGCAGTCCGATAAGGGAGCCGCAGCTCCTGCTGCAAGGAGGACATCGGAAACTGCGCTCTCTGTTGCCTGTTGGTTCGTTTTTCTTCCTCCAGAGCTTGGAGGCCCATCTCAGCTGCATGCAAGCTGCTCCTGATACTGAACTCCATCAGGCCGGGGTCCTTGGCCATCTCCTCCCAGCTTGCCGGTGTCTATTCCCAGAGCCCTCAAGTCTCGCTTGCAGACATCTCTGTAGTGAAGCTGTGGCATCCAGCAGGTCTTTGGCCTGAGGCTAACTCGCCATAGAGTAGATCTTTAGGAATGCGCCTATCTTGTAATGCGGTGCCGAAGGCGAAGGCGGTGCGTGTGGAAGCTGGTTAAGGCTTCTTTTGTCTAGTGTATTAGTCCATGTTTCGCTGCCCAGCAAAAAAAAAAAAAAAAAAAAAAAGCCTGATGTGGGCTCAGGACATTGTTCAGGGCTTTTTTTTTTTTTTTTTAAAGAAAGCCATAGGCTTTCTCAAAGGTATTCCTGGAAAGGACACCTTATGGCATCTCACTACATCTCAGACAATTCAGACTGGGAAGGTAGAAGAGATCTCAAGGATCATTGATTAAGGTTCTTTCCTTTGTACATATCTGAGGAAAGTCAAGGACCTAGGTCATACAGGTTTGAAGGAGCAGAACCCAGAGTTCTAAACCCAGGCTGTCTGACTCCAAATGAAAGAGAGAAACTGTGACCGAGACAGGATCCCATCATGCATCCATATTGGGCAACCTCCCTGAGCACTCTCACCCTGCCCCCTCCAACTTTTCAGTTTCTTTTTATTTTATTTTATTTTTGAGGTATCCGGGTTAAGTGACTTGCCCAAGGTCACACAGCTAGTAGTGTCAAGGGTCTGAGGCTGGATTTGAACTCAGGTTCTCCTGACTCCAGAGCCAGTTACTCTATCCACTGTGCCACCTAGCTGTAGAATTGTCTTTACCTTTCTTTGTAACCTGTGCTTAGCACAGTGCCTGATAGTAGTTACTTAATAAATTGTTTAATGGACTGACTTATTTCACTAGCATGTGTCAGAGGTGTAAGGGTTCATAAGGCTCAAGTGAGATAATAAATCTAAAGCAATTTCCAAACCTTAAAGTGCTATATTAATACCACTTATTAATAATAAGTATTATTATAGCCTCCAGTCCAGTGATGACTTGCTTCATTCCTTAACCTTCTATTGCTAAGTAAGCTCAAGCAGTGTTAAGGAACAATATAGAAATGTGGCGGTAAATTTTTAAAAACCCGGGTGGGGGGGGGGGGGGGGTGGGGCATGTATGCACACTTGCTTTTGAGTTTAATCTGCATTATTAACACTTAAATTTAACAATGGCTCCTCTCCCAAACTGGTTAAATCTGGCTCCATCATACCCTTAAATAGTGATATTTGAAACCAGATTAAAAGGAATTGAGACAATGACTGTGATAATATAAACGTAAAGAATCACAACCAACACCTAAAAATCAGTACACCTCTGCCAAACCAACTGTATTAATATAATGATTAATCATGGTCCCCAGAAAAGAGATGAGAAATCCAGCCTCCCTCCCTGCTTGCAGAGGTAAAACTATGGATGCTGAACATTGCATATACTGTCAGGCTTGGTTGATGTGTGGGTTAGTTTTGCTGAAGTGTCTTTTTTCCTCTTTGTAAAAAAATTTCTTGTAGGAAGTCTAATGATAATAATAACTGATGCTCACAAGTGACTTGAACACTATGACTTCCCTTCTCCACTACAGAGCTCCTCTGCACTAGAGCCTTGCATTTAGTTATTAGGTGCATCAGTCCTGGGTAAGCCTGGCCTCCTAGAAGAGGTATCAGCCTCCTTTTCTATCACTCTTCAGCTCACTGATGCTCAATGTCCTAAGATAATTTACTTTTGTGTGTGTGTGTGTGTGTGTGTGTGTGTGTGTGTTTTTTGTGGTTTTTTGGTGGAGCATTGGGGTTAAGTGACTTGCCCAAGGTCACATAGCTAGTAAGTGTCAAGTGTCTGAAGCTGGATTTGAATTTAGGTCCTCCTGAATCCAGGGCCAGTGCTTTATCCACTGTGCCACCTAGCTGCCCCAGATAATTTACTTAAAGCTTAGGTTTTAGCTCATCTATAGTGTCTTCCCACAAGTGTGGCATGGAAAGATATTCAATATCTAATATTTATCAAGTATGGGACAGGTATTTATTTCTTACACACAGAAAAGAAAAACTAAAAAAACACAAAGACTCACAGTACACAAGACAAGATGTAAGCAAACAGTGAATATCACTTATAAATACTATTACAATATGCCAGGAAGTTGCCAAAACTATTAAAGCAGATTACAGGGCAGCTTGATAGGAATTGCTGCATTTTCCTTTGACTCTGCACTGTATAAGTGTAAAGTTCAAGCCTGATATATTTGCATAAGACTCTTCTTATTGGTGGAGAGAATGGTCACTTGGCACTTCCTATCTGCATGATGGACAGAAGCAGAGAAAAGAAACATTTTTCTTGATTTCTGTTTCTGAGAGAGATCTTCAGAGAAAGACCCCTGGAGGGATAGAAAAGACTGGGAAGCAACAGACCTATAGAGGAATCAGTGCTTCAACATTTCCCTGATTTCCAGTTTGTTCCCTAGAGAGAGAAATCTTCCCTTGAGATGAGATCCATTGAGATGAGAGACTCAGCTGAGCTGAGATGTAACACTGCCAGTGGGAGAGGTCATTGACTTTGTGTATCGTCTGGTATATTCTAAATGTATAACTTCTATGATTTCTATTTGCTATCAGCTAACAAAAATTGATTTATTTATTCCTAATGGTCTTTTGTATAACTAGCAATTTGGTGATAAAGCAGTCAAGCCTTCAAATACAGCTTGGGGCACTCTTTACCCTTTAAGGGATAGTGATTTGTAACCCCCAAATTCATTTTCCTCTACAATAACAACACTTAAGGGGGGAAATGGAATAATTCTAGTCTGGCACCACCTTTCCAAGGAGAGCAGAGTAGCCAGCTTCAGGGCCCCCAATCTCATGCTCCCTTCAGGCTGGAATCAAGGTCTCCCTTTGAAAGAAATTCAAGGTTTCAGAGATATGCTTCCCCTCAAGCCACATTTAGGAAAGTCATGTGGATGTACACATAGCCTACATACACCTTACACAAACAACTCTGTATCATTTGCTAATCCAGGCCAGAGTATAGGTTTATTATTCTGCCAGTGGTCATTTTCTTTCTTTCCTTTTTTTTTTGGGGGGGGCAGGGCAATGGGGGGTTTAAGTGACTTGCTGCCCCCCACACTACAATTCTAAAGTGGTCAGGGAAGGTGATACAGGAAGAGGGATGGGGTTGTCCAAGCAGAGGAGAGTGAGGCATGAGAAAATCATTGGGAAGCAGAAATGAGGATCAACTGGGATGTGTCAGTGCTGGAGGCAGGTAGCCCAGAGACAAGAAGTCTAAAATACAGTAGACTAGGAAAAGGGAGATCAGTGGTTGCATGAACTGGGAGGAAGTGGGTCAAACTGGAAGATGATCCATTATTATTTTTTTGTTTTGTTTTGCAGGGCAATGAGGGTTAAGTGACTTGCCCAGGGTCACACAGCTAGTAAGTGTCAGTGTCTGAGGCCAGATTTGAACTCAGGTCCTCCTGAATCCAGGGCTGGTGCTTTATCCATTGCTCTACCTAGTTGCCAAATTTTTCTTTTTCTTTTCTCTTCTTTTCTTTTTTGTGGGGCAATGAGAGTTAAGTGACTTGCCCAGGATCACATAGCTAATAAGTATGATCCATTATTATTAAAGCATGACCTCATGATTCAAGAAGAAACCCTCTTAAACATGACTACTGTTCAGTATCTGCGGCAGGTGAAGAAACTCCTTCACTTACGGACAGGGTGTTAAACAAGAGAAGTGATATAGTTCCATAGACACACATTCCTTGCCTGAATTAATCAGGGACCAGAGAGCTTCAAGATGTTAGGAAGAGAGATTACTGCCCTCTCTCTGGTGTTTTTTAGAGGCATAAGAAGGAGCATCAGGAACCCTAGAAAAAAGGAAGTTGTGAACAAGCTTTTTGTTTATGTGGCTGCAGTCTTGTTCTTGTGAATTGACCACTATGCCCTCAAAGTTTTGAGACAACTCTCACCAGATTTTCCTGCATTTCTTATCAGTATAATAACTTTTTTGGTTATCATTATCAGAGTTGCTTAGGTGGCATGAGATGATGCAGTGGGTAGAACCCTGGGCCTAGAGTCAGGAAGATCTGAGTTCACATTCGGCCCCAGCTGTGTGACCCCCAGACAAGTCACTTAACTCTGTTTGCCTCTGTTTCCTCATCTGGAAAATGAGTTGGAAGAAGGAAATAGCAAATTGCTCCTTATGTTTGGCAAGAAAACCCCAACAGGGTCATGAAGCCTTGGACCCGACTGAAAACAATTGAACAAAATGGGCATAGTAATAACACCTACCTCCCAGAGTTATGTGAGGATTAAATGAGATAATAATTGTAAAGCTCTTAGCACAGAGCCTGGCACATAGTAAATGCTATACATATGTTAGCTATTATAGCTTTAGTGATGTTGAACAAAAATGAGCATGTAGGGTCTGCTAAGTGAAAGATACAGAGTAATAGCAACAGCAGCAACAGCAGCGAATGCTTAGATGGTTCTTTGCAATTTGCACACATTATCTCCTTTAAGCCTGACAACAGCCCCTGGGGTATGTAGTGCAAGTATTATATCCATTCAACAAACAAAGAAATCATGTCACAGAATTTTGTGTTTTCCCTGAAGTGACACAGCTACCACTGGGCAGAGCCAGGACACCAATCCTAGGCATCAGACTCCAAATTTGTGCCCTTTTCACTATACCACAGCTGCCTCTTTTTTTTTTTGTTTGTTTTGTTTTGTTTTTTTCAGGGCAATGAGGGTTAAGTGACTTGCCTAGGGTCACACAGCCGGTAAGTTTCAAGTGTCTGAGGTCAGATTTGAACTCAGGTCCTCCTGAATCCAGGGCTGGTGCTTTATCCACTGTGCCACCTAGCTGCCCTACAGCTTTCTTCTCTCTCTTTTTTTTTTTTAGTGAGGCAATTGGGGTTAAGGTGACCTTGCCCAGGGTCACACAGCTAGTAAGTGTTAAGTGTCTGAGGCCTGGATTTGAACTTCAGGTACTCCTGACTCCAGGGCCAGTGCTCTATCCACTATGCCACCTAGCTGCCCCCTACAGCTCTCTCTTAATAAAAGAATATACAATTCCTAAAAAACTCATATCTTATAGGAAAGAAAATCCTTTGTTTTTGTTTTTAGCTTTTACTTACTTCAGAGTTACAGCAATGAATTCCTTACTTCAAAGGTACAGCAAAAACAGCTGGGTGGTACAGTGGATAGAGGGCCAGGCCTGGAGTCAGGGAATCATCTTCCTGAGTTCAGATCCAACCTCAGACACTTATTAGCTGTGGGACCCTAGGCAAGTCACTCAACCCTGTTTCCTCATCTGTAAAGTGAGCTGGAGAAAAATATCACTATTAAAATGATAAACCACTCCAATATCTTTGCCAAGAAAACCCAGATGGGGTCACACAGGAGGAATTGGACACAACAACAACAAAATAGCCAAAACAAATACACAAATGTTCTTCCCCAACACCTGGGGCCCATAATAACCTCCCTCCTATCCCTGGGAAGAGGAGGAGGATTCGGCTCACAATTTAGCCCAATCCCACCAATGCCCAAATACAAAGTCCCCCAAAGTTTTCAAAATCCATTTCTACTTATTTATTACTACTACTACTACTACTATACTACTACTACTACTACTACTACTACTACTACTACTACTACTACTACTACTATTAATAGCCAGAATTTCTATAGTACTTTAAGAATTTGCAAAGCACTTTATAAGTATTTCTCATTTGATATCTCACAAAAACTTTGGGAGCTAAGTGCTAATATTATGCCTCATTTTACAAATAAAAAAATGGAGGCAGACAAAATTAAGTGACTTGTTCCCAGTCTCACAAACCTAGTAATTGTCTGGGGCCATATTTGAAACTCAAGATCTTCCTCTTTCCTGGTCCAATACTCTATCCACCTAGATGTCTTTTATGCATTTGTATATCTATAGATACTTATTTTATATGTATATCACATATATATATACATATGTATGCTCACACACATACACACATATTTGATAGAAGTTAGAAGGAGGGACCTTTGAGATCATCTACTTCAGGGGTTTTCAATCTTTTTTTATGTATTGTGGATTACTTCAGCAGCTTATAAAGACTAGGCACCCCCTTCTCAGAATAATGTTTTTAAATGAATGAAATAAAATAAATGATTATAAGAGCAATCAATTTTAATTGAATATAGTTATCATTTTAAAATTTATTTTAATTAATTTTTTTTTTTTGGTGAGGCAATTGGGGTTAAGTGACTTGCCCAGGGTCACACAGCTAGTTTGTGTCAGCTGTCTGAGGCCAGATTTGAACTCAGGTACTCCTGACTCCAGGGCTGGTGCTCTATCCACTGTGCCACCTAGCTGCCCCAATTATCATTTAAAAAAAAAACCTCAGGTTAAGAACTCTTATCTAATCCAATCTCTTCCAATGGGGAAACTGAGGTCTAAGGAGATTAAGCCACCTACCCAAGGTCACAAAGGTGAGAAATGTCAGAAGTAAAATTTGAATCCAAGTCTCTTGACTCGAGAGCCTTTTTCCAATGTGCTTCCGTATAATAATAAATTTATATTCATACCTTTACCCCATTTGTGTATATGGGCAAATAAATATAGATGTATAAATGTTTGTATACATCTATACTGTAAGGTCCTAAAATTCCTAGATATGATATCTAAAGTCTAATGAGTGGTCATTTTAAATTAGAAAATGTATAGCATCAATCTTTGGGCATTAAGTACTTATTAAAGTATATTAGGGGTTAGTAAAGAGAAACACATGGATAAAGTATGAGATTTGCCTGCTCTCCCTATCCTGCCTGTCTCTGTCACCAAGCCCCTGTCCACCAATGAAAAGGCCTCACTTCCCCCAAAGGCTTCTCCCAAACCCTCCTGTGAAACAAGAAACAGGGCTGTCCACACACACAGCTCCAAACTATTTGGCTGGTAACACTGATTGACAGGACCCACAGGGCAGCAAATGTCACTTCTGGATGCTAAAGTCACATGGTTTCTTTTCAGGCCAGAGCTCACAATGTCCCTCCCAGCAGGGGGTGTCATTCCAATTCTCACAATATGTAAGTATTCGTGCATAGCTCTATATACACAGGAATACATATATGAGGATATGCATATACTCATGTCCCTTTTACATATATGTGTATGTGTGTATGTATGTATGATGTATATATATGTTTAGGACTGGTTCTTTAAAATGGAAGATAATAGGACTCCGACCAGCTTCTTCTGTGGGCAGAGCTTGAGTTTCATCTCTGGCCCCGCTGAGGCCCCAGACCCCCCCTGCCCCTGTCTTCCCTGCCTTCCTCTGCCACTGTCATGGAGGATCCCAAATACTCCGACCTCCCCGCATTGCCAGAAATGAACCAGATGTGTTTGAGATCAGTGACCTCCCTGAGGACAACCAAGCAGAATTTGATTCGGAGTTGGAGGGGCTGGACGAGTACAAGTATGGAGCACATCATTGTCAACCCAAATACTGCCTATGACAAGTTCAAAGACAAAAGAGTGGGGAGCAAGGGACTTGACTTTTCGGATTGTATTGGGAAGACCAAAAAGAACAGGCTATGATCTGGAGAGTTTGAAATGCTCGGAGAGGGACTGGGGCTGAAGGAGACACCCCAACAGAAGTACCAGAGACTGCTGCATGAGGTTCAAGAATTAATGACTCGGGGGGGTGGGGTAGGTGGCGCAGTGGATAAAGCACTGGCCCTGGATTCAGGAGTTCCTGAGTTCAAATCCGGCCTCAGACACTTGACACTTAATAGCTGTGTGACCTTGGGCAAGTCACTTACCCCCCATTGCCCCGCAAAAAAAAAAAAAATAAAGAATTAATGACTGAAGGGGCAGCTAGGTGGCACAGTGGATAGAGCACCGGCTCTGGATTCAGGAGGACCTGAGTTCAAATCCGACCTCAGAGACTTTAACACTTACTAGTTGTGTGACCCTGGGGTAAGTCACTTAATCCCAACTGCCCTGCAAAAAAACAAAAACAAAAACAAAAAGAATTAATGACTGAGGTGAAGAAGATAAAGACAACAGTGAAGGAGTCAGCCACTGAGGAGAAGCTGACGCCCATGGTGTTGGCCAAACAGCTGGCCGTCCTGAAGCAGCAGCTCGCTGCCTCCCACCTAGAGAAGCTGCTGGGACCTGATGCTGCCATCAACCTCACTGACCCTGACAGAGCCCTGGCCAACCATCTACTGGTGCAACTGGAGGCAGCTAGGAGCCGCAAAGGAATTGGGACAGGGGGCAAGGACAGTGCTGGGTCCTCCCCTGACAGCAGCCTGGTCACTTATGCCCTTCACTCTCAGCCTGAGCAAGACAAGTTCTCCCAGGCCGCCAAGGTTGCAGAGCTTGAGAAACGGCTGTCAGAACTGGAGGCAACAGTGCACTGTGACAAGACCTTCAGAATCCCTTGTCTGCGGGTCTGCAGCCTGATAGAAACAGTGGAGCTGCTGCAGGCAAAGGTGAGTGAGCACCCTGGACCTTACTGCTTTGGATCAGGTAGAAGCACGCCTACAGAGTGTCCTGGGGAAAGTGAATGAGATTGCTAAGCCACAAAGCTGCCATGGAGGATGCAGACACACAAAGCAGGTATATCAGTTGTATGAGACAGTTCAGCACTGGAGTCCCATTGCCTGCTAACACTTCCTGAACGAGTACAGCTGCCTTGTTACCATCAAGCAGCTGCATGAGAAAGCTATGCAGTTTGGTCAGCTCCTGACACATCTGGACACCACCTAACAGATGATCGCTGGACAAACGCTGCCCTACTGGCTTCAGGTGCAGGCTACCATGCGTGAGAACCTGGTCACAGTGGAGGGAAACTTTACCAGCATCAACACACGAATGAAGAAACTAGGAAGTGAGCAGAAAAAGTGGAGGGGTATAGTCCTCTGACCCGTTGTGTAATATCCTGTACTTATCAGCTTGAGTATGGCTGCTGTTTCCCTCTTTCCTTAATTATAAGAATCCCTGGGTCCCTCCCTTACCTCCAAAGAGAGGACCCTCCCTGAATGTGGAGTGTATCCCCCTTCCATACATTAAATAGTGGTGGTCAAGGGGAAGCATCTCCTGTTAACCCCTGGAGATGGAGGGCATGGAAACAGCCATTCTCCTAACCCATGTATAACACTGCTTTCCCGTGATGTGGTGGGAGTAGGGGTACATAGCTGCTCTGTGGCTAACTGTACAACTTTCTGATCATTAAATGCTGTTGTGCCGTAAAAAAAAAAAAAAAAGGAAGATAATGACACTGGAAATTATTCTAAGCTTTTCAGAGACATAAATGACCAAACTGCCTCCTGGCTCTTGAATTATGTTACCCAGAAAGAACTTAATAGCATGTTATTATCACTTCTCCTCACTGACAGGATTTCAGGACTGAGCAGACAAACAAGGAGTGCTTTTATAATCACCAGCAGGCTCACCTCTGCAAAGCCAGACCACTGCTAATTCCAGGTAAGTTCGTCATTGAGGGAGAGAGAGCCCAGGGCCACTAATTTGACTTAGTGTCTTGGTAATTGCTGGGGTTACAGTTGATTGTCACCATCTGAAAGAAGATTAGGCAGACTCCTGGAGTATCTGGAACCACAACCTGGGGCAGTAGTAGAGCCAGATGTGGGGAAGTTTCAGGGAACAAATTAAGTTTTTTTCTCATTTTACCAGCTGTTGGATAAGGTTGGTGTGAGAAAAGAGCTTTGTCAATCTTCCTTTTCTTTCTTTTTTTTTCCCTTTTGTTCAGAACGGTGATTTCATCAGTGTGTGTAGGTAGGTTGTAGGGAGGGGCGTCCCAGTGTTGGACCTCTCCCACTACAGGTGCAATCCAGGTCAACCAATCAAATATTTATTAAGCACCTACTAAGTGCCAGGCACTCTGCTAAGCACTTGGGATTCAAAAAGAAGCAAAAAGACAGTCTCTGCCCTCCCGGAGCTCACAGTCTAATGGGGAAGATAACATACCATCAAAGATATGCAAATAAGCCCTATATGGGATAAACAGGAAATAATGAACAGGAGGAAAAAGTACAATTAAGAGGGGTTAGGGAAGACTTCCTGAAGAAGATGGGATTTTAATTGGGACTTAAAGGAAGCCAGGGAAGCCAGTAGGCAGATAGGGAGAAGGGAGAATGTTTCATACATGAAGGACAGTCAGAATAAAAATTCCCAGAGCCAAGCAATGGCTGAGAGTGTCTTGTTCCTGTAATTGCCAGGAGGTGTCACTAGATCAAAGAGTTCCTGTTGGGGAGTAGGGTGTAAGAAGACAGAAAATGTAGGAGGGGGGAAATTTATGAAGGGCTTTGAATGCCAAACAGAGTATTTTGTATTTGATTTTCAAGGCAATAGGGAGCCAGTAGAATTAAGTAGTTTGCAATTAATCTGTGGTTTAGAGTTTTATCTATCTATCTAATTTTTGTAAATCACTTTTTATTTTTTCCCAATTACATGTAAAGATGGGTTTCTTTCTTTCTTTTCTTTTCTTTTTTTCTTTTGCAGGGCAATGAGGGTTAAATGACTTTCCCAGGGTCACACAGCTAGTAAGTGTCAAGTGTCTGAGGCTGAATTTGAACTCAGATCCTCCTGAATCCAGGGCCAGTGCTTTATCTACTGGGCCACCTAGCTACCCTCCAAAGATAGTTTTCAACATTCATTTTTTTTTTTTTAGTGAGGCAATTGGAGTTAAATGACTTGCCCAGGGTCACACAGCTAGTAAGTGTTAAGTGTCTGAGGCCGGATTTGAACTCAGGTACTCTTGACTCCAGGGCCAGTGCTCTATCCACTGTGCCACCTAGCTGCCTCCATTCAACATTCATTTTTTAAAATAAGATTTTGAGTTCCACATTTTTCCTTCCCTTCTTCCCTTTCTTCCCTCCCCCTCCCCAAGACCCAAGACTTAATATTTTAGAGGCTTATCTGGGGCACTAGGAGATTAAATGACTTGACCAGGGTTACACAGACAGTATATATCGAAGACAGTATTTAAACCCAGGTCTTCCCAACACCAAGTCTGCTCTCTATCTACTATACCACAGTGCCTCTGCTTTTTGACCTTAAAATGCTATATATATAAATATGAGTTGTTATTCTTATTGTTAAGATGGAAGCTAATTGACTGTTGGGAATCCTGGTCTCACCCGAGCAAATTAAACCCATAATATCTTCCTAGACAGTGACTGGTTAGTGAGATATCTTATTAGTCCAAAGTAGGTGGTCAGTAGTTCTAAATGCTCCAGAGAATTTTATACTTCACTAGTAAGTCAATAAATATTTATGAAGCACTGGGCTAAGTGCTGGAAAGAAAGACAGATGATATTCTACACTGTCTAGGAGCTCAGTCTAAACTACACTGGGGCAGGGCAGGGGGGAATGGAACCCATGTACAAGGAGAATAAATACAGGATAAATTGGAGATAAGCAATAAACTGAAGATATTCCACCAGTACAGCTCCCAACCTCTTCCCTTTGCCTACAATCCTTAGTCAATGGTCTTTGTGAACTGCTCTGACAAAAATGGTTCATCACCCCCTGGCCAACCTTCTGATTCTGATACTGTGTAGTTAGGCTGCTTTCTGGACCATAGTCCACTAATGGCTCCATAATCGAAGCCGTTCTAGCTTGTTAGCCCTTGCCAAGACTTGTCATTTTGGTGGCATATCCTTGAAGGACACAAGGTAGAGAGACAGCATGAAAGAGGGAAAGAGCAGGAGTCAAAGGACCTGGGATGCTTGATACCTAGGTGACCTTGGCAAGGCTCTTAATCTCCATATGCCTTAGTTTTCTTATTTGTAAAATGAAAAGGTTGGACTAGATGGACTCTGCCCTGACTTTATGATCTTATTTAATCTCTTAGTGTTCTAGGCAACTCTCTAAGACTGTAATAATAACTAGCAATATTTTTCAAATATTATCTCATTCTATCTTTACAACAGCCCTGGAAGGTAGGTGCTATAATTATCCCCATTTTTCAGATGAGGTAACTGAGGTTTTAAAGTTATTATCTCTAAATTCCCTTAGGTGACTTGCTCAAGATCATCAATTGGGCTGTATCAGGAGCAAGATTTGAACTCAGATTTTCCTGACTCCAGGTCCAGAATTCTATCTACTCAATACCTAGCTGGCCAGGAATACTGCATAACAGTTGATTTGCATTGAGAGAGGGAAGGCTACTGACTAGGAGTTCCTTCCATCTATTAAATCATAGATCTGAGCAAAACAAAACAGAAAGAACTCAGGGTAAACTTAGCACCAAAGATGAGCATCACCCAAATTGTTATTAGATGGGAAATCCTATATAGAGAAATTAGAAGGAAGAGCTATTTATTAGTTTCCTAGTACTACTGACAACTTACAGTGTGGTAGTAGTTTGTATACTTCGTGAGGGAAATACAGAATCCTCTCTGGGCTCACTTTCCAAACCTTGACTCACATTGGATGGGATGGGAGACAAGAGGGCAATTGAATACTTTTCCCTTCAAGGTTCTATCATCAGTAACCCTAAAGTGCTGAGGTTTCCAGTCCCTGATCTGGTATGCTCCTTCCCCACAAAGCCAATAACAATCAATTAGTGGAAATTAAGTAGCTCTTATAAAGGAATTTTTACTGAGAAGGTATAACAAAGACAGAAGTTTAAAAAGCATTCCAGTAAACAAGGGGGTTCATTATCCCCTCAACACACAGTTGGTTGGAAGAATAAGTTCAAACTTTATGTACAAAGATAGTCAAACCTGTGCATAGAGAACATGGGTTGGGGGTGGAGCATTGAAGGTTACCTCAATACTCCCATCCTTGAGTCCTTTTCTTGCCTCAAGAAATCCCTGCCAAGTTCAGTTCTGGGCATGTCATAACTAATGGATGAGTTCCTTGTTAGGCTGGGCTAGCTCTCTGCATTCTATTTTAATTTCTTTTTCCTGTTTGCCTTTTTATGCTTCTATAGGGTCTTGTATTTGAAAGTCAAATTTTCTATTCAGTTCAGGTCTTTTCATCACAAATACCTGAAAGTCTTCCTTTTCATTGAAATCCCATTTTTTCCCCTGAAAGAGTATACACAGTTTTCCTGGGTAGGTGATTTTTTGGTTGTAATCCCCAATTCCTTTGCCCTCTGGAATATAATATTCCATGCCCTCTGATCCTTTATGGTAGAAGCTGCTAGATCTTCTGCTATCCTGACTGTGGCTTACAGTACTTGAATTGTTTCTTTTTCTGTCTGCTTGCAGTATTTTCTTCTTGACCTGGGAGCTCTGGAATTTGGCTATAATATTCCTGGGAGTTTTCATTTTGGGATCTCTTTCAGGAGGTGATGGGTGGATTCTCTCAATTTCTATTTTACCTTCTGCTTCTAGAATAATCAGGGCAATTGTCCCCGACAATTTCCTGGAAGATGATGTCTAAGCTCTTCCTTGATCGGTGGTTTTCAGGTAGTCCACTAATTTTCAAATTATCTCTCCCTGATCTATTTTCCAGGTCAAGCCTGTCTTTCCAAGGGAGATATTTCATATTGCCCTCTATTTTTTTATTCATTTGGATTTGTTTTATCTGTGTCTTGATTTCTCATAAAGTCATTAGCTTCTATTTGCTCAATCCCTTATTTTTAAGCAATGATTTTCCTTCAGAAAGCTTTTGTAATTCCTTTTCCATTTGGACAATTTGGCTTTTCAAGCTGTTGACCTTTTTTTTCATGACCTCCTTCATCAATCTCATTTCTCTTTCCATTTTTTCCTCAACCTCTCTTACTTTATCTTCAAAGTCCTTTTTGTGGCACTTCCTATGGCCTGAGGACCCAATTCATATTTTTCTTGGAAGCTTTGAATATAGGAGCCCTGATGGTGCTATCCTCTTCTGAAGGTGGCACTCAATCTTCCTTGTCACTAAAGAAACTTTCTATGATCTGCATCTTTCTCTGTCTGCTCATCTTGCCCATCTTTTACTTGACTTTAACTCCTTCTTAAAATGAGGCACTGCTTCAGGATGTACTGTCCCAAGTTTCCGGGGATCTAAGGTGGTATGATTTTAAGGAGGGGCAGGTTCTTCACTCACCTGGGAACTGTTCTCTGGTCCATAGATAACCTAGGCCAACTTGCTAATTAACCAGGTAGCAACATTTTGTGTGCTGTGGTTGTCAGCTTTGACAAGCCTGTGCCCCTCCCTGACATGGGCCACTGCCACTCAAGCCTACTTTCCTGGTTCCCAGCAGGGGTTGAAACACCAAAGTTCTGACTCAGAGCCAGCAGAGACCCCTGTAATCTCCCCCTTAGCCAACTGCTCACGCCCTCTCACAGGCTTTGAGTTTAGTTCCAGACGATACTGGCACTGCAAGCCGATTCAGAGGCTCCAGGGATCTCTTTCTCTGGCTCGGCCTGCCTGGGACTGGATCTGTGCTCACTCCACCCGAGCAGAGCAGCCCCCCTCCTGCCAATCTTCTAGCCGTCCTTTGGGTTAGAAAATGAACTCAGCATCATTCTTTTTTTTTTTTCTTTCTTATCTATCTTTTTCTTTCTTTTTTTTTTTAGTGAGGGCAATTGGGGTTAAGTTCATTCTTTTGTGGGTTCTGCTGCTCCAGGAATTGTCCTATGGCATTATTTGTAGGTTTTTTGGAGTGATTGTGTTGGGAGTTCCGAGAGCTTACTGCCTTTCCTCCGCCATCTTGGCTCTGCCCTGGAAATCCCAGCTCTCTGCATTCTGAGAGGTTGATACACTGTTGGGCTGTGTCCAGCAGGTCCCTCCTCAGAACTGGCTCCTCCCTGGATTCAACTATAGTTATTATTGGCTCTGGTAATCTTTGCTATATACTCTGCTGAAGAAAATGCCAACCTTTCTAAGATAACCAGGTCCTAACCTTGTGCATTCTGTCAATGGAAACTCATTCCTTAAGATCTGGAAAGAAGATATACAACAAAAACAGATATGCTATGTGCTCAGGGACATATGGCAACCAGGTAGGACAGAGGGCTTAGAGAGAATAGAAAGAGAAAGATATGCACAAATATATCCATAATACATACATACATTTGCAATGCATACATACACACATACATGTATGTATAGCCTTCCCCTTCATATGTGTGGGGGTCAAAATTTAATATATGGAGCATTAATTGGATGACTCGCCAAAATATTGGGGTAGCAGAAATAATGAGGGACCTTTAGATTCAAAGCTCCCTCCCCTCTGAACTGCCCTTTTAGATATTTCTCCCAGGCCAATAAGAAAGGAGCCTTACAGCTTCTTTTCCACAAAAGGATCAGATTTTATTACTTGGGAATTAATTAAACAACAAAGGTGAATTTAATAAAAATCAAAGATAAGGAAGTAGGAAAAAGAAATACAGATAAATTCTCTTGACTCTAAACTAAGTCTATGCAATCCCCAGATTGTTTCCAATTAAGTTAATTCAAATGAATTTGTGTTCACTCACCACACTTGGTATGTCTGCAGTTGCTCGCACCACCAGAAAGGCAGAAGAGAGAGAGAGAGAGAGCGCGCTAACATTCCAGAAGCACTAAAAAATTATTTTTACCACATATGTGTATGTGTATTGTCTTTTCTCCCAAAGCCTTCCCCCCTCCTAACTTCTCTATTACTGTTGAGGGCATCACTATCCGCCCAGTCACCCAGGCTCAAAACCTAGTTATTCTTTTTTTATAGGTTATATTGTGCAATCATGTAAAACATATTTCCATATTAGTCATGTTGTGAAAGAAGAAACGGAACAAAAGAAAAAACTATGAAAAAAATAAAGTGAAAACAGTATGCTTCAATGCTCATTCAGACTCCATCAGTTCTTCCTCTAGGTGTGAATAGCCTTTTCCATCATAAGTCTTTTGGACTTTTCTTGGATCATTGTATTGCTGAGAAAATCTAAATCAGTGGTAGTTGGATCATGTCACCACGTTTCTGTTACTGTGTACAATGTTTTGGTTCTGCTCACTTCACTTTGCCTCAGTGTGTGTGTCTTTTCAGTTTTTTTCTGAAATCCACAAAACCTAGTTATTCTTGATTCCTCACTCTCTCACTCTACATGTGCAATCAATTGCCAAGTTCTGCCAAGTTTACCTTCATAATATATCTTGGATATACCCCCATCTCTCTTCTGACACTGCCACTACCCTGGTGTAGTCAGTCCCTCATATCTGTCTGTCTATCTATGTATCTATGTATCTATGACAGAGAGAGAGGGAGGGAGGGAGAAGAAAGAGAGAGAGAGAGAGAGAGAGAGAGAGAGAGAGAGAGAGAGAGAGAGAGAGAGAGAGAGAGAGAGAAAGAGAGATTGAGAGAGGAACTTAGCAGCTAACAGTGACCCTTCTCACTTGAAGCCCACCAGAGAAGAAAGTGAGAACCTTTTGTATGCACCCTCAATTCTGGCTTCTCAGCCAATAAGACTCTCGATCACTACAGTACCAGGTCCTTATTTACTTATGGTTAGAAATAAGGTTATGGGGCAGCTAGGTGGCGCAGTGGATAGAGCACCGGCCCTGGATTCAGGAGGACCTGAGTTTGAATCTGGCCTCAGACACTTAACACTTACTAGCTGTGTGACCCTGGGCAAGTCACTTAACCCCAATTGCCTCACAAAAAAAAAAGAAAAAGAGAAGTAAGGTTACTAGGCCTCTGAGTGTTAGACTGAAACCAGTGAGAAAATATTACACATATTCTGAATAACCTATATGGCATATCTGCCCAGACCTCCTTGGTTAGTCCCCTCATTACATAAGCATTTGTTACAGATTTATTTGAAGTGGTTCAGTGCATACTTTGCACCTAATTTAATTTTGTTCATCCTTTTAGGACATGAACCAGTTCCCCTAAATAAATACAAGTATTCTGTCATTCTTCCCTTTGACTTGCCTCCTTTGTCTCTGTTACTTGACATCAATATGCTGTTCACTTCATGAGTGTGTTATGGCCAGGGGTATGTTGTAAATATTCCAAAAGCAACTCTTCAAAAAAAAGTGTATCTTACTTGCTTTTTTTTTTTTTTTTTTTTTTTTTGCAGGGCAATGAGGGTTAAGTGACTTGCCCAGGGCCACACAGCTAGTAAGTATCAATTGTCTGAGGTCGGAATTTGAACTCAGGTCCTCCTGAATCCAGGACCGGCGCTCTATCCACTCGTGCCACCTAGCTGCCCCCATGACCTACTTTTAAGTTTAATCTGTACTATTAACATTTTCTCCATCATTCTCTTGTCTAGATAATCCAACAAAACAATAAACCAAGCCCCTATTTGTGGGTGCTTGAAAATTTCTGAGGTGTAAATGCTCACCCTAAAAATTTAACAATTAGCTGTTGTAAGCCCGTTCAAGCTGGCTCCAGTATACTCTGGTTCCAGGCAATTTCCCTTGCAAATATCGTTTTGAGCTAAGCACTGGTGTGTTGTTTATCTATCGTTCCTTAAGATTAAGCTTCCTGGTAAATAGGCAATTTCTTAGGCCAATTAGAGAATATTGCTTATCGATTGCTTTCTTTGATATATTCCATTGGAAAAATCCATTATGCCCAATGGAGCTTGAGGTACCCCTTATTCTTATCTTAGTTGCCACTGGATTCAGGTCATGGGGGAAAATTACGTGCTAAAGGGTTAAAGCTAAAAAATTATATTTGTCCTTAGATATTTCTTTAGTACATCCTGTCCAGTAATGACACATGGTGAATCACAGTAGTTAGAGGGCCAAGTTCTGCTATGGTTTAATTATTCTATGAGCCTGGGCAAGTCACTTAACCCCATTGCCTCACCAAAAAAAAAAAAAAAATTAAGGGCTATTCACCTTGATCTTCCTTCTTTCCTCCTTTCATATCTCCAATGTCTTCCTCTAGTCTTCCTCTATCTTCTCCCCTCCAGTCTCAAAGAAGAAAAGGGTGGCCCCCTTCACTTTTCCAAGGCAAGGCAAGCCTTCTCTAAATGCATACATGATTTCCATTCCCTTCTGCTTCTCCAGAAGGCTGCCTCCTACTCTTCATTCCCTTCCCTCTATTTTTTAGTCTCTCTCTATCTACTGGTTTCTTCCATTCTACTACAAATGTGTTGAATCTAACCATACCCAGTAATTATTATTGTTTTTCTTAAAAAAATTTTTTTGTGAGGCAATTGGGTTAAGAGGACCTTGACCAGGGTCACACAGCCTAGTAAGTGTCAAGTGTCTGAGGTCGGATTTGAACTCAGGTCCTCCTGAATTCAGGGCCGGTGCTACTATCCACTGAGCCACCTGCTGCCCCCTCAGTAGTTATTATTTTGTATGTCTTTCTCTTGTGGCTAAACTCCTTAAGAAAGGGATCTATAATCAGTGGCAATTTCTGTTTTCTTTCTTCTCAATCTCTTCTAAACTCTCTGAAGTTTCACTTTCAACATCATTCAACTGAAACGATTGGCCTTTCTCAATCCACTTCCTCCTTGACCTCTTGGCAGAATTAGGACATTGTCAATTATTTTCTTTTTGGATATTGTCTTCTCTCCTAGGTTATTAGCACTTCTCCTGTTTTCTCTCCTACCCTACTCGACTTCTTCTTCTCAATCTCCTTTGGAGTCATGAAGATTGGACACTACTAAATCAACACAACAATACCCTCCACTCAATATATCTGAAAAAAGATATTTCTTCACCAAACCCCTGCCTTTCCAAAACCATTCTGTCATTTTTGAGGGGTACCACCATTCTTCTAGTCACCGTGGTCTAACAAACTCAGTATTATCCTAGACTCCTTCATTCTCACTCACCCCATATATCAAATCCATCACCAGATCTTCTTGTTTCTACTTATTCAAACATATTTTCTCTACATCCCCTCTCTCTTCACTTACATAGTCATGATCTTGGTTCAAGCCCTCATTACCTCTCATCTGAGCTGTTATAAATGAATTACCTTCTGGTTGTTCTCCATGCCTCAGCTCTCTACTCATACCAACCCATTCTCCATTTAACTGCCAAGATTATTTTTTAATTATTTTTTTAACTCCATGGAATTTTATTTTTTTTCCAAATTACATGCAAAAACAAAACTTTGACATCATTTTTTTTAAACTTTGTGTTCCAACCTCCTCTTCCTCCCTCCCCACCCCACCCCCCGAAAAACTAAAGCAATTTAATACAAGCTACACATAAGCAGTCATGCAAAACAACCCCACACCGCCAGGCTTTTTGAGAAAGAAAACAGACAAAACCAAAACTTCAGATTAAGGAAACTATCCAAAAAATTATGCTTCAATCTGTTTTCAGATATCATCAGTATCTTTCTCTGTAGATGGATTGCAATTTTCACTAAGTCTTTCAGAGAAGATTTTTTAAAAAGTATAAGTCGAACCAATGTCACCCCTATAGCCTGATAAATTCTGGTGACACCTTCTAGCTCCAGGATCAAAAAGAAAGTCCTTTATTTTGGCATTTTAGAAAACTCTTTATAAGCTGACCTCTTCAAACTTTCCAATCTTCTGACATTCTACACAGTACCCTGCACACGATGGTCCATCTACATTGGTCTTATTATTCCTTGAATACAATAATCTGTGTAACATCTCCATCACGTTGCAATGGTCATCTCCATGTCTGGAGTTCTCTGCCCTCTCACCTCCACGCTTAGTTTCTCTGGCTTCCCTCAATGACTCACCCTCAAATCTCACCATTTACCAGGTCCCCCTAGCTGCCTAATAGCTTTTTCCTTTCAGATTATTTTCACATAATTGGTATATATCTTGGATATACTTAGATATTTATGTGTGGTGTCCCCTTATTAGAATATATGATTCTAATTATACTGTGTGTGTGTGTGTGTGTGTGTGTGTGTGTGTGTGTGACTTTCTCTGTATCCTAGCACTTAGCACTGTGCCTGGATCATAGTACTTAGTAAATGTTTTTTGACTAACAGACTGGTTGCCCTCCTCTGAACACTATAGCTTTTTTTTTGTGGGGGGGGGGCAGGGCAATGAGGGTTAAGTGACTTGCCCAAGGTCATACAGCTAGTAAGTGTCATGGTTGAGGTCAGATTTGAACTCAGGCCCTGAATCCAGGCCAGTGCTTATATCCACTGTGCCACCTAGCTGCCCCCCTATAGCTTTTTTGTTTGTTTGGGGGTTTTTTTTGGGTTTTTTTAGTGAGGCAATGGGGGGTTAAGTGACTTGCCCCAGGGCCACACAGCTAGCAAGTGTTAAGTGTCCTGAGGCCGAATTTGAACTCAGGTACTCCTGACTTCAGGGCCAGTGCTCTATCCACTGCGCCACCCTAGCTGCCCCTAAAGGTTTTTGGTCTGTTTTTGTTTTTTTTTGTTTTTGGGGGTTTTTGGGGGTTTTTTGGGGTTTTTTTTTTTGGTGAGGCATTGGTTAAGTGACTTGCCCAGGGTCAACACAGCCAGTAAGTGCCAAGTGTCTGAGGTTGCATTTGAACTCAGGTCCTTCTGAATCTAGGGCCAGGCTTTATTCACTGTACCACCTAGCTGCCCCCTCCCCCATAGCTTTTTTTTTTTTTTGGATCAATGGGGGTTAAGTGACCTGCCCAGGGTCACCCAGCTAGTGTCAAGTGTGTGAGGCTGGATTTGAAACTCAGGTCCTCCTGAATCCAGGGCCAGTGCTTTATCCACCTGCAACCACCTAGCTGCCCCCTCCCCCATAGCTTTTTTTGTTTTGTTTTTTTGTTTTGTTTTTTTTATTTTTTTTATTTTTTATTTTATTTTATTTTATTTTTTATTTTTCCCCCATAGCTTTTTAATATTGTTGTTCAGTCATTTCAGTTGTGTCTGACTCTTCATGATCCCATTCAGGGTTTTCTTGGCAAAAATACTGGAGTGGTTTGCCATTTCTTTTTTCCAGATCATTTTACAGATGAGGAAACTGAGGAAAACTGGGTTAAGTGAGTTGCCCAGGATCACATAGCTAGTAAGTGTCTGAGGCCAGACTGGAATTCAGGAAGATGAATCTTCCTGATTCCATACCAGACACTCTATCCACCTAGCCACCTACCTGGTATGTTGTAGGTACTTAATAAATACTGGCAGATTGATTAGCTGCCATAACATTGCTTACTAATTTTGAGCCTGCAGTCCCCTAAGACCTTAAGAATCTAAGTATAGAGTTTAAACTAAGCCTAACGTTCTAGCCTGTCGAGATCTCAGATCTTTATTCTATCATCTTGTTGGGCTAAGGATTCTCCCCAAGCTATAATTGAAAAAAGCACCTTCTCTCATTCTCTTCTAATTTTTGCCAAAGGGTGCTTGATATAAAAGGGGTTAAGATTCCTTGGTTTAAACCTGATTTCTGCCAAGCTGCTTTTCAGTTTTCCCAGCAATTCTTATGAAAAAGGGAATTCTTTCCAAAGTCATTTCTGTTCTTGGATTTATCAACTATTATGCTATTATTTTTCTGGGTTTTGTTTTTTTACCGCATTATTTAGATGTGAGTGTGTGCTATTATTTTTAAAAATTATTTCTATTCCTTGTTTATCTAATTTGGTTTTTTCTTTTTCCTTTTTTTCTTTTCTTTTCTTTTCCTTTCTTTTCTTTTCTTTTCCTTTCTTTTCTTTTCCTTTTCTTTTCTTTTCTTTTCTTTTCTTTTCTTTTCTTTTCTTTTCTTTTCTTTTCTTTTCTTTTCTTTTCTTTTCTTTTCTTTTCTTTTCTTTTCTTTTCTTCTCTTCCCTTCCCTTCCCTTCCTTTATTTTTTTTTTTTGGTGAGGCAATTGGGGTTAAGTGACTTGCCCAGGGTCACACATCTAGTAAGTGTCAAGTGTCTGAGGACAGATTTGTAATTTGTCCTTTAATTTTTCTTACTGTTCTTTAACTTGGACCAAATAGTTTTGATAAGATAGGAACTAGACCTGTGAGTTCACTGATAAAGAGAACATCTGAATAAGGAAACTCCTTCCAGCTCCCTGTGTACCTTCCCTTCTACTTATGATCAAATTTGCCTAAAACACTGATAAGTTAAGCGACTTGCCCAGAGTAAAACAGTCAGTATATATGTGTCAGACAGTACTTGAACTGAGGTCTTTTTGGTTTCAAAGCCATATCTCTATCTGCTATGCTATACTGTCTTGATGACTACTACTTTATAAAATAATTTGACAACTGGCAATGTTCAACTCCTTTCATTCATACTTTTTCTCATTATTTCTATTGGGATTCTAGACTTTTTGCTCCTCAAATGAATTTTATTACTGGTTTTTCTAGTTCTATACAGCATTCCTTTATGATCGTACTAACTCTAGAATGAAATTTTACAATGTTGCCATGGCTCAATCATGAACAGTTAATATCTCTCCAATTATTTAAATCTTCTCTTTTTTTCAGTAAAAAGTGTTTTATAATTGTATTTATATAAATCTTTTATCTTGATAGGTTGACTCCTAGATGTTTAATACTGTTGTAGTTATTTATTTTTTTTGGTGGGGCAATGAGGGTTAAGTGACTTGCCCAGGGTCACACAGCTAGTAAGTGTCAAGTGTCTGAGGCCGGATTTGAACTCAGGTCCTCCTGACTCCAGGGCCAGTGCTTTATCCACTGCGCCATCTAGCTGCCCCTGCTGTAGTTATTTTGAATGGAATCTCTCTTACCATTGTTTCTTTCCTTTTTTGGTTAATATTATATAGAAATGCTAATGATTTTTGCGGATTTATTATGTATTCTGCTACTTTACTGATGCTGGAGAAGGAAATGGCAAACCACATCAGTATCTTTGCAAAGAAAATGCTAAATGGGGTTATGAACAGTCAAACATGACTGAAATGACTGAACAATACCAATACTTTATTGATGCTATTGTCTTAACTAGTTTCTTCTTCTTCTTCTTCTTCTTCTTCTTCTTCTTCTTCTTCTTCTTCTTCTTCTTCTTCTTCTTCTCCTTCTTCTTCTTCCTCTTCTTCTTTTGGTGAGGCAATTGGGGTATGGTAAAAAAGTTTAACAGTCGGTTAGATAATGGAGAGATGCCAGTTTTTTTTTTAGGACCACCCTTTTGGGGAGGAGACCAACAGCATGTGCTACGCACACCAGTCCGCCTGCGACGCACGCCAGATTGCCTGCTGAGCACTCGACTTCCGGGGTGCGAGCTTAAAAGGCAAGGAGAGAACGGAAGTGGGGCCTTTTTTTTCCTGCTCCACTGGTCTCCTGGCTGCGCTGCACAGACAGACACTGACTGGAGCTTGACTCGGCCCGGCTCTCGGCTTAACCGCACGTGCTTTGAATCGGTTTCTCTCCCAAAGGTGGCCTCTTGGGTTTTGGTTGAGTTTTATACAGAATATAGAACTAAGCCTAGACTTAAGAGATTTGTATTGTACTTTCATACTTCCTATCCTTCTAATCAACATCACTTGTGACTACCATACAATAACAAGCTCTAACTAGAAAACCAGAAGCTTCTTCCATTTACTTAGTCTGGAGATAAATTAAGGGAAAGGTTAAGTAGGGGAGATTTATGATCTAATATCCAATTTTAATCTCACAAGGGTTAAATGATTTGCCCAGGGTCACACTGCTAGTGTCAAGTGTCTGAATCCAGATTTGAATTCAGGTCCTCTTGAGTCCAGGGCCGATGCTTTATCTACTGCTCCACCTAACTGCCCCCAGACTAGTTTCTTCTCTTACTGTCTGAGGCTTTCTTGCTTCTTTATTCTTTTCTGTCTAGTATCTAGGGACTCTATCCAGAGATGCTATATTTATAAGGAAGAGAGGGAAAATCCATAGGTGACCACCCAATGTTCCCCAAGTTCAGTGCTCTCATTCAGAATACTTAAGAATAGTTTGGGGCCAGCTAGATGGCGCAGTGGATAAAACACCAGCCCTGGATTCAGGAGGACCTGAGTTCAAATCCAGCCTCAGACACTTGACAGTTACTAGCTGTGTGACCCTGGGCAAGTCACTTAACCCTCATTGCCCTACAAAAAAAAAAAAAAAAAGAAAGAAAAAAAAGAATAGTTTATTATAGGACTACCCAAGTAGATCTCTAGTAAAGGAGTCCTAAGACTCTTCCAGGGTACGACAATATCCACAAGTAGACTGGGAAATTTTCCATTGTGCAAGCCTGATAGAATTTAGGGGAATGGTGGACCAATTTATACCTGCCACTCCACATAACAAATCAGTCAAGAAGCAGTATGGTATAGTAGAAATAACATTGTGCTTCAAGTTAGAAGATTAGGGTACAAATCCCAGATCTATCACTTACTAGCTGTGTGAATGCCATTGTGTATGTGTGTACATCCTATCGTAATTGGATGTTATTTGTCAATATCTATTACTTATGATGTGAGTTTACAGATGTTCGAATGCATCTCCATCTAATTGGCCTTGACTACATCTCTTGTAGTTCTAGAATGTGGATATATGAACATAGCTTGGAGATGCAGGCTAACACACAAGTTGTAAAAAAACTTCCTATGATATTCACTAATTTCTGCCTTTGTTGCTGCTGTGGAAAAGGAGTTGGGAGGAGGGAGAGTACAGGGGCACAGGTTCCTGGTGTGTTTAGCCTGATGAGCCATTTATCTGAATTGAAGACCAGGGCAGCAATGACAATAGATGTGATTACTGTTCTTTCTCTCTCCTCTTTGAGAAATATCCTTGTCTATCCCCTGGTCTTTTCTGATTCTGTGTCATTTAGATGTTTCAGTTTTATCATAAGTTGGTCATATGTAAAGATGAGTATATGCATAAGATGAGCAATGAAAAAGTGAGAAGCAGAGCAGAGCAGAGGGAAGAAATAAAGGCTAATAGAACTCTGGTGTCTGCAGCCTCAGAACATCCCACTTACATATAGGTAAGCAACACATATCCCAATGAAAAATTTCACCACCAGGGTGAGACAACCACTACAAAATAGGTCAGGTCAATCACAGAATATCAGTTTTAGAAGCAACCTTAGAGGCCATGTAGGTGAACCTATTCCTGAAGAAAAATCTCTTCTACAACAAACCTGACAAATTGTCATTCTGGCTTTGCTTGAAGATGACAGTCTATGGTATTCTGGATTCAGGTTATATAGGTTTATGAGGGCAGATTGTTAAATTTTCACATTTATCCTTCAGAAATCAGCTAATACAACAAATCAGGGTTTGATTTATTGTTTTGTTGATTTTTAGACTTATAGAAATGATATAGTGTTAATAGATGTGTGTCATGCATGTTTCCCCCAGAAAGCTGGTTGTTAAACACTTACAGGGTAGCTAGGTGGCACAGTAGATGGAGCACTGGCCCTGGAATCAGGAGGACCTGAGTTCAAATTTGACCTCAGACTCTAGCTTTGTGTCCCTAACCAAGTCACTTAACCCTGATTGCCTTAAAAAAAAAAAAAACAACAAAAACTAAAAACAAAAAATTTATCAGTATGTATCAGAAACCTACTAAACCTCAATGCAGCTCATTCCACTTTTGAATAGTTCTATTTATTTATTTATTTGTTTGTTTATTTGTTTGTTTGTTTGTTTTTGGTGAGGCAGTTGGGGATAAGTGACTTGCCCAGGGTCACACAGCTAGTAAGTGTCAAGTGTCTGAGGCCACATTTGAACCCAGGTCCTCCTGACTCCAGGACCGGTGCTCTATCCACTGCGCCACCTAGCCTGCCCTGAATAGTTCTAATTATTAATAAATTCTACCTTGCATCAAACCTAAACTTGAGCCTTTGCACCTTCTACCTTTAGGCCATAATTCTATCCCTTGGGCTAAGGAGGACATGTCTAAACTATGTTTTATATTTTTTGTTGTTTAGTCATTTTAGTTGTGTCTCTCTTTGTTACTCCATTTGGAGTTTTCTTGGCAGAGATACTGGAGTGGTTTGCCATTTCCTTCTCCAGTTCATTTTACAGATTAGGAAACTGAGGCAGACAGGGACTAAGGAACTTGCCCAGGGTCACACAGTGAGTAAATGTCTGAGGTCATATTTGAACTCAGGTCTTCCTGAGGCCCAGCATTTTATCCACTGTACTACATAGCTGGATTAAATAAAGTAATTTTTTTTTTTTTTTTAGTGAGGCAATTGGGGTTAAGCGACTTGCCCAGGGTCACACAGCTAGTAAGTGTTAAGTGTCTGAGGCCGGATTTGAACTCAGGTACTCTTGAATCCAGTGCTCTATCCACTGCTCCATCTAGCTGCCCCCAGTAAAATAATATTTGTAAAAGGTTTTTCAAATCCTTAAAGTGCTAGTTAAGTGCTAGCCAAGTGCTAGCTATTATTGTCATCCAAGTCTTTGGGAAAAAAATACTAAATGGTACTTAGGGCAGCTACGTGGTGCAGTGAATAGAGCACTGACTCTTGAGTCAGGAAGATCTGAGTTCAAATTTGACCTCAGACTTTTATTATCTTTGTGACCTGGGCAAGTTATTTAGCCCTGTTTGCCTTGGTTTCCTCATCTATAAAATGAGATGGAGGGGCAGCTAGGTGGTGCAATGGAAAGAGCACCGGCCCTGGATTCAAGAGGACCTGAGTTCAATTCAGCCTCAGATACTTGACACTCACTAGCTGTGTGACCCTGGGCAAGTCACTTAACCCCAATTGCCTCACCAAAAAACCCCCACAAAACAAAATGAAGTGGAGAAGGAAATGGCAAACCACTCCAGTAACTTTGCCAAGAAAACCCCAAATGGGGTTACAAAGATTCAGACATGATTGAAACAACTCTACAACAACAAAATAGTACAGAGTCAAGGACAGATCCCTAAGGGTACTCCACTGGAGGCCTCCTTCCCAATTGGCATAAACCATTAGAAATGTCTCTTTGGATCCAAGCATACAACCAATTCCAAATCCCCCTAACTGTGCTATCATCCAGCCCCCATCTCTCTATAATTTTCATAAGACTATCCTGAGAGATGATGTCAAATGTTTTATTGAAACCCAAATAAAATATATCTATAACATTTTCCTGATCTACCTATCCAGTAATCCTAAGGAAAAAAGCAAATAATGTTAGTCTGGCATGATCTATTCTTGATAAAGCCATATTGGCTGTTTGTGATCACGTCTCTTCTTTTGATAACTATGCTAAACATCTCTTTAATAATTTGTAGGGAGGGGCAGCTAGGTGGCGCAGTGGATAGAGCACCGGCCCTGGATTCAGGAGGACCTGAGTTTGAATCCGGCCTCAGACACTTAACACTTACTAGCTGTGTGACCCTGGGCAAGTCACTTAACCCCAATTGCCCCACAAAAACAAAACAAACAAAAAAACAAACAAAAAAATAATTTGTAGGGAGACAATGAGACTATTCCACTGGCCAAAGGAAAGCACCAAACCAGTTGCCTTTGTTGCTGATAGGTCTGAAGAATAAAGACAGAAATGCAGGCCAGGAGTATGATGAATGATGACTTTGTCTCCTTATGTTACCTTTTATTCTGCCTCAAAAGAATTTGCCTGTTAAGTGGAATGTCCAAGCCTAAGTTCATTAGATATCTTTAATAAAGGACTTTAGTACCCTAGGCATGAAATTTGGAAAGAAAAGATAATCTTATCCTGGAGGCTCTCTGCCTGGCTTTTGTTAGCTAGCTCTGCTATGACAAGAGCTATCAACTTACCTTTATCAGGAAAATATTCTGACCATTCTACACTAGCACAGTGGTCTCCAAAGTGGGGTCAGTGCACCTCAGGGAGTGGGCAGGAGGGGCCAGTATGGTGTGGGGAGGAAACATTAGAGCCTCTATTTCTGTTTTGTATATAATTTACTTTTAAAATAGCCAAATTTATTATATATTTACTAATATTTAATGTACATATTGGCGCTAGTATCTTTGTTTAATTTATATATCAATGACATGTCATATGTCATTAGTACCAGTTTCACAACATGAAAGTGTTGACAATGGCACCCTCACTCCTTAGTTGTCCTCCAGACTACTGTGATGCATTGCAGTTTGCATGTGCCGGGGTTAAGTGGATTTACAGATTATATTATCTATATTTAATTAAGCTAACCCTCACAAAACAAACAAATGGGCTAGAAAAACTCCAGAGGTGGGAAAAGCATGGATAAAAGATAATGCTAATTTTGTGGGGAAAAAAAAAAATTTGTTGGCCATTTTGATGGCTTCTCCATTTCTACTTCCTTCTCACAGGAACTTTAGACACTATCCTTGAAAAAACTACCCTGGGATCTGATAAGTGAGCTCTTTGCTTTTTCCTAACTCAGATCTAGGATTCTGCCTCATTTCCCAGCCCCTCCTTTGGACCCCTGCTTCCTTTTTAGCTTTTCTTTATGAGTTGTCTTCCTCCCATTGGGTATAAATTCCTTGAGGGCAGGGCTGTCTTGCTAGTTTCTGTTTGTATCTCTGGTGTTTATCATCATGTAGTAGGGGCCAATTTTAATATGGAGAGAGTTAATTGGGTGGCTTGCCAAAATGTTGGGGTCCGAAAATAATGAGGGATCTCTAGGTCCAAAACTCCCTCCCCTCTGAACTGCCTTTAGATATTTCTCCCAGGCCAATAAGAAAGGAGCCTAACAGCCTCTTTTCCACAAACAAATCAGATTTTATTAAGGGGAATAAGATACACAGCAAAGGTGAAATTAATAAAGTCAAAGACAAGGGAATAGGGAAAAAGAAAAATGGATAATCCCCCCTAAATCTAACCTAAGTCTATACAATCCCCAAACTCACTTCCAGTTCAGCAAATTCAAAAGAGCAGGGCTCATTTGTTAACTCACCACCTGGGGTCCGTAGCTTCAATGGGAAACAGCCATGCAGCCAGGGCCCACAGGACAAACTGCCAAGAAAAAATCTCTCTCCTGTCCACTCCCACAGCTCACACAACCAGAAAGAAAGTCCACAATGTCTAGTACCTAGTAAGCACTTAATAAATGCTGTCTTTCTGTGGATGCATCTGTCCATCTGTCCATCCATCCATCCATCCATCCATCCATCCATCCATCCATCCATCCATCCATCCATCCATCCATTTATCCATTTATCCATCCATCTATCTATCCATCATCTATCTATCTATCTATCTATCTATCTATCTATCTATCTATCTATCTATCTATCTATCTATCTATCTATCTATCATCTATCTACCTACCTACCTACCATTTATATGGCAGAGCTGATAGTTCTCTTCTTGCTAGTATGGGCTCTTAATCAACTATATTACAACATAAAATCATTGATTATCTAATTAAATCAGATAAGAAGTTGGCCCCCCAAACTTAATATTATCAATAAGATTATTTAAAATATGGATTTACATCCATTGTCATTAATGATAAACATTCCTTTAAGTGTGTTATGCCTTGAGATAGTAATCAGTGATACTATGAAGACATTGCCATTAGCAGTTCACCTATCTTATTTTCTCTGCTGACCTCCAGTCTCACATCTCCAACTACCTTTGGGACATCTCAAAGTATATGTCCAGCAGACATTTTAAAGTTCATGTGTCCCTCAAAAAAATTCATTTTCTTTCCCCCCAAACCCTCCCCCAATGCTACCTTACCTTTTACTGTAGAGGGCAACACCATCTTCCCAGTCCCTCAGGCTCACAATCAAGAAGTCACCTAGATTCCTCACTGACTCCCACTCCCCATATACAAGGTATTGCCAAGGCCTATCAATTACACCTCTGTAACATCTCTTGACCATGCCTCCTCCTCTCCTCTGATACCATCACCACTCTTGTGCAGGTCTTCATTTCCTCATGTCTAGATCAGATCACATTATGCCCTAATCAATAAATTCCAATGGCTTCCTATGGCCTCCAGGAACAAATACAAAATGATCTGTTTGTCATTCAAAGTCTTTTATAACCTGCCTCCTTCCCCCTCTTTGACTACTGATCTCTCTGGCTTCCTTTAAGTTCTAACTAAAATCCCACCTTCTACAGGAAGCCTTTCCTAACCCCTCTGAATTCCAGTGCTTTCTCTCTTTTAATTATTTCCTAATTATCCGGTATATAGCTTGCTCTAAAAATTCCCATGTCTTCACACTGAATAAACTTGGAAACACAATTTTCTAAACTGTTTTAAAATCTTCCAAATAAAGAATTTCAACAGGTTTTGAAACTATTTGTTGAAAATATTAAAATGCAACACCTTCTGATTATTTCACAAGAACTACTGATTGACCTCTGGGGAAAATGGAAATTTGCTAACCAAATTTCAATAGGAATCTTGGTATGATTAGTAAATGGGATTTAAAAAAGTATCATGATTTCATAAATACAGCCAACATTGAACTACTTGCCATTTGGAGCTATATATGTTTGCCAGACATCTTTTTCATCTGTGACAGTCATTAAAACCAAGCATTGACATAACTGAACTCAGAACTAAACCTTTGAATCACTGAATCACAAGATATTCAACCAAGATTTTAAAAAAATAATGAGCCTTATTCAATCACATCTCTCATTATTATTGCCAATAATATTTTAGTGAGAGCAAAAAGGGTTTTGTACAGTTACAGTAAAAGCTGAATTATTTAAAAAATAATATTTATTTTATCTTTATCACATCCTTTTAAAGTGTTTATTTTATAATGTACTTAATGTTAGTACAGGGGCATGTCATATAGTTTATTAATAGAAATATACATACTTGGGGTGCATGTTCACAAATACTTTACCTATAGGGTATGTGATTCTTTCTTTCATCTCTCTAAATCTTCCTTCTATCTCTGCTACTTACAGTATATGATTCTTTAAAAAATCTGGAGACTACTGCCCTAGCAGACCATGTCTAAGATGGAATGTCAGTGGCCTGAAAGAGATGCATCCTAGAAGCTGGTAACAGAAAAATAGCCATCAGAGACTATGACTGACCCAGAAATAGCCAGGAGATCAGATGAGAACAATAGAGCTATACCCACAGCTGTGACTATATGCCAGGCAGTCAGCATAAGACCAAGACCAGTGTGGTATTTCATTCAGTAGAAATGTGAGACCTGCAGAAAGCAAGAATAGACTTTAGAAAGAGGCAAATTTAGGATTTTCTCTAAAAAGTAGAATGGATTGCTATAAAAGGTTGTACCTTCCCCCTTCTTGGAGATCTTTGAGCCGAGGATAGATGGCTACTTCTGGGTATATTATAGTGGGCCTTCCTGTCTCATAGGGGTTGGACTAGCTAGTCAGGAGGTCCCTTCTAACTCTCAAACTCTGTGATTTTGTGACTTAAACTCTGTGAAGTTCAGTTTCTTCATCTCTTAAATAGAAGATGATGACATGCCCAATAAGGTTTTTGTGAAGAACACGAGTTCAAGTTTCACCCCTTTCAGAGGCTGATCTCTAAACTTTAACTTGCCATAGAAATGTGGTCTATTATTAATACTGGGAAACAGCAAAGTATGGTAGATAGAGACCAAGCATCAGGATCAACGTGACTGGACGGGGGTAAAATTTCATTTCTGAAACATATTTACTTCTTGATCCTAGACAAGTCATAAACTCTCAGTGCCCCATGCAACTCACTGCGATTACAAATTGCAGAATAGTTATAGATCTGACTTGGTAGAGGACCACGTTTCATCATCAGGAGTTCCCCATGCCAAAGAAAATCACAGATTTGGATGAAACAACTTATTATTGATTTCCTCTTACAAAATAAAATCTTGTTCTGTGCTGTACGGTACTTCTTCCCCTTAAGCCCCCCAATATGGTACACAAATTGGTTAAGTGAATAGTATACCAGTCAGCCAATAAGCAATCATTAAGCACTTACTATAGGTTAGACAATGTAGGTGGGTGGGAACTATGTGTTTTCTTCTGTGGAGACCATTTCTTCAACTTATCCTCTCTGTCTGAAGCAATTACTTTGACAAGGGAAACGACTACTCACCAGCTCTTTGGAGTGAGCTCTAGAAATAGGAGCTGATAGACCCAATAAAGTAAATTAAACTTAGTACTCTAGAGAGAGGCAGCAAAGCATAGTGAGTGACCTGAGTTCAAGTCTCACTTCTGACACATAATATATGTGTGACCCAGGACAAATTACTTAATCTCTCAGAGCTCCCAGATAATTCTATTTCAAGGTAGGCCTGGGGTGTTTTTGCTGTTGCATATGAAGAAGGGGTATATGGGGTGTTTCAAGGAGGACAAACACCTCTGGAGTGAGGGCTTGCTGATCCCTTTTCAGGGCTGTTCATTCACCTTTGGTGTCTACCTGCCACTCAGCCCTCACCTGTGGCTCCAAGATGCTATAGCATATGCAGTGGCTACACCCAGGTAAACTATCTAGGCAGATGGCCAAAACTAAGTTGAGGATAATCAACAGGCCTCAAACCTGTCAGTAAGTTAAAGGGGTGTCTATCCCAAGCATGAAAAGACTTTCTCCAGTGGAATGGGCAAATGAGAACAATTTGTTCCAACCTCCATGAAGGCAGCTGAAGCAGGCTCTATGGAGTACTTAAAACTTGGTCAGGCATCAAAGACACCAAGATCATTCACTGCATTCTGGGCCATTGCCAATCATCCTAACTTTTGTCCTGCCAGTGGACTTCCATGACTCTGGAAGAGAGTGAGGCTGATGACTTTGTGCACCTCTGCCTCACTTAAATCCAATTTGCTCACAAGTCAAGACATTACCCTCTAAGAAGGAAGGGGCAGCTAGACGGATCTGAGTTCAAATCACACCTCAGACTCTTGACACTATTTGTGTGACCCTGGGCAAGTCACTTAACCATCATTGCCCTACCAAAAAAAAAAGACATATCCTAAGGAGGAGTTGATAAGGGCCTGGAGAAGATGGTAGCTATGTGAAAGAAGGGAATGGGTAATATGGGAGAGATGTTTTGAAGGTAGAAGCAGCAATAGTTAGCAATTGATTAGACATGACAGCATAGAAACTTTCTCATAATGGAATACTAAATTGACTTGAATTGAAAATAGTTTCCTGCTATCATGGAGTTTTCAATTTGGTAGTTGAACAGAATATAAAACAAATAATTATTTTTATATTTATAGATTAATTATTCATATTTTATTTACAGATAATTTATAAGTTAATAATTTATAGATACTAATTTAAATATTGTTAATAAATATTTGTATTTAAAGTTTTGAGTTCCAAATTCTATGCCACTCTCCTTCCCCTCCCTTCCCCCTTCCTTGAGGTGGCAAGGAATCAGATATAGTTTATACATGTGCAATTATGTAAAACATTTCCATATAAGAAGACTCAATAAAAGAAAAAAAATGAAAGAAAGGAAGTGAAAAATAGTATGCTTCAGTCTGTGTTCAATCAATATCAATTCTTTCTCTGGAGGTGGATAGTATGCATCATCATTAGTCCTTTGGGATGTCCTTGGATCATTGTATTGCTGAGGATAGCGAAGTCATTCACAATTCTTCATCAGACAATATTGCTGTTACTGTATACAACATTCTCCTGGTTCTTTACTATGCATCAGTTCATGTAAGTCTTTCCAGGTTTTTCTGAAGTCATCCTGCTTTTCATTTCTTACAGCACAATAAAATTCCAGATAATTATTTTTATATTTATATAAAAGAGATGCAAAACTAAGAGCTGTCTGAATTCAGAAGGTGAAGTTTGTAAAGAAGGTGGGGAATTGTATATCAGGGAAGACTTCGAGGAAGAGGTGTTAATGGTATTTGGGTTGGACTTTAAAAGACAGGTAGGAATTCAGCAAGTGAAATGGAGAACATTATAGTTATAGAGACCAGTTAAGCAAATGTACAGAGGAAGAGGAAAGCACAAGGTATGTTTGGAGGACAGAGTGTGGGCTAGTTTGCATAGAATATAATATGGGAAGGAGAAGGGTAATATGGGAAGAATAAAAAGCTAATACTAGACTATAGGTTCAAAGAGTTAGAATTTAATTCATTCAACAAGCATTTATGAGAGAGTGTTGGGGAGTGAATAGGGCACTGGACTTGAAGTCAGGAAAACCTGGTTCAAATGTCACCTCCGACATTTCCAAGTTGTGTGGGTGGCCCTGGGCAAGTCATTTAACTCCTATGTACCTCAGTTTTACCTGTAAAATAAGGGAGTTGGACTCATTGGTCTCTAAGATCCTTCTTAGCTCTAACATCTGTTTGTTTGGGGTTTTTTTTTGCAGGGCAATGGGGGTTAAGTGACTTGCCCAGGGTCACACAGCTAGTGTCAAGTGTCTGAGACCGGATTTGAACTCAGGTCCTCCTGAATGTAGGGTCAGTGCTTTATCCACTGCGTCACCGAGCTGCCCCCTGACATCTGATTTTAAGAACCTACTATGTGCCAGGCAGAGTTTATTCCTGGCAGAACTGAAACAATCCAAGTCTCCAGGGTCCTAATCTCATTATGCTTCCTCTTCTTAAGATTTGACTGTAGGGGCAGCTAGATGGCGCAGTGGATAGAGCACCGGCCCTGGAGTCAGGAGTACCTGAGTTCAAATCTGGCCTCAGACACTTAACACTTAACTAGCTGTGTGACCCTAGGCAAGTCACTTAACCCCAATTGCCTCACTAAAAAAAAAAAAGATTTGATTGTAACTAAAAGTAGTAGAGGAAAGATTATCTCCCTGATGTTGACATAGGCTTATCATAACTCATGTGGCCAGTGATTCTGGATTCCCTCTGGCTATTATGAAATAAAGTGTTGCTTAAACATAAGAATTCAATAATATTAAATTAGCTCATTAAAATGTCCTGAATTTTTATAGCATCTTCCTTCCTAAATTGCTTTACAGATATTACCCTGTTTCATCTCTCAGCAGGTCTATGAGGGAAAGAAGGGCAAAAGTAGAATTATCCCTAGATCCTCGTTTAATGCAAAAAAAAAAAAAGGAGCTCTACAAACCTTTTATTAAAGTTTAAAATACCCCCACACAGATCTTCCTTTCCAGGAATCTTCCCAGGTACCATGTGCAGAGAGGACCAGGACCTACCATCCTAGAGCTAGAATGTAGAAGTCAGATGAGTTAATTAATTATTCCTTTAAAATGTTTATATCACAGTCATTTTCCTAATAAATTCCCCCCTATCCACCATAACAAAGAAAAACAGTTAAGTAATCTGAGTTGATCAGTAAAACAGGGTTTTTTTTGGGTTTTGTTTTTTTTAGTGAGGCAGTTGGGGTTAAGTGACTTGCCCAGGGTCACACAGCTAGTAAGTGTTAAGTGTCTGAGGCCAGATTTGAACTCAGGTACTCCTGACTCCAGGGCCGGTGCTCTATCCACTGTGCCATCTAGCTGCCCTCTAGTAAAGCAGCTTTATCCATTGCTTTTTAGTGTTTGTAGGATCACAGATTTAGCACTAGAAGGGACCTTGGAGGCCTTCTGGTCCACCCCCTTCATATTAGAGGCAGAAATCAAAGTCCAGAGAGGCTGTTTTCCTTTATGCTACTGTGGTCATTGCTTATATTCATTCTCCTACCACTCACTTCACTCTGTACTACTTCATCTAAGTCTTCCTGAGTCTCTCTAAATACGGTTTTCATTGTTTCTTTTGACTCAATTAATGCAATTCCATTACATTCATATGCTATAATTTGGTTTAAAGCATTCCCCAACAATGAAGAAACCCACCTTGTCTCCTGTTTTTTTAGATATCATGAAGAGTGCTGATATAAATATTCTATTATAAATTGTACCTTTCTTTCTCTCATTGACCTCTCTGTGGTATATGCCCAGGAGTGGGATCACTGAGTCAATTGTTTAGTGATTTTTCGCATAGAATTAAAAATTACCTTTGAAAATGATTGGAAAATCCACACAGTTGATCAATCAATGAGCATTTATTAAACACCACCTGTGTGCTAGGCATGGTTCTAGGTGCTAACATCAACCCCCAACACTATTCTCAGATAAAGGTCTCATATCTCTAATATATAAAGAATTCTGTCAAATCTATAAGAATATGAGTCATTCCGCCATTGATAAATGGTCAAAGGATATGAACAGGCAGTTTTCCAACAAAGAAATCAAAACAATTTATTGTCATATGAAAAAGTGCTCTAAATCATTATTGATTAGAGAAACACAAATTAACACAACCGTGGGATATCATTTTATATCTGCCAGATTGGCTAAAATGATTGAAGGGGAAAATGATAAATGTTGGAGGGGATGTGGAAAAATTGGGACACTAATTTATTACTGGTGGAATTGTGAACTGATCCAACCATTTTGGAGAATAATCTGGAATTATGCCCAAAGTGTTATTAAACTGCTTATACCCTTTGACCCAGGAATACCACCAGTAGGTCTATTTCCAAAGATGATTAGGAAAAAAAGAAAAAGAACTAATATGTTCTAGAGTGTTTATAGCAGTTCTCTTTGTGGTGGCAAAGAACTGGAAATTGCAGGATGCCCATCAACGGGGGAATGGCTGAACAAGCTGTGGTTTATTATTGTGATGGAATACTATTGTGCTATAAAAATGATGAGCCAACCATGTATTCATGTGCTCATTTTTCCATAGCTCCTACAATACTATTTAATTTTTTTTTATCATCTTTGCCATAGTGAACAGTAGAGCTATCAAGTGAGAAATGCCAACTCTGCTGTGCCTTTGTCAAGTACATGGGTTAAATAGTGTCTCAACAGGGAGTATGGATTCCATGAAGATAAAAGTGCTTGTCAGATGACTGCATCCAAGAATCTTAAAGAGTTTTTTTAAGATTAAGTGGCGACTATTGGGAATTTGTAAAGAATTATGCCATCCTCTCTGTCATTCAATGATCTTGGCTTCTTGGCTTCCCTGGCTTTCTTCAAGACTCAGTTCAAGTGCTACTTTCCACAAAAGACCTTTTCCAGTTTCTTCCTTCCTCCACTCTCCCAGCCCCAACTATGAAAGCCATCCTCTGTGAGATTTATTCTATCTATTGTGTATATGCCTGACTATTTACATATCTCCCCATTTAGAATGTAAGCTCCTTGAGGGCAAGAACTGGGGGGGGGGCGCAGTTGGGATCCCTAGTGCTTAGCGCAGTGCCTGGCATACAATAAGTGCTTAATAATTCTTGTTGACAGACTAACATGTTTGAGGAAAAAACAAGAGTAAAGTGGCAAAAACAAATTATCTGGCCTGACCATTTTAATAAACTTCAGAGATCATTAATTCATGGAAGAGTGAATAAGCTCCCAAGTTCAGCAACCTCCTGTGGGCACTAGTGTTGGCTTATGTGGTTACAAGTAAGCTCTTTGCACAGCATCCTCACAGCCTAGAAGTCTTGGTAGCATGGTCTTGTACTAAGTTTGTTGCATATGTCAGTAGAGGTCTTAGTGACAGTGAGATTTGCTGTCCCATCACTCAGACTGGAATTCTGGTTTTGAAGTGGGTTATCACAGATAAGGCAGCTAGGTGGCACATTGGATAGAGCACTGGGCCTGGAGTGAGGAAGACTCATTTTCCTGAGGTCTAATCTGGCCTCAGACACTTATTAGTTGTGTGATCCTATGCATTTGACCATGTTTGACTCAGTTTCCTATCTATAAAGTGAACTGGAGAAGAAAATGGCAAACCACTCCAGTATCTGCCAAGAAGACTCCAAAAATGGGGGTCACAAAGAGTCAGATATGACTGAAATGATTGAACAACAAAAGTCACAGATAAATGCTGTATATGGAGCTCAATTTCAAGTATAGACTAGCAATACTCCACTGGATTATATTTTGACAAACAAGTACTAAATTGGATTTTGCCTGACAAGATACAGGCAGCAGCATTACTTAACAATGAAGTCAGCATTTACTATGGGACAGGGAAGACTAATGTGGATGTGGATTCCCCAATTCCACAGGCTATGTTACTTTGAACCTACAGTGATGTCCATAGGAGTGAAGCTAATCTGTGATATCTAGAAAGCTGAACCTCCATCATGTAAAAATGAAGGAACTGGGGGCAGCTAGGTGTTACAGATCGAGCACTGGCCCTGGATTCAGGAGGACCTGAGTTCAAATCCGGCCTCAAACACTTGACATTTACTAGCTGTGTGACCCTGGGTAAGTCACTTAACCCTCATTGCCCCCCCCCCAAATGCAGTAACTATGGGTGTGAAATACCATATATACTCTAGGACTCCATTAATTTGTTAGTCTTATTGAACTGCTGCTCTCCCTTTTAAAAAAAAGCAGTTCTTTGTTACAAGAAATGGTTTGCTAGACAGAGAAGTGGAAAGAGTATTTTCAGAAATGAAGGTGATGCACAAAAGCTATACATAAATATATATATATAAATGTACTAAATGTACTTTTTATTTGTATAAAATAATGTATCTAATGCTGCTGTCTGTGTGGTCCAATTACAAATAATAGACATAAAATTACATTCAGCTAGATTATCAAAAACATGTTAAACTTGCAACTAGGAATCCCAGTTTTTGCAGATAAAAGCTGGGATATGCTAACTACTTTAAAAAGGGTAAAATAATGCATAAATTGGTATTCGAGATTCTTTCCCTCCCCCCACCCATCAATAAGTAGTAGGCCTAGTGCACCAAAGATATATTTAGCAAAAGATATCAGTGATTTTTTGCTTTTCTCAAAAGCAACTGCGAGTCAGGGACTTAGCCCAGGGAAAGTATCAAGAGTGGGTGTAAACTTTGTTGCCCTAAACTGACCATCCTTGCCTCCATCATCCTTGGATGACTCATGATATAGAAGATGGCACTTGAACTGATCTCTGAAGGAAGCTAAGGATTTTAAGAGGCATAATTAAGGAGGGAGTACATCCTAGGCATGAGGGTCAGCTTGTACAAAGGTGATAGAAAACAGAGATAAACCAAATTCAGGGTATACACTCTGAGATGAGATACACTCTGAGCCCATGCTGGGGGACAGGAATACAAAAGAGGACTCATGCTCCAGGAAGGTCCTTTGAGTATCCTATGAATTTCCTACCCTGCTGCAAAGCTTCCATGATACCACCAGACTTTGGGCTCTGTTGACTGGGATAGAGTCCAGTATAGCTCTTGTTTGCTTTGTAAATTGGAAAGCACTATAAAACGGGAACAATTATTACCATAAAACAACAATGTGTTGACTTGTGTGCTAATGGAAAAAAATACATGACAACTAGAAAATTTTGAAATAATTTATTTGAAATTACCTTAGGAGCCAAGGAAGATAAGAAATACATCTTCTAGCTTGTAAGGGTTAATTACAAAAAGTTCGAGTAAAGCATGAAATCAAATGGAATTTCAAGTATACAATATCACTGAATTTGAATTAACTACTGGGGATAAAGTGCTGGACCTGGAGTCAGGAAGACCTAAGTTCAAATATGGCTTCAGATACTTACTAGCTGTGTGACCTTGGGCAATTACTTAATTGCTGTGAGCCTCAGTTTCCACAACTGTCAAAGGAAGATAATAAGAGTACTTACCTCACAGGGTTGTTGTGAAGATCAAATGAGATAATATTTGTGAAGTGACTAGCATTGTGCCTGGCACATAGTAGATGTTTAATAAATCATTATTTTCAAAAAGAAAAAAAAGAAAGAAAGGAATTGATGTTGGGGAAAGGTACAAGAGAGATTTGACAGCAAAATCCATGGAAGAAGAATATAATTCTAAAAGTGTTAAACCATGGTTTCCTTCTCATTTCCTGTTTAGTTTAGCCTCAGGGTGGAAACATATTTCACTATTAGTTTTGAGACCTTTGACAAATTTGCTGACACACATCAATGATTTCTCAGTTTGCGGGTGAGTTCATACAGCTTGACCTCTGTCCCCTCCATATACTAATTATTATTGCTATTATTCAGATCATGCTCTTCATAGAGGCAGATAGGTGATGCCACTGATAGATTGCTGGTAGAGTCAGGTAGACATAAGTTCTAATTCAGCCTCAGATAACTACTAGCTGTATAACCATGGGCAAGTCACTTAACCTCTCTCAGACTCAGTCTCCTCATCTGTAAAATACTCTCAACCTCTGATTCAGCAACACAGTACATATACAATTTTGGTGCAGCCTTGGCTTAATTTAGCAAGGTTGAGCTACTTTCCTACTGGCAAAATCTCCACATCTCTCCCTAAGTATCCTTTCTTCTTTCTTCCAATACTCTTTCCTTTTTTCTCCCAACCCTCCTGGTTTCACTTTTGGAAGCTTTTTTTTTTTCTGGTCTCTTCTTTCTCTACAGGCTCTTCCTTGATGATCTCATCAGCTTCCATTAATTCATTTATCACAGATGACTCCCAAATCTATATATCCAGCTCTCTATTGACATGGTCATTGGGGGTTAGAAAGATTGACTTCTTTGGGGCAGAGAATCCTACAAAAGCCTCAAACCTCAGATCCCATCTGAGAAAGGACTCCAGGAAGGGAAAAGGACTTCCAATAACTAGGAGCTAAGAGTTAGCCTTTTGCCATATGTGATCTCTAAGTATGAATTACCTTTTTGCCATATGTAATCTCTTTCTTTCTTTTTTTTTAGTGAGGCAGTTGGGGTTAAGTGACTTGCCCAGGGTCACACAGCTAGTAAGTGTTAAGTGTCTGAGGCCGGATTTGAACTCAGGTACTCCTGACTCCTGGCCAGTGCTCTATCCACTGCACCGCCTAGCTGACCAGCTATATGTAATCTCTAAAATATGAGCTTGCTTTCTTTTGTGCAGACTGTTTTTACTATATTACCATGCTAAATTCCCATTTTAAAAGCTAATTAACACTGTCTAGCCAATTGTTAATCAATAGGTGCACAATGGTAGGGGTTTATGACCAGTAGAAAACCACCCCAATCCCTTAGGGTTATCCCCTAGGATCATGAGAGAAATAGACAATTACCCTCCAGGTCCTTGTCCAGCCAATGACTGTGAGAACTTGGAGAGTGACCAATAGGTTTTTTTGTTTTGTTTTATTTTTGGGTGAGGCAATTGGGGTTAAGTGACTTACCCAGGTCCACAGCTAGTAAGTGTCAAGTGTCTGAGCTCGGATTTGAACTCAGTCCTCCTGAATCTAGGGCCAGTGCTCTATCCACTGCACCACCTAGCTGCCCCTAGGGTTGTTATATTATATCACAGATTTAGAACCAGAAGGGACTATTAAGGAACATTTAGACTAACCTCATCGTCTGAGTTCAATCTGGCTTCAGACACTCCAGGGCTGGCATTCTATCCACTGTGTCCACTTAGTTGACCATTTGAGAGTATAGTGATATGAAAATCTTAAGTATTATTATTGTTATCATTATTACTACTATGTGACCTTCCCAAGGTCACAATGCTAGCTTAGTATCAGAGCAGGATCTGAACCTGAATCTTCTTAAATTATAGCACAGTGGACATAGTGTCCCTCACCCAGACAGACCCCAATGTCTGTCTCCTTCCCTTTCTCATGGGAAAGATGGGAGCTGCCTGAGAACACTGGGGGGACTAAAAGAAGGAAAGCAGAAGGTTTTGGGGAAATAGAGGGAGAAAAATTCATCTACTTAGCAATTTTGTGAGGGTCCTCACTGCCCTGTCAACACAAGCAGATATTCCTTAGAAAAGAGAAAACAGGAGGAACACTCCCACCCTCCCACAAATCAATAACAACAACAAAAAGCCGGAGTGAGCCTGAAGCTGGTGAGTGTCAGGCAGAGCAGAAGAACGACTTACATTGTTATTTCAGGGCACAGTGACCTGGCTGGGCAAGAGAGTGACCGTCTTGGTGGAGGGCTAGTCTTCCTGACAGTATACTTATACCAAGCAAACCAAAGATCTGCATAGAAAGGGACAGCCAAATAAATCAAGGCTAAGGCACCATCTTACACGTGTAAATCAATTTAGCAGCCATTGCTGTTGTTCTGTATTTACTTTTTACAAGGACTGTTTCTCCCGTCGAAAATTATAAGAAACAAGTCATGGAGCCCAGCCAGTCTTCGTGCTGCTTTTCAAATAGGTTTTGCTTCATGGTTTGAATGCCAACAAGTTATTATTGGTTCGGACATTACAACACTGCAGTAAATCAGCTGAAGATAATCCCCTTCACCATAAACAGGGGCAGAATTGTAATTACCGCTAAGAAGTCCACATGGAAGATGCAAAGACCAGATGGAGCCAACAACGTGGGGCCTCTTCAGGCTCACTGATTTCTATCCCACTATTTGGAGATATACCTGGTACCTCAACGGAAGTGGCTGCTGGAGACTAGGTCAACTGGAAGGAAGTGAAACTCACCTGGGAAGGTGCGTTGTCTAGAAGGCCCTGTAGAGTTAGGACCAGATCATGGGGCTTCTCACTGCCCCCACCCTGGCTTGAAATCAGACTAAACTAGGCAATAGCAACAAGTGGCTTATCTTTCAAGACCCTCCGCATCTGGTCCCACCCTGTCTATCCGATCTTTATTTCCCACAACTCACCAACATGCACTGTCTCCTCCAGGCAGGCCTGTTTCCTCACCATCTGCATGAATATTAGTAGCAACATCTTCAAAGTGGCCCTGCCATGTGTATAGGGTAGGCTCCTTCTTCCCTTAAAAGGAAAGGAAGCTAACCTTGAGCCTTAATTGGCTTAGGAGACTAGGGCACAACAACAAGGCTTCCTGGTCACTAAAAGGCATAGAAAATGTAAGCCTAAGTAGCATGAATGCCCTTTAGATTTGTTTTTAAATTTAAATTTTTTTTCAGTTAACAAAAAATATATTTCTCTCTTTCTCTCAACTCCCTCCATCCCACACCACTGACAAAACAGAAAAACCCCAAACCCTTGTAACAAATGTGCATAGTTAAGTGATGCAAATCCTGCATTGGCCACAACATTCAAAAATGTATGTCTCCTTCTTCCCCATAGGTTCATCACATCTTGTCAGGAGGTGGGGAATGTGCTTCATTTAAGTCCTTTAGAATGGCTGGTCATTGTATTGATCGAGAATTCTTAAGTCTCTCAAAGTTGTTTGTCTTTTCCATGTTGCTGAGTATCCTTATGTACTAAGCTATGTTAATCTCCTTTGATTAACTGCTAAATAAATGTTCCATAGTATCTCATTTTATTCTAGCCTGGAACCCCAATGGCCAGACTAGCCTGTGCCCTGACTCCTCCTTGTTCTTTTACCTCTCGGTAGCACTGGGAACCATTAATTATATTCCTTCCAGAACATAAATCTGACCTCAGACGCTTCCTAGCTGTGTAACCCTGGACAAGTTACTTAACCTCTCTTTGCCTCAGGTTTTCTCAACTGTAAATGGGGATGGTAACAGCATCCAAGGTTCTTGTAGATCAAATGAGATAATATTTGGGTTTTTTTTTTGGTTTTTAAAGTATTTTATTATTTTCCAGTTACATATAAGGATAGATTTCAACATTTTTTTCCACAGGATTTTTAGTTCCAATTTTTTTTCTCCTACCCTCCTTCCCTCCCTCCTCCCCAAGATGGAAAGCAGTTGATATAGGTTGTATATGTACAATCACATTAAACATATTTCTACACTAGTCATCTTGTGAAAGAAGAATCAGAGCACAAGGGGAAAACCTCAAAAAAGAGAGAGAAAAAAAAAACATTCCAAAAGTAGAAAACAGTATGGTTCAATCTGCATTCATATTTCACAGTTCTTTTTTTCTGGATGTTGAGAACATTTTCTATCATGAGTTCTTTGAAACTGTTTTGGATCATTGCACTCCTGAGAAGAGCCAAATCTATCCCCATTGTTCATCACACAATGTTGCTGTTATTGTGTACAATGTTCTCCTGGTCCTGCTCCTCTCAGTCAGCATCAGTTCATGTAAGTCGTTCCAGGTTTCTCAGAACCCCTCCTGCTCATTGTTTCTCACAGCACAATAGTATCCCAAAATGAGATAATATTTGTAAAGTGCTTAGCACAGTTGCCTGGCACATAGTAGGTACTGTATAAATGCTTATTTCCTTCCTTCTTCCCTCCTCCTCTTCTTCCTTTTCTTCCTTCTTCCTTTCCTCTTTCTCTGCATTTTTGTGACCCTAATCTCTCTAGATTCTTCTCCTACCTGTCTGACCATCCCTCTTAGTCTCCTTTACTGGATCATCATCATCCATACCACAGCCCTTAACTGTGTATATACCCCCAAGGCTCTTTCTTTCTATTCTGTCTTTCTATTCTCTCAGCAAATCCCATAGATAATTATTTCATTTTTATTTTTAAAAAATAATGGATTAGCAAGCATTTAATTGAATACCTACTCTATTCCAGGCATTGAGGATATAAAAATGGGTCTCCGACCCTCAGAGAGCTTCTATCTATGGATTAATTGGTAGATCTACATTTATCTCTCCTGAGCTACAGTCCTACATCCATGCTTCCTAACTCAATGTGTCTAAAACAGAACTCTTATTTTCCTACCAGACTCATCCCTTTCCCAAACATCCATACTTCCGTCAAGGTCACCACCATTTTGCAGTTACAAGTTTACAACCTGTGTCATTCCCCATTCTTCCTCTACCCCACATAGGCAAATAGTTGCCAAGTCTTAGCAATTCTACCTCCATAACATCTCTCTCAAACATGTCCTTGTCTCTCCTCACATAATCACCACCTTATCACTTCTCTCTTTTTTTTTTTTGTGGGGCAATGAGAGTTAAGTGACTTGCCCAGGGTCACACAGCTAGTGTCAAGTGTCTGAGACTGGATTTGAACTTAGGTCCTTCCAAATCCAGGGCTGGTATTTTATGCACTGCACCACCTAGCTGCCCCTACCTCATCATTTCTCAACCACAATATTGCAGAAACCTCTTAATTGGTCTCCCTCCTTCAAGTCTCTTCCCTTTCCAATCCAACCTCCATCTAGCTTCCAAAATGATTTTCCTAAGTCTGACCACATAATTCCATTGCTCAATAAACTCCAGTGATTCCTAATTACCTCTAGGATTAAAAACAAGTACATTTGAAGACCTTCACAATCTGGCCCCAACCAGCCTTTCCAGGCCTATTATTTCTCTTGTTCACAAACTCTATGATCCATGAATACTGGTCTTCTCACCTCACACAAGACACTCCATCCTCTATATCTATGGCTGCCCCATCTAGTCCTGAAATGCAGTTCCTCCTCACCTCACTTCTTAGAATCCCTAGTTTCCCAAAAAGCACAGTTCAAGCACCACCTTCTATAGTCTTTCATGATCTCTACCCCTCCTCCCATAGTTGCTTATGTCTTTCCTCTTTATGCTTTTGAAAAGTTAAATTTTTATTGATGGATTTTGTTTTTTATATCACCATAATTTCCCCCAGTATTCCTCCCTCTTCTGCTCCCAGAAAACTATTCTGTATAACAAATAATATATTTTTTTTTGGTGAGGCAATTGGGGTTAAGTGACTTGCCCAGGGTCACACAGCTAGTAAGTCTCAAGTGTCTGAGGCCGGATTTGAACTCAGGTCCTTCTGACTCCAGGGGCCGGTGCTCTATCCACGGCCACCTAGCTGCCCCACACAAATAGTGTTTTTAAGACAAAAAAAGAAAAGGGAAGAAGAAAAAATTCAGCATAATCAATCAATACATTGGAAAAGGCTGAACATATATACAATGTATGACACTTCTCAACAAACAAATTACACAAAAAAACCACAACAAATAGCAAATAACAAATACATCCATTCATCCAAACAATATGAAATGGAAATAGGAGAAATTCTACATATTAGAATATACCAGAAAACATACAAATGGATCAACTCTTTAGATGGGAGTGAGATGAAATCTGACTTAACCCAAAAGAGACGTTTGGCTTCCACTCAAAAGGAAAGTCCCTTAAGTCTCTAGGAAGGCAAGTTAGAAATTAAGGAGATGGGGCAGCTAGGTGGCACAGTGGATAGAGCACTGGCCTTGGATTCAGGAGGATCTGAGTTCAAATCCAGCCTCAGACACTTAACACTTACTAGCTGTGTGACCCTGGGCAAGTCACGTAACCCAATTGCCTCACCAAGAAAAAAGAAAAGAAATTAAGGACATGTTGAGGACCTAGATTTTTATTAATGTTCTCAACATCCAGAAGTTTTTTTCTTTCTGGATTCATTCCTAAGGAGACTCTCTGAAGCTCTTGCACTATCTTTGCCCCAAGACAGGAGCAGCATGGTAGCATTCTCTCTACCAATAAGGAGAATTTCATACTAAATGCTTTAAGTTTAGCAACATCTCAGACCTATTAATCTGGCAAAGATGATCAAAAAGGAAAATGCAGAATGTTGGAGACACTGGAAAGACAGATGTGCTAGTTTACTGTTGGTGAATCTATGAATTGGTCCAACCAACCTCAAAAGTTATTTGGAACTATTCCCAGAAGGGTATCAAACTATATACACACTTTGACCCATGTGAGATTTAAAATTGGATATATGAGCATTAAACTCCCCCTTTAACTTTTCCCTTATATATCTCCCAGACCACTAAGAAAAAGAAGCCTCTGAGCTTTAATCAGTGAGGGATTAGTTTTTATTGTTTGGGATTAATTAGACAACAAAAGGTGATACCAATTAGGGAAATAGGAAAGTAGAAATACAAATGAATAATCTTAGATCTAAGCTTAGTCCATATTCCTTTATAAAACTCACCAAATCCCAAACAGCCTGCCAGGCTGAGAACCAGCACCGAACACCAAACGTGCCCCCATGGCTAAGCTGAAAAGTCAGAGAGAGACCAAACTTGCGTTCCACCCTCAGTTTTAAGCTGGTGTGCCGGAAGTTCATCACGGACTCCTCCCCAAAAGGGAGGGCCTTCAAAAGTCGCTTCAGTAGCATAAGCTCAACTCTCAAATGATTCAGCTAAAACTTCTGTTTTTTTTTTACCACACCCAGAAATACCATTATTTGACTTAACCCCCCAAAGAAATCAATGGAAGAGGAAAATAACCCATATGTACAAAAAATATTTATAGCAGCTCTTTTTATAGTAGCCCCAAAATGGAAACTAAGGGGGTAGCCTCCTATTGTTGAATGACTAAACAAATTGTGGTATATGAATATAATAAAATATTAACATGCCATAAGAAACAATGAAATGAAAAATTTCAGAGAATGCCAGGAAGATCTTAATGAACTGATACAGAGCAAAGTGAGCAAAATCAGGAGGATAATTTAATAACATTGCAGAGAAAAATGACATTGAAAGCATTTAGAATTCTAATCAACACAGTGATAAACCATGAGTACCAAAGAATAAAGTTGAATGTTCTCTTGACAGAGAACTGACAAACTTAAAATGCAGAGAGAGATATATACATTTTTAGCTAGTGTGGGAAGTTTGGCTGAAGTATGCAGCTATATAATGAGTATTGTACTTATTTATTTTTATTTGCTCAATGGGGGTGGGAATAGTGGAAGAGACATTTAAAATGTTTAAATGTTTGTTAATTGAAAAAATAAAAATAACAAACTATTTTTTTAAATGTCCCAGATTTGGCTGGAAACCAGGATTATATTAATACAATGGTTTTAGTTATGTTTTAAGATTCATAATGCCCATTGTATTTAAACCTCAAATGTGAAATGGACTGGCCTAAATTAAACCTAGCCTATAATAATTAACTTTCATGAGAAGTGGGGGAGTGGAGGGAAAGGAATTATTATATAGATCCTACTATTTGCCAGGCACTGTGCTAAGTATTTTTTGTTTTGTTTTGTTTGTTTTTTTTTAATGGGGCAATGAGGGTTAAGTGACTTGCCCAGGGTCACACAGTAAGTGTCAAGTGTCTGAGGCTGCATTTGAACTCAGGTCCTCCTGAATCCAGGACTGGTGCTTTGCTCACTACACCACCTAGCTGCCCCACTAAATATTTTTTTTAAATAAAATATTATCTTAGTTGATACTCAAAGAAACTCTGAGAAGTAGGTACCCTTATTACTTCTATTTACAGTTATAGAAATGGGACAAACAGAGGTTAAATAAGTTCTCCAGGATCACACAGCAATGAAGTAACTGAGACTAGATTTGAATTCAGGTCTTCCTTGACCTTCAGGCCCAGTGCTCCAACTACTGCCCACCAATTGCCTCTTCTTTTATGACCAGAGTAGGGGAGGAGGAGAGAATGGGTGGTGATACTGAGATGTGCAAAGGAATGAAGGAGAATTGAGAGAGCTCATGACTGATGGCCTCTAAGGTCCTTTCCCACTCTAAATCTATGATCCTATAATATTTGCTAGACAATGTCATATACTTTCAACCTCATGTATTATTTTTTGTTGTTGTTTGTTTGTTTTTTTTTAGTGAGGCAATTGGGGTTAAGTGACTTGCCCAGGGTCACACAGCTAGTAAGTGTGTGTTAAGTGTCTGAGGCCAGATTTGAACTCAGGTACTCCTGACTTCAGGGCCGGTGCTCTATCCACTGCGCCACCTAGCTGCCCCCACCTCATGTATTATTAATGTATCTCACTACTATTATTATTAACTCATCTATTATGACCTATATTCAGATGATTCCCAAATCTATCTCTGTGAGCCATGACCTTTTTCCTGAGTTCTAGATTCACATCTCACCCTGCCCGTAGGGTATCTCCCACTGAATGTTGTACCAGCACCTCAAATTTAATAAATAGATAAAAAGACCCTACACTTACTATCTTTCTTCCTAAACCTATTCTTCCTTCTGATTTTCACCATTTCTATAAGTAACATTCATCCATCTGCCCATGTTTCCAACCTTGGGGACTACCTTTGATCCTTTTTCTTTCTTGTTTCATATCCTGTCATGGTCCATTCTAACTCAGGGACATCTTACAGAAGTCCCTTCTACTCTGACCTAATCTGGAATTTCATTGACACAGGTCTTTACTATGTCAGTATCTTCCTAATAGTTTCTGCTGCTTCCATATTTTCTTGCCTCCCCAATTCAACTTTTATAATCTCCGTCGGAATCATCTTCCTCATGTATGGATATGCTGCTTTACCCCTCTGTTCAAAAATTTTCAGTGACTACTAGCTTCAAAGTATATAGTTCAACTATTGTAAGCTCTATAGGAATCTGCCATCACCCTATCATTCCAGCATTATCTCATATTATTTCCATCTATGTATCTATTTATAGTATATAATAAGTTCTGGGCTTTATTCTCCCAACACCAACTCACACTGGTAGGTCAGGTCCCCAGAGCATGGCTATTGCCCTGAAAGTTTTAGGAGTAAACTTGAGGAGTTTGGCAGTTTTCTTTCTACTGCTATAGATAGTGCATTATTTTTAAAATTTTTTTGGTGAGGCAATTGGGGTAAGTGACTTGCCCAGGGTCACACAGCTAGTGTCAAGTGTCTGAGGCCGGATTTGAACTCATGTCCTCCTGAATCCAGGGCCGGTACTCTATCCACTGCACCACCTAGCTGTCTCCAGACAGTGCATTTATTAAGTATTTACTGTATGCCAGGCAGTATGCTAAGTACAGGGGATATGAATACACACAGACAAGGACAGTCTCTACCCTCAATGAGTTTACATTCTGATGGGAGAAGAGAACACTTGTAAAGGAATTGGAAAGCAAGAGTGGGAAAGGGTAAAAATGGGTGCCCACAAAGGATCAAATTGATAGTCAAGGAAGTCTGGAGAGTGATTCCAGATGTAAGTGAGGTAATATTGCTGGAGCCTTTCCTAAAATGGCTTGGTCATGGGCACAGTCACCAATAAAGAGAAAGAGGGCCTCAGAGTGGAGGTTTGCAATATATTTCACAAACCCCCATGTATTTGTCCCACTATCAATTCCAGATAATATTACCCTAATATCTTCCCAATAGTACCAATATTAATTTGACCAGTTGGTATTTCTTATTATTAATTAATAGTACTCAATATTAATTTGGCCAGCTAATATTTCTTAATATTAATTAATACTACCCAATATTCATTTGACCAGTTGAAATCTCTTGCTTTGCTGAGAAGTTATAAAAAGAACTGATATACAAAATCTTCCAAAACCAGAAATACCCTCTCCTCTACCACCTTCATAGAATGAGAAGAGTGAGCTCAAACGTAGCTTGAGTGCTTGTTATTAAATGTTCCTCTCACCAAGCTCACTTTAAGGTTTATCCACATTGCTGGTGGATAAACTGGGTTGCTCCCTTGAATGCAGGATTCAGTATCTCAAATTACAAAATGATTCACTACTTGGCTGGTACTGTGCTGGCCCAGCACACTTGGTTGCTATGGCAATGGTAGACTCTCTCATGGACTTCTGTTGTTGGATCTCTGGTGACTCTTCCAAATTTTCGAAGCACCAAAGGTCATAGCCTAGACTAGAGATATCACACTCACATAAAAACAGATCCTTGCAAGCTACATATTGATGTAAAAGACCAAAAATTACCATTATCTATGTTGTACTATATTTCTATTTATCTTGTTTAGCCTTTTTTTTTTTTTTTTTGGCGGGGCCACACAGCTAGTAAGTGTCAAGTGTCTGAGGCCAGGTTTGAACTCAGGTCCTCCTAAATCCAGGGCTGGTGCTTTATCCACTAGGTCACCTAGCTGCCCCCTGTTTAGCATTTTCTAATCCCATTTTAATCTGATTCTGATGCACTCGGAAATTTGGGTCAACATTTTGGCTAATGTAATAAGTAATAGTAAGCAAACAGGGAAGAGTTGAAGAATACTTGCACAGGCTCTGCAGTGTAAGGCATTTCTACAGGTTGTTTCATTAAGCCTCAGATAGAGCACACTATGAATGTTCCAAGTCCACTCCTTCATTAACTATCCCCTAGACAAATGGGACTCTGCACTGTCCAGTTGAAATGAGATACTATTTGTAAAGCACTTTGCAGACTTTAAAACACAATGTAAATGGTAGCTATCATCACTGTCCCCTGAACACACCATGAACTCTCCCACCTCATTGCCTTTGTTCATGTTCTCTATGCTTGTTATATCTTCCATTTCCCTTTAGCTATAGAATTTCTGCCCATCCTTTAAATTTCAACTCAAATACCTCTTCCATGAAACTTTCCCTGATTGAGCAAGTCAATGATGATATCTCATAGACCTCACCCATCAGCACTTTGATGCATTAAAAAATGTTTTGTTTTGTTTTTTACTTCTGAGTTCCAAGTTGTTTCCCCTCCTCCCTCCCAAGCTCACACTAGAGAAGGTCATTATTTCACATAGATCTATATGTGAAATTATACAATACATAGTTCCATATATCAGTTCTTTCTCTGGAGGTAGACAACATCTTCCTTCACAGATCCTTTGTAAATTATTTGAATATTCATATAACTCAGAATAACTTAATCATTCACATTTAGTCTTTGAACAATATTGTCATTACTGTACACAATATTCTCTTGGTTCTGCTCATTTCACTCTGCATTATTTCATGCAAGACTTTCCATGTTTTCCTAAAATCAACCTGCTCATTATTTTTTTTATAGCTCAGTAGTATTCCATCACAATCATGTAGCACAAGTTATTCAGCCATTCCCTAATTGATGTGCATCCCTTCAATTTCCCGTTCCTTGCCATCACAAAGAGAGGTGTTATAAATATTTCAGAACATATAGGTTCTTTTTCTTTCTCCCTCATCACCTGGGGCAGCTAGGTAGCACAGTGCATAAAGCACTGGACCTGGAGTCAGGAGGACCTGAGTTCAAATCTCACTTCAGAGACTTACTAGCTGTGTAATCCTGGGCAAGTGATTTAACCCCAATTGCCTCAAACATCTGGGGCTATCTCCAGTTGTCCTAATATATATCTTAGATGGCTCCGGAGGAGAGAGTGAGGTTGGTGACTTTGCCCAGCCCTCCCTCACTTAAATCCAATTCAGTGTTAAGTCATGACACCACCCCGATGTCATGGTCTTCTTCAAGAACAAAGAACCAACAACAACCCTGAACACCTTGGGAAATAAACATAATAGTGGTATTGATGGGTCAAAGGGTATATATAGTTTTATAACTCCTTGGGCATAATTCCAGATTGTTCTCCAAAATGGTTGGATCAGTTTACAATTCCACAAATAGCAGTTTAGTGTCCCAATTTTTCCATATTCCCTCCAACATTTGTCATTTTCCTTTTCTGTCATTTTAACCAATCTGATAAGTGTAACATGGGATTACAAAGTTGTTTTAATTTGCATTTCTTTGATCAATACTGATTTAGAGTAATTTTTCATATGACTATACATTGCTTTGATTTCTTCCTCCAAAAGTGCCTGTTCATTTGTGACTATTTATCCATTGGGGAATGACTCATATTCTTATAAAACTGACAAAGTTCTCTATATATTTGAGATATGAGACCTTCATATGAAAAAATGCTTATAACAATTTCCACCAATTTTCTACTTTTCTTCTAATCTTGGCTCTATTGGTTTTATTTGTACAAAATCTTTATTAGTTTAATGTAATCAAAATTACTCAATTTACATTTCACAATGTTCCCTATCTCTTGTTTATTCATAAATTCTCCTCTTACCCATAAATCTGATAAGTAATATTCCATGTTTTTCTAATTTACTTATGATAACTCCCTTTATGTCTAGATATTGTATCCATTTTGACCTTATCTTTATAAATTATGTAAATCAGTCTATACCTTGTTTCTGCCAGGCTGCTTTCTAGTTTTCCCAACAATTTTTACCAAATAGTGAGTTCTTATCCCCAAAACTTAAATTTTTACATTTATCAAACACAAGATTACTATAATCATTTACTACTGTGTGTTGTATATCTTTTTTTCCCCCCACTTTTCTACCATTCCCTAGCCAGTACCAGATAGTTTAACCTGATACAGGTTAAGATCTGGCAGTACTAGACCTTTTTCCTTTATAGTTTTTTAAAAACTCTTTTTTTTTTGACATCTTTAAACTCTTTAAAAAATTTATTTAGAATTTTATTTTTCCCCAATTACATGTAAAAACAATTTTTAACATCCTTTTTTTTTTTTTCGGGGCAATGGGGGTTAAGTGACTTGTCCAGGATCACATAGCTAGTAAGTGTCAAGTGTCTGAGGCCAGATTTGAACAGAGGTACTCCTGAATCCAGGGCCAGTGCTTTATTCGCTGCACCACCTAGCTGCCTCCAACATCCAGTTTTAAAACTTTGTGCTCCAAATTTTCTGCCTCCCATCTTCCCCACATCCCCCTTAAAAAACGCTAGTAATTCAATAAAAGCTATACATGTGTAGTCATGCAAAACATTTCCACTTTGTGTTTTGTCATTAATTCTTTTGATATTCTTGACCTTTTGTTCTTCCAAATGAATTTTGTTATTTTTTCTAGTTTAAAATAATTTTTTGGTAATTTAATTGGGATGGTACTGAATACATAGATTGGTTAAGGTAGAATTGTTATTTTTTATTATATTGGCTTGGCCCACCCATGAATAATCAACATTTCTACAATTATTTAAATCTGATTTTATTTGGATAAAAAGGGGTTTATAATTATGTTAATATATTTCCTGGGTTTGTCTTGGCAGGTATACTCCCAGATATTTTATATTGTCTATAGTTATTTTAAATGAAATATCTCTTACTATTTCTTATTGTAGGGCTTTACTGGTAACATATAAATGCTCATGATTTATATGGGTCTATTTTACATCCTGCTACTTTGATAAAATTATTAACTAGCTTTTAGTTGAATCTCTGGTATTTTCCAAGTATACCATCCTATTGCCTGCAAAAGGAGATAGATTTATTACCTCATTGCCCATTCTTATTCTTCAATTTTCTTTTCTTCTCTTACTGCTATTGCTAGCATTTCTAGTATGATACTGAATAATATTAGTGATAATCTGCATCTTTGTTTTACTTCTGATCTTATTGGGAAGGCTTCTATCTTATCCCTGTTACATAGTGTTTGCTGATGGTTTTAGGTAGATGCTTCTTACTATCCTAAGGAAAAATCCCTTTATACCTATGCTTTCAAGTGTTTTGTTTTGTTTTAGGGCAATGACAGTAAAGTGACTTGCCCAAGGTCACACAGCTAGTAAGTGTCAAGTGTCTGAGGCCATATTTGAACTCAGGTCCTCCTGAATCCAGGGCCAGTGCTTTATCCACTGTGCCACCTAGCTGCTCTCAAGTGTTTTTTAATTGGAATGAGTGTCATATTTTGTGTAAAGCTTTTTCTGCCTCTATTAATATGATTATGTGATTTTTATTACTTTTGATATTTATATAATCAATTATGTTAGTAATTTTCCTTATGTTGACCCAACCCCATGCTTCTAGTCTAAATCCCACTTGATCATAATGTATAATTTTTTGTGATATATTGTTGCAGTCTCCTAGCTAGTATTTTATTTGGGTTTTTTGCATCAGTATTCATTAGTGAAATTGATCTATAATTTTCTTTTTCTGCTTTTGCTCTTTCTGGTTTAGGTATTGTCATCATATTTGTTTCAAAAAAGGAGTTTGGCAGGACTCCTTCTTTGCATATCATTCCAAATAATTTATTTAATATTGGAATTAGTTGATCTTTAAATGTTTGGTAGAAATCACTTGTAAATCCATCTGATCCTGATACTTTTTCCTAGGAGTTCATTTATGGCTTGTTCAATTTCTTTTTCTAAAACAGGTTTCTTTAGATATTATATTTCCTCTTCTGTTAATCTGGGAAATTTATGTTTTTGTCAATATTCTTCAATTTCAGGGGCAGCTAGGTGGAGAAGTGGATAAAGCACTGGCCCTGCATTCAGGAGGACCTGAGTTCAAATCCAGCCTCAGACACTTGACACTAGCTGTGTGACCCTGGGCAAGTCACTTAACCCTCATTGCCCCACCAAAAAAAAAAAAAAGAATGGAGGGAAGTATTCTTCAATTTCACTTATATTGTTAAATTTCTTGGTTTATAATTGGGCAAAATATCTCCTAATAATTGTTTTAATTTCATCTTCATTAGTGGTATATTCACCCTTTTTGTTTTTAATACTAGTGGCTTGGGTTTCTTCTCTCTTTTTAAAAAATCATATTAACCAATGGTTGATTTTCTAAATTTTGTAATAAAACTAACTGTTAGTTTTCTTATATTCAATTTTATTAATTTCACCTTTAATTTTTAGGATTTCTAATTTGGTGTTTAATTAAGGATTTTTGGATTGATCTACCCTTTCTCTATTTTGTCAATGCAAGCATTCAGAGATATAAATTTTTCTCTGATTATTCCTTTTGCTGCATCCCATATATTATCATTCTCTTTAATAAAATTATTTATTATTTCTACGATTTGTTCTTTAACCCACTCTTTCTTTAAGAGTAGGTTATTTAGTAGCTGTACCAGATCTCAAACTGTATTATAAAGCAGTAATTATCAAAACAATCTGGTACTGGCTAAGAAATAAAGTGGTGGATCAGTACAAAAGAATAGGCATGAATTACACTGTAGTAAATGACTATAGTAATCTAGTACATAATAAACCCAAAGATCCAAGCTTTTGGAACAAAAACTCATTATCTGACAAAAACTGCTGGGAAAACTGGAAAACGGTAAGACAGATACTAGTACAGACCAAAATCTCACATTGTATATGAAAATAAGGTCAAAATAGGTACATGGTTTACACATAAAGTGTGATACCATAAGGAAATTAAGAGAGCATGGAATAGTTTATCTGTCAGATTTATGGACAGGAGAAGAATTTAGGACCAAATAAGATATAGAGAACATTACAAAATGTAAAATAGATAATTCAGATTATATAAAATTAAAAAGCTTTCGCACAAACAAAAGCAATGTAACCAAAATTATAAGGAAAGCAGAAAACTGGGAAAGAATTTTTGCAACAGGTATCACTGATAAAGTCCTCATTTCTCAAATATATAGAGAACTGAGCCAAATTTATAAAAAATACAAATCATTCCCCAATTGATAAAAGGTCAAGGGATATAAACAGGCAGTTTTCAGACAAACAAATCAAAGCTATCCATAGTCATATGAGAAAATGTTCTAAACCATTATTGATCAGAGAAATGCAAATTAAAACAACTCTGAAGTACCACCCCACACCTATCAGAGTGGCAAATGTAACAAAAAAGGAAAATTTTGAATGTTGGAGGGGCTATGGGAAAACTAAGACGTTAATCCACTGCTGGTGGAGTTGTGAACTGATCCAACCATTCTGGAGAGCAATTTGGAGCTATGCTCAAAGGGCTATAAAACTGTGCATACCCTCTGATCCAGCAATACCACTGCTAGGTTTATATCCCAAAGACATCCCCCTGTAAGGGCCAAATTTTAATTGGGTGGCTCACCATAATATTGAGGTTCAGAAAATAATGAGAGAACTCTAGGTCCAAAGTTTCCTCCCTTCCAAACTGCCTTTTTTAGTTATTTCTCCCAGACTAATAAGAAAGGAGATTAACAGCCTCTTTTCTACAAACAAACCAGGTTTTATGAAAGGTAACAAAATTTACAACACAGGTGAAGTTAATAAAGTGAGGGACAAGGAGGAAGAGAAAATGAATAAACTCCCTGGCTCTAGGAAAGACTGACTCAAACCCCAAACTTGCTTGCTGCTCAGCTAGCTCACTTCCACTCACCACCTGGGGTCAGTAGTTTTTCAATGAGAGACCCTCTCCAGTTCCCTCCGAAGCTCTCTCACTCCAGAATGAATGTCTCTTCCCTTCCTAGTTCCTCTCTCCTTCCCCCAAAGGGGAGGTCCTTCAAGCTGATTGGTTGAAAGTGGTCTCTTGCTGATTTCAGTAATACACCAACATGTCACTCAGGGCTGGCCAGGTGTAGCCTCCATCCAATCATCCTTAAGTAGGTACTTAGTTTCTCATTCTCACCCAATTCAAACAATACTAAGTCAATCAGGTGGGGCCCCTGGGTGTCTGCCAAGTTCCATTATTTTATCACACCCCAAAAGAGAAAAAGACCTATTTGTATAAAAATATTTATAGCAGCTCTTTTTGTAGTGGCTAAGAATTGGAAATCAAAGGAATGCCAATTGATGAATTGGGGAATGGGTAAACAAGCTGTGGTATATGATTGGAATGGAATATTATTGTGCTATAAGAAACAACAAGCAGGATGATTTCAGAAAGGCCTGGAAAGACTTATATGAACTGATGTATAGCGAAGTGAGCAGAACAAGGAGAACATTGTGCACAGTGACAATAATGTTGTTTGATGAAGAACTCTGAGTGACTTAACTACTCTCAGTAATATAATGATCCAAAACAATCTCAAAAGGTTAGTGATGAAGCATACTATCCACCTCCCAAAAAAGAACTGATATTGATTGAATACAGACTGAAGAATGCTATTTTTCATTTTCTTTCATTTTTTCTTTTATTCTACTTTTCTTTTACAAAAGGACTAATATGAAAATGTTTTACATAGTGGTACAGTATAACCTATGTCTGATTGCTTACTGCCTGAAGGAGGGGGGAGGGGAAAGAGGGATAGAATTTGGAACTTGAAACTTTAAATAAAAATATTTATTATAAAAAAATTAAAATATAAGAACTACATTTTTCTGGGACTTACTTCCCTTTCTTGAAAAAAGATTAGGTCATTTAGTCTCCAATTAATTTTAATCTGTTTTCATGGCCCTCTATTAAATATATATTTTTTACATTATGGTCTAGAAGGGATGCATTTAATATTTCTGTTTTTCTGCATTTAAATATACAGTTTTTATGGCCTAACATATACTCAATTTTTGTAAAGGTGCCATTTACTGCTGAGAAAAAGGTATATTCATTTCTGTTCCCATTCAGTTCTCTCCCGATGTCAATCATATCTAGCTTATCTAAGATTCTATTCCTCTCCTTGACTTCTTTTTTATTTATTTTTTAGTTAGATTTATCTAGTTCCAAGAAGGAAAGGTCAAAATCCCCCATTATAGTTTTACTATTTTCATCTATAAAATTCATTTATCTTTTCCTTTAAAAATGTGAATGCTGTAGCATTTGGTGCATATGTGGTTAGTATTGATATTCCTTCATTATCTATGTTACCTTTTAACATAATGTAGTTTCCCTACTTATCTCTTTTAATTAAATCTATTTTTGCTTTAATTTTGTCTGAGATCATGATTGCCACTTCTGCTTTTTTTACATGAACTGAAGCATAACTAATTTTACTCTAGCACTTTGTTTTTACTCTGTCTCTTATTTTCAAATGTGTTTTTTGTAAATGACACATTGTTGGGTTCTGGGTTTTGATCCATTCTATTATCTATTTCCATTTAAGTTATAATTACCAGTTATGTATTTACCCCCATCCTATTTTTCCTCACTGTTTATCCTTCTCTCTCTTTTTACTCTATTCCTCCTCAGAAATCTAATTTACTTCTGACCACTGCCTCCTTAATCCACACACCCTTTTAAATGTCTCTCCCTTATCTTATCCACTTGCCCTATTTCTCTGTAAGTTAAGAAAACTTTTATACTTTATTAAATGTATATGTCATTCCTTCTTTAACCCAGTTCCATGAGAGTAAGGTTCCCACACTATTTGCCCTCTACTCTATATTCCCCTCCATTGTAACAATTTTCCATTCATATCTCTTTTGTATGAGATAATTTGTTCCACTTTACCTCTCCCTATCTATTTTTTAAGATAATAATCCTGAAATAATTCATTTTTTGCATCAAAATCAATAACTATACTCAATTCAACCCCAATCCTTAAATCTGTGTATACTCTTTTGAACTACCCTAATAATGATAGCATTCTTGAGTTACAAATATCATTTTCTCATATAAAAAGTAAACAGTTTAACCTTATTAAATCCCTTATAATTAGTCTTTTTGTTTGCTTTTGCAGGGCAATGAGGGTTAAGTGACTTGCCCAGGGTCACACAGCTAGTTAAGTGTCAAGTGTCTGAGGCCGGATTTGAACCTAGGTCCTCCTGAATCCAAGGCCAGTGCTTTATCCACTGTACCACTTAGCTGCCCCCTTATAATTAGTCTTTAAGATTTACCTTCTTCTGTTTCTCCTGATTCTTGTAAGTCAAATTTTCCATTCAGTTCTGGTGTCTTCCTCAAGAATAGCTAAAAGTCCTTTAATTCAGTAAATCTTCATTTTTTCCATATAAGATTACATTCAGCTTTGCTGGATAGGTTATTCTTGGTTGCAAACCCAGCTCCTTTGCTCTTTGGAATACTGTATTCCACACCCTTCAATCTTTTAATGTAGAAACTGCTAGGTCTTGTGTTATTCTGATTGTAGCTACACAATATTTACATAGTTTCTTCCCAGTTACTTGTAATATTTGCTCCTTGACCTAAGAGCTTTGAAACTTAGTCATAATATTCATGTGAGTTTTCATTTTGGGATCTCTTTCAGGTTGTGATTGGTGGATTTAAAAAAATTTTTTTTACCCTCTAGTTCTAGAACTTCAGAGCAATTTTCCTTAATAATTTCTTGAAGTACAAAGTCTAGACTATTTTTTTTATTATAACTTTCAGGTAGTCTAACAATTCTTATATGAACTCTCCTCAATGTGTTTTTCAGGTCCAGTTGTTTTTTTAATAAGTGGTTTCATATTCTCTTCTATTTTTTCATCTTTTGACTTTGTTTTATTATTTCTTGAGGTCTTATGAAGTCATTAGCTTCCCCTTGCCCAATTTTAAACTTTAGGCAGTTATTTTCTTTGGTCAGTGTTTGGATATCTTTTTCCAACTGATTGACTTTCTTTTCATAATTTTCTTGCTTTTTTATATTACTCATTTATTTTTTTCATTTTTTCCTCAACCTCTCTTATTTGATATTTAAAACTCTTCCTTGGCTCTTCCAAGAACTCTTTTTGGGCTTTCATATTCTTGGGCCTTCACAATTTCACATTTTTCTTTGAAGCCTTACAGGAAGCTGTTTTCTTTTTCCAAGTTTGAACCCTCATCTTCTCTGTCACCACAGTAGTTATCTATGATCAGTTTCTTTATATGTTTTTTTAACTCACTTTTTATTATTAATTTTTTTTTTAGTGAGGCAATTGGGGTTATGTGACTTGCCCAAGGTCACACAGCTAGTAAGTGTTAAGTGTCTGAGGCTGGATTTGAACTCAGGTACTCCTGAATCCAGGGCTGGTACTCTATCCACTGAGCCACCTAGCTGCCTCTGCCCCTTTTTAACTCACTTTTAAGGGCCTATTTCTTGTCTCTTAACTTTATGTTAGTCAGGCTCTGCTCCTGGCATGTGGCGCATAATGTTTCAGGCTTTTAGTTTTTTATGTTATTTTCTGACCTTTACCTGGAGTCCTTTGACTTCTTGGTTCTTCTAATGTTCTATAATCCAAGGCCAGGTGTGGTCACTGTTCCTCCAATTCACACTTTGGTCTATAAGTAAGTAACCTCTATGCTCCTGAGCCATGACCAGGTCTCCACCTTAATATTGCTACCACAGAAAACCTTGCTCCCTGTGGTCCCTCAGACAACTGTAAGCATCATCTTACCCCTCAGCCTTGGAACTGAAATGAGGGACTTTGCTTTCCTGCCAGTGACCAACCCAACTCCCCACCCACCCACCCAACCACACTCACTGATATGTGCCCACTTCTCCTTGCTTATAGCCATAGCCTGGGACCATGTTTGTTCAGCACACCTCAGCTCCAAGTCCATTGTCAGTGGAGGGGATCCCTGATCAGCTGCACAACCCCCACACTTTCTGTGGGACAAAATCTGCCAAAGCTAAGCCAGTCACCTATACAGCTGCCCCCAGGGCTTAATATTCATTGACTGCAGAATCTGCCCAGTGGTAACTGCACTTCACTCAGGCCAGACCACCACCCTGAAAATCAGAGCTTTCCTAATGTGCTTCCAAGTTGTCTTAGGCTGGACAACTGATTTAATTATTTCTGCTGCTCTAAAATTTACTTTGAGGCATATTTTTAGTTATTTGTGGAGGAATTTGTGAGAGCCAGGTACTTTCCTGACTTACTCAACTATCACCCCACAATTCCTTCTAATGCATTTTTCATGTATTAAAGTTATCTGTATTTGTCTTATTCCCCTTCTAGACTAAGGTCTAGGAACCTTTTCATGTCTAAACCATTTCATGAGCATAGGAACCATTTTATGTCTAAACTTTGTATAGTCTTCTGTACTTAGCAGCATCCTGAATATATAGAATAAGTACTTGATAAATATTTATTAAATGGCATTGAAGTACTACCTTTCCTGATTCTGAACTCTCTCTCTGTCTCTCTAAATTCCTATAGCTCTTTAAAATTTTTTAATTAATTAAACTAATCTTATTTTCAGATCCACATTCCCTCGCTCAAACTTCTCTTTAGTCCTCCTTCCCATCCCTCCCTACCTTCTCATTAAGAAAGCAAGAAAGGGGCAGCTGGGTGGTGCAGTGGATAGAGCACTGGCCCTGGAGTCAGGACAACCTGAGTTCAAATCTGGCCTCAGACACTTGACATTTACTAGCTGTGTGGCCCTGGGCAAGTCACTTAACCCCAGTTGCCTCACCAAAAACAAACGAACAAAAAAAAACCCCAAAATAAACAAAAACAACAACAAAAAAAGAAAGCAAGAAAAACAAAGTCCTCATTACAAATCTGTATAACCATGCAAACTAAATACCCCCATTGGTTATGTCCCCAAAACATGTCTCAAAATGCACTGAGTCCATCACCTCTCTATAGAAAGGTGGGAAGCATGTTTTTATTTTTAGTCCTCGAGAAGTGTAGTTGGTTTCATTGTGTTGATCAAAGTTATTTATCTTTACAATATTGTTGTTATTGCATAAATTGTCCTCCCAATTCTACTCACTTCACTTTGCATCAATTCGTTTATGTTTTCTAATGTTTCTCTGAAAGTATCCCCTTCGACAAACTGTGTTATATGACTGTAATGGAACATTATTATGCTATAAGAAATAATAAGCAGGATGATTTCAGAAAAACCTGGAAAGACTTACATGAATTTATATGTGGTGAAGTGAACAGAACAAAGAGAACATTGTACACAGTAATAGCAATATTGCTCGATGAAGAACTGTGAATGACTTAGCTATTCTCAGCAGTACAATGATCCAAGACAGTTCCAAAGGATTAATGATGAAGCATACTATCTACCTCCAGAGAAAGAACTGATATTGACTGAATACAGACTGAAGCATGCTATTTTTCACTTTCTTTCTTTCAAGTTTTTCTTTTATTCAAATTTTCTTATACAAAATGACTAATATGAAAATTGCACATATATAATCTATCTGATTGCTCACTGCTTCAGGGAAAGGGGAGAAAGGGAGGGAGGGATAAAATTTGGAACTCAAAACATTAAATCAAAATGTATACTAAAAAAAAGTAATCCCTTCATCATTTCTTATCGGACAATAGTCATGTACTGTAACTTGTTCAGCCATTCCCTAATTGATTGGCAACTCCCTCAGTTTCAAATTCCGTGCCACCTGGTATAATTTTTTTTTTAAACATAGGTCCTTTTCATCTTTCTTTGATCTCTTTTTGGGGGTATTGTACTAGTAGTGGAATTGCTGGGTCAAATATCTTTTTGAGAATTGTTCCAAATTACTTTCCAGAGTGGCTAGACCAGGTCACAACTCTGCCAATAGTGCATGAATGTACCTATTTTCTCACAGTCCCTCCAGTATTTGTCATTTTTCATTTGTGTCATCTTTGCTAATATAATGGGTGAGAAGTAGAACCTCTGAGTTGTTTTAATTTGTATTTCTCTAATTATTAGTGATTGAAGTCCCATAGCCCATTTATTGGCTGCATCACACAACTTCATATTTAATCGACCCAAATGTGGCATTAGAAGAAAACAGAATCAAAATTCCAAAAGCTTGTTCAATTTGTTCATGGAAAGGTGCAGAGTGGATGTGCAGAAAAGGCATTAGATTAAGAGTCAGAAAATACAAGTTAAGGTTTCACCTTTGCTGCCTAATAATTGTGTGAACCTAAAGCAAGTGACTTTGCCTTTCTAGTCTCAGTTTTCGAATCTGAAAAATGAAGAGGCTATGCTAGATTATTTCTAAGGTCTCTTCCAGTTCTTGGATAGCTAAGGAGAGGTTGTATGGTATAGTGGACAGAGAACTAGACTCAAAGCCAAGGAGGCCTAGATTTTCAGAGAACAGTGGCTTTGCAGCTAGAGGGCCTAGGCCCACCTCACATGCTTACTAACTAGACTTACTTTACCTTGGAGAAATCACTGTATCTTCCAGGTCTCGGTTTCCTCATCTACAAAATGCATAGGGGGAAGGTTAGGGTAGATAGCCTCTGAGGTCTCTCTTCATTCTAAATCTACAATTCCAAGAACCAACCTTTTTTTAAAAAATTTTTTAGTGAGGAAGTTGGGGTTAAGTGACTTGCCCAGGGTCACACAGCTAGTAAGTGTTAAGTGTCTGAGGCCAGATTTGAACTCAGGTACTCCTGACTCCAGGGCCAGGGCTCTATCCACTGCACCACCTAGCTGCCCCTAGAACCAACCTTTTTAAGATCAAGAAGGAGTTCTATTTCCCAGGCCAACATCCCAACTGTCATCAGGGAACATCCTATTCTTGGACTGTCAACCCACACTTTTTACTGAAGCTAAATTCACTAAAGTCTCTGTGTTTTAAGGGAGGGGAAAGGCCTCAGAAAGTCAGCCTCCGCTGCTTTCCTGATAGATATTATCATTGCTTCAGGCAAAAAGTGACTGCAATTTATAAAAAGGCACTAAGCTCAATCATCTGTCAAACCTTATGGCTTCTTCTATAGGACTGAGAGGGGAATCAGGGAGGGGCTCGGGCTGTGGAAGTGAGTCTGATGCCATTTCAGAATCACAGCAGGTAGCACTAGGGCAAATTCTCCTCTCTGGTCCTCTGGGCTCCACAAACCATTCCACCCTGAGGCTAAGCCTGGGGAACAACAGCCAGAAACCTCTTTTTCTAATAAAATTCACTCCCATCAACTCACAGGGGGACAGGACAAAAACATCAGAGAAGCTTTGTTAGCACTTTACACCCAATGAACTGATCATGTTGTTATTGTTGTTAATATTATTATTTTTGCAGGGCAATGAGGGTTAAGTGACTTGCCCAGGGTCACATAGCTAGTGATTGTGTTATTATTGAGGATTACTACTATCATCATATGGCATCCCAGCCCCCAATAAAGACAGCCCCTCCTTCCCATAGCAGTGTTTTGCCCACAGAAGGCTTGATAAGAACCTCTTCCTGACCCTTGCTTAATGTTAGTGCCTTTCCTATGTGATTATCTCCATTTTACCCTACATATATTTTGTTTGTACACAGCTGCTTGCACATTATCTTGAGCCACCCCTACCCTCCACTCCCATTAGACTGTGAGCTCCTTGAAGGCAGGGACTGTTTTTTGCCTTTCTTTGTAACCTAAGCACTTTGCACAGTGCCTGGCACATAGGAAGGACTTAATAAATACTTATTGATTTGACTTGATTTCAGGGACTTTGTGAGGATTTGTTGCATTGAATTGGTGTCCCACTTCCCCCTCAAATCCCAGGGAGTAGAATGGGATCTAGTCAGTTCTTTTCAGGTTAACTCCTCTGCCCCCCATCTCCCTACCCCCTGAATCTTCATCCCCTAGATACTATTTTCTTTACAGCAGGGCTTTTAATATCCAACTCAGTTATAAAGATTGGCCAAAGGAACAAGCATTAAATAAACACTGTAGCTTTTTGGCATACCAGACCCACTGGCAACCTTTAAAATCTTCTCATTTCAGGATAACAGTCAGTTAATCCCTAAGCAGAAAGAAAAAATAGGCAACTTTTTTGTTGTTGTTGTTGGACAGGACTCTGGATTGCATCAACATAGGTAGCTCCAGATGAGGAATTCCTACCAATGCAGATAAAGAACCTTCTTTTGAAACTCATCATAGTCTTAGAAAATTGCCTGGGGGCAGTGGGAAGTTAAGTGACTTACCTAGAATTACACAGTCAATATGTTTCAGTCTGGACCCAAACTTAGATATTCCTGACTCTGAAGCTAGCTCTCTAACTTGTAAACCGCATTGCCTCTAAGGAAGCGACATGGACTAATAATATTCAAAACTCCCAGAGACCATGGAGGCTATCAAAATTTAAAATGTTATAAGCATTCTTATGTTTAAAGACAGGCTTTTTTTCAAGAGTTTTTCCAAGAAGCTAAGAGGGAATAGTTCTTGATCACTGAAATGATTGCCCATCGTAAATAAAGTTGCAGTGTGGCAGAGGGAAAAGAACCTCAACTCCAATTGAGTAAGTTACCTGCCCTCTGAGAGACTCAGTATATTCCTTTGTAACATGAAAGGGTAGGAATTTTACCCATCTCTCTTTTGGTCTATCAAGTTCCTCCAAACCTCAACTCAAATGTCACTAGACTAAATGGATTAGATGATAAAGTTCCTTTCATCTAAGAGGTGGAGTCTAAATCCTTTGGGAATAATTCCAAATTATTTTCCAGAATGGTAGAATCAGTTCACAACTCTACCAACAATACATTTGTGTCCCTATTTTTCCATTTGAGCTTACTTCTTCCTGACTCCAGGGCCAGCACTCTATTCACTGTGTCACCTAGCTGCCTCTAGAAAGCAGATCTAAAATCTATTAGGATTGTTTCTCATGCAATGGCCTATCGTTGTTAATCTGTACTTTGTATCAAGGTCATAGGTCTTATTTCTGGAACTACCCATTTTATCTTTTGAATTAAGTTCTTGTTTTTGTTTTTTCTTATCCCTGTTTTTCTTCTTACTCCAATGTGGTATTGTAGAAAGAATGCCAGATTTGGAGTCAGAAGACCCTGGTTCAAATTCTGACAATGATCCTTTTTTTCTTTTTTGGGGGGAAAAAACATTTTTATTTAAAGTTTTGAGTTCCAAATTTTATCCATTTCCCCTCCCTCCTCTCCCCTCCTTTCTGAAGTAGTAAGCAGATATAGGTTGTACCACCTAGCTGCCTGTTAACTAGATACCATTGTGTATGTTAATAACCCTTGGCAAGAATTCTACTAGTTACCCATACCAGTTATACATGTGCAATTATATAAAACATTACCATATTGGTCCTTTTGTATCAGAAAACTCAAAGAAAAAAATGAAAGAAATAAAGTGAAAAATAGCAAACGGCAGTCTGTGTTCAATCAATAACAATGACCCATTCTTTAGTTTTTTTGCAGGGCAATGAGGGTTAAGTGACTTGTCCAGGGTCACACAGCTAGTAAGTTTCAAGTGTCTAAGGTCAGATTTGAACTCAGGTCCTCTTGAATCCAAGGCCTGGAGCTTTATCCACTGCACCACCTAGATGCCCCCCTACAATGATCCATTCACAACACAAGTTCCATTAACTAAGACCAGGCTTGGCCTAAACCACCGAAAGGCAGTAGGCTCTAGTAAATAGTGCTGGATTAGAAATCAGGAAAATCTGGGTTCAAATCCCACATCAGACATTTATTAGCTGTATAGCCCTGGGCAAATAATCAACCAGTTGACAAGCATTTATTAAATGCTTACTAGGTGCGAGTCTTAACCTACCTGAAAGCTCATTTTCCTCATAAGTTAAAATGAGGCAGTTGGAATCCCTAACCTCCAAGATTGCTTCCACGTCTAAAGTTATGATGCTGTGATTCATCTCAGCCACCCTAAAAAAGGCACTGGTATGGGTAACTAGTAGAATTCTTGCCAAGGGTTATTAACATACATGATGGTATCTAGTTAACAGGCAGTTAGGTGGCACAGTAGATAGAGTGATAGGCCTAGAGTTAGGAAGACTCATCTTCCTGAGTTCAAATCTGGTCTCAAACACTTCCTAGTTGTGTGACCCCAGGCAAGTCACTTAACCCTGTTTGCCTCAGTTTCTCATCTGTAAAAATGATCCAAAGGAGAAAATGGCAAACAACTCGAGTATCTTTGCCAAGAAAACCCTAAAATGGGGTCACAGAGTCAGACACGATTGAAATAACCGAACAACGTAATATCTAATTAGAGAGGGCATCAAAAGAAGATACATCAGGAAGTTGTATAACACTGGAGTTTTTATTGACACATTTACTGTGATAGGAAACAACAGAGGTTACCTAGACAGGGCTTACAGTACAAATGGAGTGTCTTCTTAACTTGGAGAATCCCTCGTCCTAATTTCCTACACCTTATGGTATGGAATGTTGGGAGGAGAGAAATGTCTTCTTTCTTTCCGTCACCATTCTGAGACAAGGGGGCACCATAGGTTAAAAAGCTCTGGCTCATCCATCCTGATCCCCTTTGTGGAGTCAAACTGTGCTTCAGTGATGGGAGAAACATCCATCCAGCAGTGAGGACACCAGGGGCTGAGTTATATAGTTTGCCATATAAGAGGCTAGTGGAATTCTACCCCTGAGGTTCCATTTTTGGGGAAAGGCAGTGGATTGTGGGGAGCTGTGGTACTCAATTCAACAGTACCCTGCTTTTGAGGAGAGGGAAGTTAAACTGCTGGTGTTTTTTCCCTACCCACATTTTCCTTTCCTTGCCCCGAGAGTCAAGATGAAGGGGTTGGGAGAGGTATTCCACCATTTTAGGAGATAGCTGGTGGATTCTGTGACCAGTGTTACATACATGGCGACAAGGCTGATAGAGGGGTAGGCGAATGTATCCTGGAGTACAACCACAGAGAAGATAATGATCCTGGGGATCCCTCTCCCACATCATTGGAGAGCAGAATCAGAGTAGAGTCCCCTTCCTGCCTACTCAATCCAACATCACTGTAGGGTAAGGTTGCCCCTCAGTCTGCCCCTCAGTGTGGAGTAGGAGACAGCCAGCAGAGAAGGGCAAAGACCAAGTTTCCAAGCCAGGACCCCCGCACACGCAGGAAGAGTTCATGCAGGTTGATCTGCCACAGGCTGAATGACTCCTCAAGAGATATCTGGGTCCTCTTGAGTAAGGAGCAAGTCTTCTTCTTCTTGTGCCTAGGGGAAGAGAAGAAAGTAGAGGGTAAGACAAATGGAAGACGGCCTCGTTGGCCACTGTCAAGCTGCCTGCCACGATTTAGCTTCCCAATTATCAGTGTCTAGTGGACATTCAGTATCATGATGGTCTTTTCAAACTAGGCTGCTGGAGCAACTCTATTTTTTTTTCCCCTCGGGTATAACTTTCCGGCAAGGCAGAAGTACTCCCCTGTGACCTTTAATAAATATAATAAACTCACTTACACAAAGATTCCCACAAATTCAGCCATCAATAGGATCAATACACATTGATCCCTAGCTGTCCCACCTGTCATATCCACAGGAGATTATAACTTAGGTTTGTTTAGGATATCCTTGAGGTACTTCAAGGGAATTGGGGGTTTCAGATCCATTGTCTTCTGGATTCCTAGAAAGGCATTTTGGTTTATTTTAAGGAAGAACCTCCTAACAATTATAGCTATCCAAACATGAACTGGACTGCTTCAGGAGGTAGTGAGTTCCCTGTCACTGGAGGTCTTCAAGTTGAGGCTAATGATCACTTGCCAGGGGCAGGTGGAGGGGATTGATGCTTTGAATAGGGGTGAGATTTTCAGATCATTCAAAGGTAATTCACATGAATTTGTATTCAAAGGGTTATTTTGCTGGATCTTAGTTCTTTGAAATCTGGTATTTAACTTGTGGCCATTCTCAGTTAAATTGGCTGAACTCTCTGTTCCTCACTCTGGATAAATACGAGTCTTAGTCTTGTCCAGGGGATATTTCTCAGCTAGGGATTTATCCTTATGATCTATCAGGGTTTTAATGTTTAAAAAAATTAAAGGTTCTAGATCCCTCTTCCTTTTGTCACCCTGCAGCAGTATACAAACATTCTCCCTTTCAAAGAATTTTGACCTTCCTCAGAGATTCATTTAGTCTGACCTGGGTTAAAAATGAACTAGTTTAGGGGGCAGCCAGGTGGTACAGTAGATAAAGCACCAGCCCTGGATTCAAGAGGACCTGAGTTCAAATCCGGCCTCAGACTCTTGACACTTACCAGCTGTGTGACCCTGGGCAAGTCACTTAATCTCCATTGCCCCACATTAAAAAAATAATTAACTAGTTTAAGTAATCTAACCTAGTTTTAAAAAAGTAAAGGTCCTAGAGCCCCCTTTCTTTTGTTACCCAGCAGTATAAGAACATTCTTCCTTTCTTTTTTTACTTTTCTTTTTTGTAGTTTTATTTTATTTTCTAATCACACATCAAGATTGTTTTCAGCTTTCATTTTTGTAAGATTTTGAGTTCTAAATTTTTTCCCCAAGATGGCAAGTATACACACATATCTGCATCTATATCTACATTTACATATTTATATCTCCATCTCCATCTCTATATCTATACACAATTAGAACATTCTCCCTTTCAAAAAGCTTTGGAACTAGAAGGGTACCTTCCTCTGAGATCCCCTATTTTAATCTCATTTAATCTAAATTAGTTAGTTAAAAAACTGATTTTTAAAAAACTAGGTTAGACTAGTTAGTTCCTAACTAGTCTGGGCTACTAGGTGGCACAGTGGATAAAGCACTGGCCTTGGATTCAGGAGGACCTGAGTTCAAATCCAGCCTTAGACACTTGATACTTACTAGCTATGTGACCCTGGGCAAGTCACTTAATCCTCATTATCCCGCAAAAAACAAACAAAAAAAAAACCCAGAAGAAGAAAAGAAAAACTAACTAGTCTAACTAACTAGTCTAACCTAGTTTTTAAAAATTAAAGAACTAGATTCCCCCCTTCTTTTGCCATCCAACAGTACAAGACCATTCTCCCTTTCAAAGAATCTTCAGAAGTAGAAGGGGCCTTCCTCAGAGATCTCCTAGTCTAACCTCTACCTAATGCATAAATCCCATCTATATGCTTCACAGCAAATGATCATCAGCTTCCACTTGAATATTTCCAGTGACTGGGAACTCACTACCTTATGAGGTAGCCCAATGCATTTCTGGACAGCTGTAATTGTTAGGAGTTTCCTCCTATCTTGCCTTTCTAGGAATCTAGAAGACAATGGGTCTGAAACCCCAAGAATTCTGATGAGTTCAAATTTATGAGATCACAAATTTAGAGCCGGGAGGGATCTTGGAGGCAGATGAGGAAGCTGAGATACAGAGAAGATAAGCGACTTGACCAAGCCAGTATCTGAGGAAGGCTTTGAATTCAGGCCTTCTTGATTCCAAGTCTAGAGCTCTATCCACTGTGCCAGCTCTGTTCATAGAAGGTTTTTCCATCCTACAATAATCTACAATCTCTCTCCCATTAGAATGTGGGCTCCTTCATGTTAACCACCTGTTGACACAGAGGGGATAGACTCAAAAATGAAAATTAAGGCATGCATTTTTAGATACGATCACTACAAGAATTTGCTTTAACTATGCATATCTGTCATGAGAGCGTCTTTTTTTTTTGTACAAGTGGAAAGGAAAGGAAAAGAATATAAAAATAATAAAGTTTAAAAAAAAGAATATAAATTCTTTGTGAGCTGAGCCTGTGTCTTTGCTTTTCTTTGGTATTCTCAGTGCTTAGCACAGTACATGGCATACACTAGATGCTTAGTAAATGTTTATTGACTAGGGGTAGCTAGGGGGCACAGTGGATAGAGCACCGGCCCTGGATTCAGGAGGACCTGAGTTCAAATCTGACCTCAGACACTTAACACTTACTGGCTGTGTGACCCTGAGCAAGTCACTTAACCCTAATTGCCTCACCAAAAAAAAAATGTTTATTGACTGACTGACCAACCAAAAAGTCAGGATCATAATGCCCCGCTCAGGTAATACTCATATTAGGGGGAGTTTTAACTTTAAGGATCAAAGTGATCACAGAATAATAAAGTCTCTTATTCCCCACCTCTGTGCCCCACCCCCATACACACATCTGTGCTATTTACAAGTTTTCCAATGGCCTTCACACCCTCACACCCTCTGGTCTTCATGACCTTCATGACCTCCTGTCAAGGCTACCAGCATTTCCCCAGTCACCCAGACTTCACACTCTCTCTCACTTTCTACATCCAAGCAGTTGCAAGTCCTTTTGCTTCTACCTTTGTAACATCTTTCGTATACGTCCCTTTCTTGGCCTCAATACCTCATGTCTGAACTCTGGAAACAGCTTTCTGGTGAGCCACCCAGCCTCATTTCTCCCCACTTGTCTGTCCTCTATTCAGTTGTCAAACTGAACTTCCTAAAGCACAGGCCTGACCCTGACCCTTGGCCTCGCCACCCCCCCCACCCCCCCCCCACCAATTCAATATATCCCATTACCTCCAGGATCAAATATTATATTCTCTGTTTGGCTATTAAAGCCCTACATAAACTTGCCCCTTCCTACCTTTCCAGCTTTTTTATACCCTTATACTCTTCCATGGCATTCAGTGACAGTGGTATCTTTGCCACGTGATATTCCATGTCCTGACTCCAGGAATTGTCACTGCCTGTCCCCCATGCCTAGAATTCTCTCCTTCCTCAACTCCATCTCCTAGTTTCATGGTTTGTTTTAGGTCCTAGCTAAAATTCCACCTTCTGGAAAAAGTCTTTCCCAATCCCCCTTCATGCTAATGCTTTCCCTCAAAGACTATCTCCAATTTATTCCTGTATATCTCATTTGCATATAGTTTTTTCATGTCATCTCCCCCATTAGCCTGTGAGTTCCTCCAGAGGGAGCAAGGACTGTTTCCCCAGCACTTGGCACAGTTCCTGGGGCATAGTAGGTGCTTAATAAATACTTGTCTACTTGACTTGAAAAGGATTCATCTTGTTTCTCTTGGTCCTGAAGGACAGAACTAGGAGCAATGAGTAGAAATTCACTTTTAGGCTAGATGTAAGAGGGAATAAAATGTTTAACAATGAGAGCTATCCCAGAGTGGAAAGGGAGATGGGGTTTTCCATCCCTCTGAATGATCACTTACTGAATCTACATGGCACTGAGGTTAATTCCAAGTCTGAAATTCTCTGATTCCCCTCTTCCCTGCCCTTCTTTCTGAGTTTTGGAAGTTGAGAACAAAGAAAAAGTGAGATGTGTTAAAAAAAAAAAAGAAAACCCTCTCTGCCCAATGTAGTATTAAAACCCTTGAGGTGGGGCAGCTAGGTGGCGCAGTGGATAGAGCACCGGCCCTGGAGTCAGGAGTACCTGAGTTCAAATCCGGCCTCAAACACTTAACACTTACTAGCTGTGTGATCCTGGGCAAGTCACTTAACCCCAATTGCCTCACTAAAAAAACCCAAAAAAACCCTCAAGGGGAGTCTTGTTAGTGAAGTGGCCCAGACTCTGGAGATGACATGGGTAGCTAAGGCTTATCTTGAATAAGAATGGAGAAGGATCCCTGGGAGCCCAGAGACTCACGCAGCAAGGGCTCTGGTACAGCATCGAGACATGTTGAGGAAGGAGCTGGCACTGGCCCGGGTAGACAGGGCTGTCTCGATGCCCCGGAGCAGGTCATTAGTCTTAAGGATGAGTAACATCTGCCGGGGCACCTTGTTGAGGAGCTGACTGATTTGTGGGAGGTAGGTAGCAGCATTGTTTCGAATCTCCACGTCCTGAGGAAGGAAAACAGAAAATCAGAATACATGGTGCAAATGTCATCTCTGTCACTCACTAGCTGTGCGACCTGGAGCTAATCACTAATCTCTGGGTCTCATCTTCTTCATCTGCACAATGGGTATGATGATAATTATTTTACCTCCTTCACAGGGATATGTATATTACCTACTGCACATAGGACAGATGAGGAAACAGGCATACAGAGCTCAAGTGACTTGTGAATCAGCTAGACTTTGAAGTGGAGAGAGCACTGGATCTGAAGACAGGAAGACCCGAATTCAAATTCAGCCTCGGACCCTTACTAGCTGTGTTATCCTGGGGGAATGGAGGGAATAACTGTTTATATGGTGCTTACATTGTGCCAGGCACTGTGCCAAGCTCTTTACAAATATTATCTTATTTGATACTTAAAGCAATCCTGGGAGGTAGGTGCTATCATTGTTCCCATTCCATAGGTGAGGAAACTGAGGTAAACAGCAGTTAAGTGACTTGCCCAGGGTCACACAGCTCATAAGTGTCTGGAGCTGGATTTGAACTGAGGTCCTTCCTGTCTCCAGATCCAGTGCTCTTTCCACTTAAAAAAATCTAGCTTGGGGCAGCTAGGTGGCACAGTGGATAGAGCACCGGCCCTGGAGTCAGGAGTACCTGAGTTCAAATCCAGCCTCAGACACTTAACACTTACTAGCTGTGTGACCCTGGACAAGTCACTTAACCCCAATTGCCTCACTTAAAAAAAAATCTAGCTGCCTCAGTTTCCTCATCTGTTGAATGTAAATAATAAAAGCAATCCCTCCCAGGGTTGTTTTGAGGAAAAAATATGACATAATATTTGCAAACTTTACAGTATTCTAGGCATGGTATTATTATTATCAATGTTGTTAAAGCAATTTCCAAACCTTAATATGTTATACAAATATAAGCTTTTTTTTTCAAATATAAGCTTTAATAATAAAAATTGTGATTGGTCAAGCAAGAGGCCCCAACTATGTCTTGTGTGGCACAGTGCAGAGTGTTGTCTTTGGAGTCAAAGGACCTGGGTTTGAATCCTGCCTCTGTCATTTACAGCCTATGTGACCTTGGGCAAGTCATGGAACCTCTACAGGTCTCAAGTTTCCCTTGCCTGGAAAACGAGGGGGTTGGATCCCTTCCAATTCTAAGTCTATGAGCCTATTTTCTAAAAGTCCAGCAATTAGGGAACAATTAGGGATATGAGTCTTCATTGTTTAGCCAGAGTTCCTAGATGCTAGAATAAGTTTCCCTAGGAGTGACCTGTTCACAGAACAGGCTTAGTACTACCAGACCGGGAGCCCTTGATGACTGAAGTCCTATGCCAGGGGCTTGGACCAGATGTCTGACATCCTTACATACTCGGAGAAAGCAAACTGAGCTAGATAACCTGAAAGAGCTTCAGCCTTCACATTGCCCCAAAGTCCCACTTTAATCAATCAACAAACATTTCTTAAGTGCTTACTGTGTGTCAGTCACATAGTTGGGGATACACATACAAAGAATGAAACCACACCTACTGACAAGTAGCTTACAATTCAATGGAGGGGACACAAAACAAGTACAAATAGAACTATCAATTTAAAGAGAAGTAACACAAAGGTGTTAACTGTAAGGTGCTTGTTGTTCTTGAAGATTATGTAAATATGGAATATGAACTACAAGGGAGTTTGGGAGGGAAGGAAGGCACTGGCATTTTGGGGAGATCAGGAAAGGTTTCAGGTACAAGGCCATACTTCAGCTGTGTCTTGAAGGAAGAGAGACTCTAGAATGTGGAGTTAGGGAGGGAGGGAATTCCAGGCTTCGGCACAGAGGGAGATTTTGTGAGGGACAAAGAAGGTCAGGTGGGCTCCAAGAGTACAGGAAGGAAAGTCACTTTCAATGAGGTTGGAAGATAGTTTAGGGCCAGGTTGTGAAAGGCATTAAAAGCTAAAGAGAAGACTTTATATTTGATCCCAGAGGTAACAGGGAGTCACTGAGCTGACTGAATAGGGGAATCAGAGATAGAGGCGCACTTAAGGAAAAACATTTTGGCAGCAGTGTGGAAGATGGACTGGAATGGGGAGAGAAGTGAGGCAAGGAGACTAATTAGGAGGCTGTTTTAATAACCTAAGTGAGAGATGATGAGAGACTGAACTAAGGTGGTAGCTGAATGACTAGAGAGAGAAGTGTGGTCCAATATCAGAGATATTCATGGAGGTAGAAAGAGCAAGATTTGGCAACTGATTGGAAAAGGGGTGAGTGGGTGAGGTGAGGGATAGTGAAGAGTCTAGGATAATGCTGAGTTTATGAAGCTGTCAGACTGCAAGAATAATGGTGCCTTTAAAAGAAAGATGGAGGCTAGGAATAAGGGAGGTTTGGGGGTGGGGGAAGCACAGCATCGAGCTTCTGGACCATACTAAATGGGGTAAGCAAGATCTCTTCTCAGCCTTCTTGTAAAGAGTCATAACCATGTGATGCTGGGGAAATCATGTAACTTTTCTTTGCCTCTGTTTCCCCGTCTGTAGGACTACTACATCGGATAGATATAGTAGGTGCTTAACAACAGCAACAACAGCTAGCATTTATACAGCAAGAGAAGCCTTGCCAAGCACTTTACAAGTATTATTTCATTTGATCCTCACAGCGACCTTGGGAGCTAGGAGCTATTATTATCCCCAGATAATTCAGATGAGGAAACTGAAGCAGACATAAGTTAAATGACTTGCCCAATGTATTATATAACTGGTAAATGTCTAAGTCAGGATTTGAACTCAGGTCTTCCAGACTCCAGGTCCAATGCTGTTACCCACCTACCTGCATCAGGATTTTTAAAAAAATTATTATTTATTGCTTGATTAAAATGAGGGAATGGGGCTAACACTGTCCCATGCATTTTGAGAGGATCACAACGTGTAAATCACACAAAAAAGGCAGAGCATTAATCTATTTAGTAGTGATTTTGTTTATTTATTCATTCAATCAACCAATATCTAATGAGTGCCTAAAATGAACAATATTTATTCAGAAGGCTTCTACCCCACCCCTACTTCTCAGGCCATGCTTCTTAAACTGGATAACAGTCATTGGCCCTTTAAGAAACATGTGCGTGCTGTTAATGCCTGAGCGGCTCCATGATTTGAAATCTCCTCCAGGCAGCTGCTATCAGACTGGAACATCTCAGCACAAAGCCAGACACCAAAAAGAGCGTGCCTGCTTGCTTGCTCTTCCTTCCTTCCTTCCTTTCTCTCTTTTTCTCTCTCTCTCTTTCTTTCTTTCTTTGTTCCTTCCTTCATTTCTCTTTCTTTCTTTCTTTCTTTCTTTCTTTCTTTCTTTCTTTCTTTCTTTCTTTCTTTCTTTCTTTCTTTCTTTCTTTCTTTCTTTCTCTCTCTCTCTCTCTCTCTCTCCTCTTTTTTCCTTTCTCTCTCCTCCCTCTTTCTCCATCCCTTTTTCTCTCTCCCTTCTTCTCTCTCCTCTCCCTCTCCTTTTTCTCCATCTCTTTTTTCTCTCTTCCCCCCTCTCTCCTTTTCTCTCTCCTCCATCCTCTCCTTCTCTGTCTCTCTCTGTCTCTCTCTGTCTCTCTCTGTCTCTCTCTCTCTGTCTCTCTCTCTCTCTCTCTCTCTCCTGTCTCTCTTCCTCCCCCATGTGCTGCTACTCTCTTATCCCAAACTAGTCACACCACCACCTTTGTGCCAGGATATGCCAACCATAACAAACCAGAGACAGATCAGATGCCCAAATCACCCCCATCCACCCCACCATCATAGACTTAAACCGGGAAGGTACCTTAAAAGGCATATAGGACTTTCTTGCTATCTCTCACACAGGACAATCCATTTCAAGACTGCAGGGATTTGCACTGACTGTCCCCAGTGCTGAGAACATTCTTCCTCCTCACTGGTCTCCTGGCTTTTTCCACGGCTTCCTTTGAGACTCAGCTCAAGTACGTCCGTCTCTTTCTCTCTTTCTTCCTTTCTCTCTTTCTTCCTTTCTCTCTTTCTTCCTTTCTTCCTTCCTTCCTTCCTTCCTTCCTTCCTTCCTTCCTTCCTTCCTTCCTTCCTTCCTTCCTTCCTTCCTTTTTCTTTCTTCCTTCCTTCCTTTTTCTTTCTTCCTTCCTTCCTTCCTTCCTTCCTTCCTTCCTTCCTTCCTTCCTTCCTTCCTTCCTTCCTTCCTTCCTTCCTTCCTTCCTTCCTTCCTTCCTTCCTCCCTCCCTCCCTCCCTCCCTCCCTCCCTCTCTTTCTTTCTTTCGTGAGGCAATGAGGGTTAAGTGACTTGCCCAGGGTCACACAGATAGTAAGTGTCAAGTGTCTGAGGCTGGATTTGAACTCAGGTCCTCCTGAATCCAGGACCGGTGCTTTATCCACTGCGCCACCTAGCTGCCCCCAATCCACTCATTTTACACATGAGGAAACTGAGACCCAGAGAAGCTCCTATAGGATCATAGCTCTAGAGCTATAATATAATAGAAATCATTCTAAATAGTAATTGGAATATTATAGATAATATAATTATATTAGGCACAATTATGTATAACAATTATATAATATTAATATTACTATACAGCTATAATGTAATGTCATATAATAACATATGATAAAAATATGATGTGATATAATATTATAATACAATATAATATGGATCTCAGAGGTCACTAGTCCAACCTTCTCAAGTAGCCATCACTTAACCACTGTCTGCCCAGTTTCCTCATCTAGAAATGGGGATAATAGTAGCATCTGCCTCTCAAGGTTGTCATGAGGATCAGTTGAGATAATATTCATAAAGTACTCTGCAAAGCTTAGAGAGATATGTACATGCTTTCACAGAAGAGGAAAGCGATTAAGTGATTTGCCCAAGGTCACCCAGAATATGAACCCAGAGCTCTATAGTACTCCACCACCCAAGATGACACAGGAAGTTAGCTTCAGAGGATGAGCAAGCTTTGCTTAGGCCAAGTCCTAGAGAGCTCTAAACTGCAGAGGGTGTGGCCCTTTACGCTGGGGTATGTTGCCTCTCCTACTTCTGAGGGACCTGGTGTTTAAGACTACTGCCATTTAAGTATAAGCCACTATAGAGAGACAGGAACAAAAGTCATGGGATCATATGAACTCAACATTGGAAAGGATTTTACATATCATTTTGCTCCTCGTCAGTCCTGTGCTTTAAAAGGAAAATCATGTTGGTAGCAGGGTAGGGATGGATCAGAGAGAGTAGAAACTTGAAGCAGTAGGACCACTTAAGAGTAGATTAGGATTGTCCAAGCAAGATGGTGTAATGGGCTAAAATTCTAGCTAGTCTGTCTAAAATATCTAATGAATAGTCACCAATAAATTATAAGCTTTAGCAAGAGTTAGACTTTTAAGCATTTTTTAAGGAGAATAAGAATTTGGTAAAGAGAGAATGGCCTAGATTCATCTATCTATTAAAGGGAGGGTGCATTTCTAGCTCCACTCTCCACCAGAGTCCTGAGGAAAGAAATCGAGGGAGCCAGCCTCTCCCCTTCTTCCTCCCACACAGAAATGTCACTTCCTGATGCCAAAGAAAAGCCACCTGGCTTGCCCTCAGGCGCCTTCTCCTCATGGTGGAGCTTTCCTACAGTAGCTCTCCAGCAGGTGGTGTCATTCCAATCGTTACAATGGGATGAGGGACTGAACTAGGGTGGGAGGTCATGTGAGCAAAGAAAGAGGATTGGGTGCAAGAGCTACTGTGGAGAAAAGGCTGACAGGGCTTGACAACTGATCAGAATGTGGGGTGAGGGAGAGCAAGCAGTCATGGATGACTTCTAGTTATAAATCTGGATGACTGGAAGGACAATGGTGACCTCAACAGAAATAGGGAAGCTCGGAAGAGGAGGAGGCTTTGGGAAAAAGATAATGAACATGTTTAGTTTGAGATGCCTATGGGACATCCAGTTCAAAATGTCTAATGGTGACTGTTGGTGACTGAGGACCAGTCTCTCTATATAGATAAAACAACAGTAATAATAATAATAATAATAATAATAAACAATAGCTAACTATATAGTGCTTTGAAGTTTGCAAAGAACTTTACGTCCTCTCTCTCTCTCTCTCTCTCTCTCTCTCTCTCTCTATTTATTTATTTTTTTAAGTGAGGTAACTGGGGTTATGTGACTTGCCCAGGGTGACACAGCTAGTAAGTGTTAAGTGTCTGAGGCCAGATTTGAACACAGGTACTCCTGACTCCAGGGCTGGTGCTCTATCCGCTGCGCCACGTAGCTGCCCCTGCGTCCTCTCTTTTTACATGTCATTTGTGCTTTTGCATGTCATCTAAATAATAGCTAGCATTTCTATAGCACTTTCAAGTTTTTGCAAAGCACTTCTTTACAAATATCATCTCATTTGATTCTCCCAACAACCCTGAGAGGTAGTTATTATTATTACACACCGTTTGATAGATGAGAAAACTGAGGCAGACAAAGATTAAGTGATTTGTCCAGGGACATACAACTATTATCTGAGGCAAGATTTGAACTCAGGTTTTCCTGGCTCCAGGTCTAGCTTTGCCACCTAGCTTTCTTATCGCGACCATATGAATAGATGCCATTATTATTTCCAGTTTAAAGATGAGGAAACTGAGGTTGAGAGGTTAAATGATTTGCCCAGAGTCACACAGCTAAGTGCCTGAGGCAGGATTTAGCTACTTAATTAGATCTGGGAGTCATCTGTGCAGAAATGATAACTAAGTTGATGAGGTCATTGAGAGAGTTCAGAGAGAGAGAAAGGTCCAGGACAGAACTATGGAGTATACCCACAATTCAGTGGGGTGGGGTATGAATGATGATCGAGCAAAGGAAAAGGTAAGTCCAGCAGGCAGGAGAAAAGCCAAGAGAAACGTAACAGTATACCTAGGCCTGAAGTTTTCCCTCTACTTTTTTTTTTTTTTTTTTTTTTTGCAGGGCAATGAGGGTTAAGTGACTTGCCCAGGGTCACACAGCTAGTAAGTGTCAAATGTCTGAGGCCGGATTTGAACTCAGGTACTCCTGAATCCAGGGCCAGTGCTTTACCACTGCACCATCTAGCTGCCCCCTTTCCCTCTACTTTATTAGCCTTCAGCATGGTTCCTTGTCCCTTTTGTAGGAAACACCAAGAAATCACAGCGTCCTCCTGCTGCTCTGGCTACCTCACTAGGGGGCCTTCCATCGATTCCCCTGAGAACTGGCTATAGGGATAGCTGGTTCTCTCCACAGCTGGAGGAGGGGCAAGGACCTACCTCATTGGCAGTGACTGGTGCCTGGCCAATGCCTTTGTTGACCGAGTCCCAGGACCGGGCTGTCAGCATACAGGCAAACAGTGGGTAGAGATCCCCCGCCCCCAGCCGTTGGCTGTATTTCTTCACACGCTTCATATCCGCCTTGATCAGGGCCTGCCAGAGGTGACAGTAATCTAGGCGAAACTCGTCCGTCAGGATCTGCAGTCAGGGATGGAAGCAACAGAGATTTGCTAGAAGATGAGAGGCATGCTTCCTCCCAATGCTTTCCTCACCTCTAGATACACATGTCAATGGCCAGACAGAAGGTGAAAGAGATGGTGGGATTTCAAGCTAAATGATCCTAGGTGATCATGTCCTGTCTCCTAGAGACAGATCATCTAGGCCAACCTTCTCATTGTGTAGATAAGGAAGGGGAGGCCCAGAGAGACAAGTGACTTACCCAGGATTACACATCTAATAAGCAGCAGAATTTGAACCTATCTATGTCTTATGACTCCGAATTCAGTGCTTCTCTCACTAATACCTCATTTTACTCTCAAATGAATGGTGGAAAATCTCTGGTTTCCCAGCTATTATCATTTGTTCTTTTTTTTTTTTTTTGTGAGGCAATTGGGGTTAAGTGACTTGCCCAGAGTCATACAGCTAGTAAGTGTTAAGTGTCTGAGGACAGATTTGAACTCAGGTCCTACTGACTCCAGGGCCAGTGCTCTATCCACTGCATTACCTAGCTGCCAAAAATTATTTTTATTTTTATTTTTTGCAGGGCAATAGGGGTTAAGTGACTTGCTCAGGGTCACACAGCTAGGAAGTGTCAAGTGTCTGAGGCTAGATTTGAACTCAGGTCCCCCTGAATCCAGGGCCAGTGCTTTATCCACTGCACCACCTAGCTGCCCCTCCCAGCCATTATCTAGACTCTTAGGAATTCTGCTAAACTTCAGAATGGAGTTAGAAGTCTAAGGTAGGAGCTGCTGACTAGGGTATTTGGCCTCATGGCATTAGGCACTTAACGGAGCACCAGTTCTTACCACTGGCTGGCTCCTGGAAGCCTTGTGTGCTTCACATAAGGGCAGAACATACATATATCACTCCTTGGCTCAAAACCCTTCATTGGCTCCCTATTGTTCATAGGATAAATTAAAAATCCCTTAAACCTGGCTTTAAAGATACATCAAAATCTCACTGTAACCTCCCTTTCAAGCATTTATTTCATGCCATTCCTTTCATGCAGTCCAAATTCCAGTCAAGCTGAACCCTCATCCATTTTTTTTTCTTTTGTGAAGCAGTAGGAGTTAAGTGACTTGCCCAGGGTCACACAGCTAATAAGTGTCTGAGGCTGGATTTGAACTCAGGTCCACCTGACTTCAAGGCTGGTGTTCTATCCACTGTGCCACCTAGCTGCCCCTCTCATCCATTCTTTTTTTTTTTTTTTTTTAGTTTTCAACATTTGTTTAGATAAGATTTCCAATTTCCAATTTTTCTCCCTCCCTCCCCTCCCTTCCCCCTCCCCTAGACAGCAGGTAATCTGATATAGGTTATATATACATATATATATATATATATATATAAAACATATTTCTGCATTAGTCATGTTATACAAGAAGAATCAGAGCAAAAAGGAAAAACCTCAAAAAAGAAAAACAACAGCACCAAAAACAAAAGAAATAGTATGGTCCAATCAGTGTCCATATTCCACAGTTCCTTTTTATTTTTTCTGGATTTGGAGAGCCTTTTCCATCATAAGTCCTTTGGAACTTTCTTGTACCACTGGATTGGTGAGAAGAATCTAGTCTATCACAGTTGATCAACATACAATGTTGGTGATACTGTGCACAATGTTCTCCTGGTTCTGCTGGTTCTGCTCATCTCCTCTCATCCATTCTTGAAACTTAGTCCACTCTTGTCACCATGCACTCACACAGGTCATCTTTCATGCTGGGAATACATGCTTTTCTCATCTCTACCTGTTGAAACCCTTCAAGGCTCATCTCAGATGCTACCTTCTCAGTGAAACCTTTCCTCATTCACCAGCTACGTGAATCTCTACATGTTTGTAGAATTTAGAAGACAGAGAAACAATCCGAACCCTGGCTCTGAGGGCAGATGGAGGGGTGGGGGGTGGGGAGGAGTGTTCTCACTCACCTGGTACAGTCCATGGTCCAACAAAACAATCTCCACCTTCCCCGTTCCTGGACACTTCCTCACCAGCACGTTGCCTGGGTGTGGGTCACAGTGAACAAAGCCATTGACAAAGATCATCTCACTGTACATCTTTCCCAATTGTTGGGAGATCTGAAAAAGGAAAAGGTTAGGAATGGAGTTCCCATTGGGCTGGGACTGGAAGACTTCCACACTGGGCTTTCCATTTTGTTCCATCCAATCCAGTCAGTTAATAAGCATTTATTAAGCACCTACTATATGCAAGACACTATCATTATTGGAAGGAGAGGACAAGGGGACTAGAAGATGTGGGGCAGAAAGAAATAGGTCTCATAGTGGAGCTGATGGCTGGTGAGCCTACAGTCCTTGAGTTGAAGGTGTGTGTAGAGGGGAGGGGGAAAGAAGCAACATTCAAATTCTTCTTCCAGTGACAAAAATTGCCCTCTAGAGTAAGTTGTTAAGTTATTTTTTCAGTCTTGTCCAACTCTTTGTGACCCCATTTGGGGTTTTCTTTTCTTTTCTTTCTTTCTTTTTCTTTTTCTTTTTTTTTGGTGGGGCAATGAGGGTTAAGTGACTTGCCCAGGGTCACACAGCTAGTAAGTGTTAAGTGTTGAATACGAATTTGAACTCAGCTCCTCCTGAATCCAAGGCCGGTGCTTTATCCACTGTGCCACCTAGCTGCCCCTATTTGGGGTTTTCTTGGCAGAAACATTGGAGTGGTTTGCCTTTCCTTCTTTATAGATAGGGAAACTGAGGCAAACAGTGTTGTGACTTGGCCAGGGTCCTTTTTTCTCTCCTTTCCCTTCTTCCTCTCTCTTCTCCCTCTCTCCTCCATCCCTCTCCTTCCTCAATTTTCAAGCAAGCTGGAAGGCACAGTGGGAATTGGGGGTGTGGTGGTAGTAGGGAAATCATTCCAGTTCCTTTTCTTCCTCATTTCAAGACTTATGTTTCTACATCCATATTTCCTCTCCACTTCCTCTTAAACTGATGAGATGGGAATTTAGTCCTAAGTCTTTGCACAGAAGAGAAGCCCAGGGCTGCACAAAAATATGGATGCTGTGTAAAGGTGAGACCTGGGGCTCTCAGGACCAAAGGAGTGGCAGAAATGTCACTCTCCAAAGAGCCTAGCTGGGGGTATCAGAAATAGGAGGTGGGAGACAAAAGGCCTCTTGGGCTGACAGAAAGGTACAAACGTAGTCCTCAGGTCCACCAGGGAATACCTGTCTAGTTGTTCAGCAGGCCAGGCCAGGGCTTAATCCCCCAGGGGGTTCTCACCATAAAAGCATCCACACCAGATTCTAAGGGACGAGCAGAGCACAGTGCTGCTCCTTCCCTTCGTGCACCTCTCTCCCATGCCCTCCCTTCCTGAGTCCAATGCTAATCTGATTTATGATGTCTGCACAGATGAAATGACACTGGAGAGGCCATTTAAATCATTCTGTCATTGCTGCCTTCCCCACTCCCAGTGGCAGCCTTCTTATCTCTGCTCCCTTTTTATTAAAGCTAAAAGCCTTTCTGGAGCAAGGAAACACTCCCCCAGAATAAAGCCAACTCTAGGCCCAGGGTAGGTCTGTCCATGCGTCTCCCAGAACAAACAGATGCTTCTATAAAGCAGTCTCTGTATCTGACACTTCACCCCCTTTACTCCCTTCTCTGGAATTGACTGGATGCCTTACTGATTTAAACACACACACACACACACACACACACACACACACACCCCAGGAAGAAGTAGAGAAACCAGGAATTGGTTGAAGGGAAGATCAAAACACAAGAGAAAGTAATAGGAGAAACCAGAGAATCCCCTTGGGAAAAAGGAAATAGACAATATTCCTCAAATCCTACAGAGAGGTCCTAGAGATTCAAACATTTGACCATATCCTGCTATAGCATCGCAATAAAATGGGGAGGCCTGGCAGTTAGGGTTTCTAGCTTCCTACAAGTCTCAGCTCACCTCCTAAGACAAATTTTCCCTAATTCCCCAGAGGTGAGTGCACTCTCCTTCCTCAAATAATCTTTTATTTACTTATCTGTTTACCAGTTATATCTCTTTTTTTTTCTTTTTTCTTTTTTTGTGGGGCAATAGGGGTTAAGTGACTTGCCCAGGGTCACACAGATAGTAAGCGTCAAGTGTCTGAGGCCGGATTTGAACTCAGGTACTCCTGAATCCAGGGCCGATGCTTTATCCACTGCACCACCTAGCCACCCCCCAGTTATATCTCTAGCAGAATGAAAGTTCCCTGAGGGCAGGGACTGCTTTTTTTTTTTTTTTGGTCTTTGGTGCCTTGTTCGTAGTAGGCTTTTGACAAATATTTGTTGAATCTCACTGAATCTGTTGAGTTCTTTTGTTGTTGTTGTTGTTTTGTTTTTTTAATAATAAACATTTTTATTTATAGTTTTGAGTTCCAATTTTTATCCCTCCTTTCCTCCCTCCTCTCCCTGAGGTGGTAAGCAATCAGATATGCATTATACATGTGTCATGCCTGAGTTCTAATAATAACTACAGCAACCAAAGAGTGTCCAGGTAAAGACAGAGAAAAACCCTGCCCGCTATTGCAGTCAGACCTATTAAAATCCATTATCTCACTGGATTTGACCAATAACTCGGGGAAATAAGTGAACAGCTATCATTACTCCGTTGTTACTCTATTACATCTTACCAGTGTAGAGCACGTCCCTATTTTAGGTCCTGTCACCTGCCTCAGCAGTGTTGTTGTGAGGATCAAATGAGATAACAGTACAGTGTCTGGCTGGCACACAGTAACTGCTGCACAAATGTTAGTTATCATTATCATCATCTCATTTAGGTCTCATGATCCTGTAGGATAACAGGCAGGAATTACCAGACTTATTTTATAGATGAGAAGACCTCAAGAGGTTCAGAGAGGTTATAGGGCTTTTCCAAAGTCACACGGCTAGGAGACAGTGGAAGGGGAAGGACAGGAACTGAGGAAGGGGGAAGGGTCTTTTTGATACAAGGGAGGCGCTTGCTGTGACCATCCTTCTCTGAGAGTGGCCTCCACCACCAGCAGAAGGTATAAGGTCTGTGAAGAAACTTCTGAGTGTAATGGGCTGGAGAAGAGGGCTGAGAGATTCTTGGTGAGGAGAAGGGAAGGATAATAATAATGATGATGATAACAACAACAACAACAATAATAATTGTTAGCATTTATATAGCATTTACAAGATGCCATTTGATCCTCACAACCACCCTGGGAGGTAGGTGCTATTATTATATTCAATTTTACAGATGATGAAACTGAGGTTATCTACCTATCTGTATGCATGCATATGTGTATATATACAGTGGACACACACGTGGATATGGATGTATACACATATGTATATATATATATATACACACACAGCCTCATATGTAGACTTTATATACATACAGCCTGTATGCATATGCATGAATATATATAACCTCATATACCTACACATATATTGCCTCATGTGTAGCCTATACACATATACAGTCTATACACACATATATACTCATATGTGTATACATACACACATATATATATTAGCTTCAGTTTCCTCATCTGTGTGTGTGTATGCACGTACACACCGACATGTGTGTGTAATTTTGCTGAATGTGTGAATATGTGGCTGCCATTGTGAGGATGTGAAATATCATCTGTCTCTACCCAAATCTTCTCCCCCTGGGAAAATCTGTGTGAAGCCCTCTGTGTTTCTCTAGGTTGTTCTTCCATGCATTTATTTTTGCTTATTAAGCTGATGCTAACCGTGTAGCCTGCTCTTTATAACTGTGGCTTAAATTGCAATGTGTCAGAAATGTAATGAGTAATTGAACTATATCTTTTATTTGTTTTGTTTTTAAGTTTTTCAAAGTGCCTTCACTCTATTATCTCATTCACCCCTCACAACCACTGTGTAAAATAGGTTGGGCAGGTGCTATTATGTCCTTCTGACATATGAGGAAACTGAGGCACAGAGAGGTTAGTGACTTATCAAAAGTCCCTGGACTCCTCTTCCTGTGCCACACTGCCTCCTGCTGCCACAGTTTCTAGCTTGACCTCTAGCTTGTAGCAAATTTCTCTGGATGAAATACTGATTAAATATACATTTCTTCCTTAGGAAACCTGACCCCTGACCCATTAAAAGTATAGGAGACAGCGGGGCAGCTAGGTGGCTCAGTGGATAAAGAGCCAGCTCTGGATTTAGGAGGACCTGAGTTCAAATCTGGCCTCAGACACTTGACACTTACTAGCTGTGTGACCCTGGGCAAGTCACTTAACCCTCATTGGCCTGGGCGGGGGGGGGGGGGGAGTATAGGAGACAGCCAATGGCCCAACAATTGCACAGGCTTCCCTATCCCTCTCCAGACTTTACCTGTTTACCAGGTGCCTTCCACCTTGGGGAATTTCTAGGCCTGCTTTCCTAATAGGTGACTTCCTAGCCCGGAACATTTCCTGAAGGACTCTAGCCACGCTCACTTCACTTCCTGCTCAACTCACTCTTTGGCCTTCTCCTCTTTCTTCACCTTGTCCTCTCCCCCTACTTTCCAGATCCCCTTGATGTATTTGTTTTCTCCCATCAGGACGTAAACTCCTTGAGGCAAGAACTGCCTTGTTTGCTTGTGTTGGTACCCCCAGCTTTTGGCACAGAGCCTGACAAACAACAGAGGCTTAATAAATGCTCTAGCTACCTATGAATCGATTTAGCTACACATAAAATACGGATCATAATATTTGCACTATCTACCTCACAGAATTGTTGTGGGGGAAATGCATTGTAAATCCCATAGCATTTAAAGTATGAGAAATACACAAGGAGTTACTATTATGGAGTTCTACAGGTACCATCTTGTTGATCCCCACCTGCTAGGTTTCCACAGAGAAGGTAAGAAAACAGAGCTCATTTTGTGGTATGACAAAAAGGGGTGGTTGGGGTGATTTGGAATCATCTCATTTTACCTTACTGGGCTCTGAACTTTGGAGGCATCCTCAGGGCTGGGAGAATTGGCCTGTAACTGTATATCTAGAAGCAAACCATGGAGAGCGCATGGCTCCAGCAACTACTAGTGAAAACAGAATGAGATTTGTTGATGTTCAATCAAGGTAACAACAACTCACACATCATATACACTCTCCACACTCCACAAACTCTAACAGGACTCTGACTCCCCTTTGCTGATTTGGAAAGGTCACTGGAGTCTAATACCCTTCATTTTATAGGCTGTTCTAAGATAGTTGCCACTACCCACAAGCCCCAGAAACATTACAGGGCTTCTTAATTAGATCCATAATCACTCAAAAGGATTCAAAAGAGTCCAATCTAGTTATCCCCATAGGAAAAACCAAGTATATAAAGAATGCCTTTTGTCCACATGATGATCCACAGCTGGAAGGACAAGCGATAGGGCTTGTCTATCAGTACGCATCTCTTGAGCAGACACTACAAAGGGATAATGTACTAAACAAAAGGAGAGAAGGCCAGAATGCCTTTGGGAAACTGCATAGTTCTTTAGATAGCCCTAAGCTTCTTCTTGAAATAAAGGCCTGTCTTTAAAAAAAATTTATTTCTCAAATGGATAGAAATCCATCCTCTCCCTCTCCTCTCCTCTCTTCTCCTCCTCTCCCCTCTCTCTCTCTCTCTCTCTCTCTCTCTCTCTCTCTCTCTCTCTCTCTCTCTCTCTCTCTCTCTCCCCCTCCCTCCCTTGCTCCCTCCCTCCCTTCCTGCCCCTTCTCACATACCTCCCCCTAAATGAGAAAACAAGAAAAACAAAGCCTCCATTACATGTATAGTAAGAAAAAACAAATTCCCTCATTGGTCATGTCCAAATAGCATGCACGCGTGCATGTGTGTGTGTGTGTGTGTGTGTGTGTGTGTGTGTGTGTGTGTTCCAATCTGCACTGTCTATAACCCCTCAGGAGGTGGAGAGCATGTTTCATCCTGAGACCTTTGGAATTATGGTTGGTCATTTTGTCAATCAAAGTTCCTAAGTCTGTCAAAGTTGTTTGTCTTTACAGTATTGTCATTATTGCATCAATTGTTCTCTTGGTTCTGCTCACTTCATCCTGAACCACTTCATACAAGTCTTCCCAGGTGTCTATGAGACCATTTCTTTCATCATTTCCTACAGCACTACGGTTATTTCATCAATTCATATACCATAACTTGTCCATCTGTTTCCCAATCGATAGGCACTCCCTCATTCTCTAATTCTTTGCTACTGCAAATTCTGCTGTAAGTATTTTTGTACAACTAGGTCCTTTCCTCCTTTTTTTTTTCCATCTCTTTGGGGTATAGACCTTGTAGTGGTATTGATGAGTCAAAGGGTATGAACCACTTAATCACTTTTTGGTTATAGTTCTAAATAGCTCTCCAGAATGGATGGACCAGTTTGGAGCTCCACCAGCCAGGCATAAATGTACCTGTTTTCCTACAGTCTCTCCAGCATTTGTAATTTTTCCTTTTTTTTCCTGTCAACTTCAGAAAGGCTTGGGTCTTTTTTTTTTTTTAAAACACAAATATTCTTGGGGCAGCTAGATGGTGCAGTGGATAAAGCACCGGCCCTGGATTCAGGAGTACTTGAGTTCAGATCCGGCCTCAGACACTTGACACTTACTAGCTGTGTGACCTTGGGCAAGTCACTTAACCCCCATTGCCCCACAAAATTAAAAACAAAAACAAAAAAACCACAAATATTCTTTGGGTAATGTTGTATGGCTGCCATTCATGGAATGTTACAGTCTCCAAAGAACTAAAGTTGAAGATCTCTCAAAGAAAAACAGGAAGGCACATCTCTGAGGTGGAGCCAAGGACTTTGGGAGGAAAAACTTTGTTTCTGGGTCTTCAGAAGCTATGGTGACTGAAGAAGCTAGGACTGCAGCATATGTAGATATAGTTGCCAAACCCTCTTTGCTTCATTTTCCTCTTCTGTAAAATGAGCGGGAGAAGGAGATGCAAACTACTCTAGGATCTTTGCCAAAAAAAACGCGAAATGGGGTCACGAAGAGTCAAACGTGACTGGAAAAATGATAGCAATAAAAGTCATTGTAGGGGGCAGCTAGATGGCTCAGTGTATAAAGCACTGGCCCTGGATTCAGGAGGACCTGAATTCAAATTCGGCCTCAGAGACTTGACACTTAAACTAGCTGTGTGAACCTGCGTAAGTCACTTAACCCACATTGCTTGGCCAAAAAAAAAAAAAAAAAACCATTGTATATGGGCAGTTAGCTAATACAGTGGTTAAAGTGTCAGGTTTGGAATCAAGAAGATTCATCTTCTTGAGTTCAAATCTGGACTTAGACACTTACTAGCTGGGTGACCGTGGGCAAGTCACTGAACCCTGTTTGCCTCAGTTTTCCTCTGAAAATGAGCTGGATAAGGAAATGACAAACCACTCCAGTATCTTTGCCAAGAAAATCCCAAATGAGGTCACAAAGAATCAGATATGACAGAAAACACATCGTCATCATCAACAACAAGAAGTTATTCCCAGAGTTCTTGGGCTCAATGTCCTGGAATTTCCCCTCTGAAGTCTGAGGGGAGGTAGTAGTCAAGTTGGAAGCAGTGGTTTGACTCACCGGGTCCACGTGGCATCCTGTCTCTCCCTCAGGATGCCTTGCTGCTTCACATAGATGACTTTGCCATGAAGATTGTTTGAAGAAAATTGGGGATATTTAACCTGAAGAAGAGAAGACCTAGAGGATATAGGCTAGCTATCTTCCAAATATTTGAAAAGCTTTTAAGTGAAAGGGGGATTAGATTTGTTCTGCGTGACTTCAGAGAACAGAATTAGGAGCAGTATGTGGGAGTTGGGGGAGTTTATACAGAAGGAAAAACTTCCCAATGATTTGAACTGTCCAGAAACAGAATGGGAGGCCTTGGGAAGTAAGCAGTCATCTTTGATTGCAGGTGTTCAGGCAGAGCTGGATGATTTTCAGTAACGTGATGACAGGGAATCTTGGTCAAGTACAGTTTGGACTAACTGATCTCTGAAGGGTCTCTTCAAACTCAGATTCTGGGATTCTATGATTAGATGCTCTCTGAGGTCTGTCTCCTCCAGCTCTAAATTCAATAATCTTTTGAAATGACTTGTCCAAGGTCACATAGCTGGTTAATGGGAGAATCTGGATCAGAACTCAGTATTTCCTTATTGCTTATCTAGTGCTCTTTCCACTACTGCCACTGATATTAACTTGAAGCAAATTTGACCTAACAATACTTGGGGAAGCAAAATCAGGTTGAGAGTAATTTACAATCACCTCATTTCTCCCTAGAAATAGACTTTTATCTACTAGAGACACCTCAATGTGAAATAACTCTCTTGGGTGCTCTGGATGAATAAGAGACTCATTCTCTTTGAGGGGTCTGCTTACTAAGACCTTACTAAGTGGGTTCTAGACCCACAAAGATAAATACGCACGCTGCCAAAGCAGAACATTCTCCTGCCAATATTAATTTGAAAACCCTCCTGACTTTTCATAGGTCAGCTCTTGATGCATCAAGGATTCAAAATGTTAGGTAATAAGACTGGATACTTTTTTTTTCCTGTTCCCAATAACTGCTATGCATGCTTCAGAACACAGCTGAATAAAAACCATTAGCATGGCGCAAGATGGTCTACAAGTCACCTCATCCAGTGAATGATTCGAGAAAACAACTAGGTAGTGCACCTCTACAAAGATAGGGAAAGGCAAGAGGTGACTTCTCAAGGTCCTTCTGCCTCAAGATCTTACAAGGAATCCATAGGCCAAGATAATAACCATTCAGAGAAGATGTCTGAGTTCTGTTGGGAGACATATGAGCATCTGACCAACCAACACTGTTAACTCAGCACAGCAGTGAAGGCTCCATGGAAGTGCCAATTCTTTAAATTTTTCTTAGTAAAAAGAATGTGCCACTCATGTAAGTAATTTCTAAGTAATTACACAATAGCGTTATTCTGTAGCAGTAGGGGGAAAAACAGGAGTCTATAAAAAGGCTGAGTAAAGAATTAATTTAGTAAATAATATTTAAATCAAGGAGTTATTTTTAGATTTTTCTCAAAACTAGAATTGACTGAAAGTCTTTAATTATTCCATAACTGCTTGGATTAATTTGTAACTACCCCCCACCCCCCCAAAGGATAGTCTATTTTTGTTCTCAGGAGCTTCTTAAAAACAAGATCAAGACCACCAAGGGAAGCAGCAAGCTAGGAAACACAGAAAACAAAGGAAAAGAGACCCAGGAGCTCCCAATACCAATCCTAAATCGAGCCCTAGTTCCTCTTAGGTAAATCTCTTTAATTCTTTCCTCCTTAGTTTTCCCCATCCACAAAATGGGTACAAGGACCCCTCCCTATGTATCTTCAAATAATCCCCACACACACACACACACACACACACACACAGACCTTTTTCAGTAGACATTTCATTGGCAAAATGAGGAGGAAGGCCGGGGGGGCTATAATTACATCAATTGCTCTCAGCTGTTTCTACTTCAGGGAACCCCTTAGGAATCCATCTGCCGAGCTGTTTCCCATAAAAATTGCCAAGCTTTTAAAGAGCTGTTAGAAAGAGATGAATACCATCACTCTTGCACCTTAAATGGACAGAGACTTTATGTCTTTTCAGCTGCTCTGATCTAACTTCCGGAGCATCCCCTGTTCAGGAGGCAGTGTAAGGAGGGAGAGCATTCCAGGCATGGGGGACAGCCGGAGAAAATGATCAGAGTGGGGATGGAGTGTCCTTGTCATAGTAAGAACACATATCAAGCATATATGTAGTCTATCTTTTCAACGGTATTCAATGTATTGGTATACATCTCTTTTTAATTACATCCTCATTCAGTCCCTGTGTGGTAATGAGAAAGGTCTCAGCACACAGCCTCAGTTTACTCATCTGTAAAATGAGGGGATTGAACTAGGTGATCTCTAAGGTCTATTCTAGTTTGAAATCAATGATCCCATGATCCTTGAATGAGCCTTTTAATAAGTGGAAGATATAAGGAGTTAAGCATCTGAGTCAAGGTCAGAGAAATAGTATGCTACAGGGTAAAGAGTGTCCGATTTAGAATCAGAAGGCCTGGATTTGAATCCCAACCCTGCCCACTTATCACCTGTATGATTTTAGGAAAAATCATTTAACTTCCCTGGCTTCAACTACTTATTCTTTTTTTTTGTTTGTTTGTTTTGTTTTGTTTTGTTTTGGTTTTGGGGGGCAATGAGGGTTAAGTGACTTGCCCAGGGTCACACAGCTAATAAGTGTCGTGTCTGAGGCCAGATTTGAACTCAGGTCCTCCCGAATCCAGGGCCAGTGCTTTAGCCACTGCGCCAACTAGCTGCCCTCTCTCAATTACTTATTCTAAGTAATTTATAATTAATAAGTGCGCAGGATCAGATGATCCATGATCCTGAGAAGAATTAGATTCAGAAACACAAAGCTTCCTCCTGGAATGTTGTCACTTATTTGGGAGTCCCATGCTGAGAGACAAATTTTTTAAAAAATTATTTTGAACTTAAACACCAACGAAGTGGAACCTTTCTATATACAATGCACAACAGAAAAAGATCATTCATACAGCTATACAGCTGTACCACATTTAGCTTGGTTCCACCTACAAGTATGGAACAAATTCAATCTGTTATTTTCAAAGCTGTCCAGCTTTATCTCTGTTTCCTACTGACCTTCCTTCTGTTCTCTTCTGTGCATTTTAAAAAATGCTTCCATGACCCGCTTTTCTTAATTTTCTCCCCCCCCATTTTTATAACCCTATTGGTAGCCTTTATCTCCATCCCCCCAACTTAATATCCCAATTTTTTCCAAAAAATGTTTTGAGAGAGAAAAAAAAATCCTCATATCTAATAAGCAAAGTCAAGCAAAACAAATTTCCACATCGGCCATGTCCAAAAATATACGTGTCTGAGGGATAAAAGTGGAACATCTCTCTCTGCTTCGGGGTGGCTTTGCCATGTGAGTAGGAATCATCATCCTTTTCCTAGTCTCCTTACCAGACGACTTTCTACCAGAGATACCCAGTGTTACAACAGAACTGTCCCCTGGCATGGCCTTCAGTCAAAACCCTCCCCCATCCCGCCATCCCCAACTCTCTCCCTTTCCTCTTTGCTAATTTCACGCAAATTAAATTGGTCCTCAGCACCAGCAGGGTCCTAAACACACTCACTGAAATCCAATTAACCTTCGATAAAGGTCTGCCAATCAATAGTGGTTCTTTGGCTCAAGGAGGCAATATTGAGCCCAGAGAAACAAGCTGCAGCCCGACCTTTACTCTTAACAAGATCAATGAGAGCCACTGTCGCCAGCTCTTAAAGTAATTGGCAAATATGATCCCTGGATTAGGCCCCGAAGCAATACCTGCTCCTGATCTGAAAAGACAAAAACAGATGGGGGCCAGAATGGGCAGCCAGCTTCCCCAATGGTCCATGACAAGCGGGCGATGGGGCTTCAGGACAAGTTTGCCATATCCCCTCCAAGGGCTGCTATTTGGGTGGATTCTGGGACCCTAAAGTCAGACGCAGGAGAGACAGAACAGGGCAATGCTTTTATCCAGTCTTCTCTCATGATAATAAAAACAGGGGGATAGGTCCCAGAATCCTGATTTTATTGGTATAGGGAGCCCCCAGGTGAGTGAATTCCCTATAACAAGGCACCTTCCCGACAACTAATAGAGTAGAGTTGCCTGGAGCAGAGGTATCAAACACACTGGCTGAATGCTGCCCTAAACACTCCCTAGTGGGGGCCTGAACCAGATTAAAATGTAATTGGGAAATATTTAACAAAGTAAATAAAAATACTATAAAATATATATAACGTTACATTTTAAAACCGAGTCAACATGCAGCCCATAAGGATCCTTCTGTACAGATTAGTGGCCCTTGTTTTGATTTGAGCTTGATACCAGTGGCCGAAAGCACCTAGAAGCTGAGTAACAACATTTCTATAGCACTTCCTATGGTGTCAAGCACTTTACACTTATTATTTCATCTGATCCTCAAACAAGTCTGGGAAGTGGGTGCTATTATTATCTCCATTTGAAAGATGAGAAAACTGAGGGAAACAGGGGTACCTTGCCCAGGGCCCAACAGCCAGTGTGTACCAGAGGTATGACTTAGATTGAGGTCATCCTGATTTTGAGGACAGATCTCTATCCAGTAGCCATGTTGCCTCTCCGATAATAATAGCTTATGTTTATATAGTGCTTTGAGCACTGGATTTGAAATTAAAGGGCTTGCGTTCGAATCTCAACTCTGGCCTTTACTACCTGTGTGACTTTGGGCAAGTCACTTCACTCCTCTGGGGGTTCAGTTTCCTCCTTTGTAAAATGAAGGAACTGGAAAATATGACTTTTAAGGTCCTTTCCAGCTTGAAGTCGATGATAACAATGTGAAAAGCTGCAGTCGGCAGAGACAGTGGGACAGCCACCTCAGGTTGGTCTTGTTCCATCTTAGCCCCTGAAGACCTAAGAAGGACTAGGCTAAGCTAGGTTGCTAATGGGGTAGGACAAATCAAGTGAAATGGGGTGGGAGGGATTTGACAACTAACTTAGAGGAGCCCAGAGCCAGCCTTTCAATCAGTCAGTCAACAAACATTTGTTAAACATCTACTACGCCCCAGGCCCTGTGCTAAATGCCAGGGATACAAAGAAAGGCAAAAAACTGTCCCTCCTTTCGAGGGGCTGAATAGTTGATTTTGTAAAAACATAAAAACAAGCTGTATCCAGGATACAATGGAGATAATCACAGAGGGAATGCAATAGCATTAAGGGGGATTGAGAAAGGCTTGTTGCAGAAGGTGAGATTTTAGCTGGGACTTGAAGGAAGCCAGGGAAGCCAGAGGGGGAGATGAGGAGGGAGGGCATTCCAAGCATGAAAGACAGACAGTGAAAATGCCTGCAGTCAGGAGATGTAGTGTCTTGTGTGAGGAACGACCAAGAAGCCAGTGTCATTAGACTGCAGAGGACACTGGAGGGTGAGAGAAAGGGAGAAGAGAGATAAAGTAAAAGAAGACTGAAAAGGTAGGTATAATCACATTATAATGGGCTTCAAGTGGCAGAGGAGTTGCTTTGTTTTGGGGGGCTTTTTTGGTGAGGCGATTGGGGTTAAGTGACTTACCCAGGGTCATACAGCTAGTAAGTGTCAAGTGTCTGAGGCCGGATTTGAACTCAGGTCCTCCTGAATCCAGGGCCAGTGCTTTATCCACTGTGCCACCTAGCTGCCCCTGCTTTGTTTTTTAAAGAGTACCTTCCCATTGAAATATCAGGTGCTGCAGACTCTTTGGGCCCATCCCAAGATTTTTTTTTTTTTTTGAGACAATGGAGGTTAAGTAACTTGCACAGGGTCACACAATTTATAAGCGTCTGAGGCCAGATTTGAATGAGTTCAAATAAGTCCTCCTGACTTATGGCTGGTGTTCCATCTACTGTGCTACCCAGCTGCCTCCCCATCCCAGAATCTTGACTCAAGACTTTTACTAGCTCAGAAAAGCCATTTGGGCTTTGTGTTTTCAGGAAGGCTCCTAGACAGAGTCTCACTTAGCCTCTCTGGACCTCAGTCTCTAAACTTTCCATTTCCCTAGAATGCTGGTAATTTGAGTGGGTTCTGGGACCCTAAAGTCAGACCAAGGAGAGGTAAAGCAGGGCAATGCTTTTATCCAGTCTCCTCTCATGATGATAGTGATAATAAAAAATAGGGGACAGAGTCTAGGCTTATGATTTTATTGGTATAGGGAATTCCTGGGTGAGGAAATTCCCTATAAAATTTGCAAAATTTTGTAAAAAATGAGGGAATATGATTTCATAGTCTATAAAGTCCCTCCTATCCCAGAGTCCTGTGATCCTTAAGATGCAAAACTCTTGATGGTGAGATTCTGTTTGTGAGGCTGATCCTCAGGTCGGTTACCTTGGAGAGATGATTAGACCCATCCAAGGCAATGAGTGGTCACCAACTCCCATGCTCTGGGTAGGACATTTAGGCCCTTAGGTTCCTTTGTCCAATATTGTAGAATACCTTAAAAAGGGACACATACTACTAATCATTAATTAATTTCATTGGGAGGAAACCAAATAGTTAAATTCTTTTAAATCTGGTCCATCCTTAAGCCTACTCACATTTAACCAGTCAGTCACAGAGTGACTCCACCTAGTTATCCAATGACATCATCGTGGCATCCTGATGTTTCTAGAGAAGACAAATCATGTAAACCTGAGGGGCTTGGGGGACTTTATTTAGGGATGAAACAGCCTACCGGCTGTATTCAAGTAAGTTAAGATTCTCATGTAGGTGGCCAAGTAAGTCAAGCAGTAATCCAAATCCTGCCTTAGACACTTAACTAGCTGCGCGAGCCAAGGCAAGTCATTAAACTTCTCTTTGACTCAGTTTCCCTAGATGTAATATGAGGATAATAACACCTATCTCATGGGGTTGTAAGAATTAAATGAGAGCACACAGGCACAGGGCTTTGCTAGCCTTAAGAGCACTTTATAAATGCTAACTTTTACGATGATATAGTGTCATATCAATGGTATAAAGACACTTGGATGGCACCTCCTTCATTCTAGCTGATAAGGCTTTCAGAAGGGCATTTCTAAAACCAGAGCAGCTGAAGGTAGCTCCCCAAAGACAAAAGGTTTTAAAGCTGGAAGAGCATTGGAGAATACCCAATGCAACCCCTTCATTTTCTAGGTGAAGAAACTGAGACAGGGAGCTGACTCACCCAGGATCACACAGCGTTAGCAGCAGAGGTCAGACGAGAATCTGATTACCAGGCCACCTCACAGAGCTGCCAGCCTCACCTGCCCCTCCCTGTCACAGAAAATTAAAACCAATCCTCCTTATCATAGGTCTGATTTTCTTGGTCTGGCATATCTATACTAAAGTTGCAACCACAGGCAGAAGGTTAGTATGAATCCATGAAAGGATGACAATTTCATAAACTATTCCATAATATTTTTGGTTAGTGCTCTTTCTGCCTTCTCAAATTTCCTTCTACTAACAAGCATCTAGGTGGTGCAGCAGAGAGAGTGTCAGGGCCTGCCTTAGAGAGACCTAAGCTCAGATCCAGCCTCAGATACTTATTAGCTGTGTCACTCTGGGCAAATCACTTAAGCCTGTTTGTCTCAGTTTCTTCATCTGTAAAATGAGCTGGAGAAGGAAATGTGGCAAACCTCTACAATATCTTTGCTAAGAAAACCCCATGAAGAGTCAGACATGAATGAAGATACTGAAGAACAACAAATTATTACAATTACTGGCACTTCAGCTTGCTCTTCCTCCAAACCCCACTTCCTGACTTGTCTGAACTATAACTGACATGATCACAGATTTAGATCTAGAAGAGATCTCAGAAACCACCCAGTCCAACCCCCTCAGTTTACAGATGAGAGATTGAGGCTCAGAGAGGTTAGGGTGAAATATGATTTGACCAAGGTCATGGAAGGTATAAGTGGCAGGGCCAGGATTTGAACTCAAGTCCTTTGACTATTAATCCATCTGGATGTGTAAAGAATAAATTGTGATCTTTATACTGTATTTCTACGTCCTAATATCCTCTTTATAGCCAGCAGCAAGCACTCTTGGTCGTGAACAAGCAACAGTACCACTAACAGATCATGTTGTGTTTGCATTTGTCTTTAAAAATCAAAGCCTCCTCCGATTAAATGCCATTACAGCCCTGCGCCAGCGAGGATCCAGAGAGATTAATGTGCTTTGGGAGCAGCTTTAATGATAATCCTGCCAGAGTAGGCATTAAGTAAATGTCACCAACCTGTTTGGAAAAGGAGGGAGGGCCTGGGTATCCTTCCCATTTCTGAGACGAGAGAGGCTCAGTTCACTTGTAAGACGGCCTGAGAAAAAGCCAAGCTTAGCCAAAGCTCCCTTCCTTTCCCCCCAGCAAAGCTGGGGACTATTTATACAGGGTGGCAAAGGAGTGAGTGGATGTGACTAAGTGCATGTGGAATTGTTTGTGCTTATGGATGGATGGATGGATGGATGGATGGATGGGAGTCTATATGCTCAGCCTACCCAGGACATCCCAGCCGGCCAAAGAACTGTGGGTCAGATATGCTCATAGAAATAAGCCAATCAGAACAAGCAGGATTTCCCCCTCTCCCTCCTTCTCCAGCAGGAGAACATCTCCTGGCTCTCACTGGACTGTCTCCCAGTTAGGGTCTGAAATCATAAGGGTTTGGGAGACTGGGCCCTGATTCGTTTCAGGAAGTTTTCCCCTGATGTCACAAAAGGGATTCCTTCTCTGATTATGTTTGGATTATATGACCTTTGAGGATCTTTCCAACTGTAATACATAGTGATTCTGTGATCCCAGGCCTAAGATTTCTTCTACTTTGACCCCTCACTCTTCATTCTTCTCCCACTGAAGACAAGGGCCAGGATAACTTCCCATGCATCCTACTGAGGGTAAGGCACACTAGTAAGGGGTGAGAGGTCACAGTGAGCATCAGTTATTCCTTGCACCTATCCCATTCCACTGGAGTTAGTAAGTGCTTACTTTGTGCTAGACCCTGTGCTAAAAGCTGGGGAATCTAAAGAAAGGCAAAAAACATGGTCCCTACCCACAAAGAGACAATGTAGAATACACAGAGTATAAATGGAAGATACTTTTAGAGAGAAAGCACTGACAGGAGGAGGGGAAGGAGAATAGACTTGAAAAGTATAGAGAAGGTGGGTTATAGACTGGGTCCTCAAGGAAGTTAGGGAAACCAAAAGGTGGAAACAAAGAGAGAGAGTGTTTTAGGCAGGGGCACAGCCAGTGCAAGGGCACGGAGATGGGAGATGAAGTATAGTGTATGAGGAACAGCAATAGGGCTAGTATCACTGGGTCATAGAGTGTGTAGAGGGGAGTAAAGTGTAAGACATCTGGAAAAGCAAGAAGGGGCCTGGTTATAAAGGGCTGCTGTTGGATGATACTCCAGCCTCTCATGTTCAATCAGGCAGGCTACCTATTGAATTCCATTCAACAGTCATGTAAGTGCAATTCACTATACTGGAACAGCCAAGGAAACATAACTTTTCCTGTTGTTCAGTTGTTTCTGACTCTTCCTGACCCCATTTGAGGTTTTTTTTTTTTTGGCAAAGATACTAGAGTGGTTTGCCATTTCCCTCCCCAGCTCATTTTACAGATGAGGAAACTGAGGCAAAGAGAGTTAAGTGACTTGCCCAGGGTCACACAGCTATTAAGTATCTGAGGCCAGGTTTGAACTTAGACCCTCCTGACTCCAGGCCCAGGGCTCTAACCATTGGACCACCTAGCTGCCCAAAGATACAAACCCACAAAGACATAAAAACTACATCCCGTGCAACAGTCTAGTAAAAAAGTGGCTGGTCCAGCTAGGAAAATAGCCATGGATAGAGAAGGAAAGACTACGGGCTAGATGGGCCCAGTGATCTCAAACCCTCTACCCACACTCCCAAGAACCAGGCTTTAGAGGCAATAGCACCAAGGTGACAATGACAAGGATGCCAGAGGAGACACTCAGCCCTTCTGTATGTGATTAATATCTTCCTCTACCCCTAGAGAAGCTTCTCAGACCTCTGGTTGCTTTTATTTGCCTCACAAGCTCTACTGTGGAGGGAGGAAAGAAGAGAGACTGTTTCTCAACTCCAGAGAAGAACAGATGGGCAGATCAAGTCCAGCTGATTTCATGCCATAGTTCTTTGGTAGCTAGTTGGCTCTGTGGCTCATCAATAGCAAGTGAGGAGAGATCAATGCTCAGCTTTCAGAAGAAAAGTAGCAGGGGCAGGACACTGGGCAAGGACAGGCCTTAGTGACTGCAATGTCCCTTCTTTTTTGAAGGGAGAGAGAGAAAGTCTTTGTGTAGGGCCCCCTAGGCCTTGGGAGCTGAAAGGGCCTCTATGTGAAATGTGAAATGAATCACATCCTCCAATTGACCTCAGGATCCTAAAAGGTTTCGTTGTGGGGCCTGTAACTTAATACACCCATCACACTCATTCTTCACGCAACAGTTCAACAACAAAAGGCACAAGAGTCTCCATTTGTGACTATGTGGCATCACTCTAAACGGGACACCACTAGGTCAAAGCAACACCTTCTTTCTCTCCTATCCAACACACTCTTCTTACCTTGTTTACATCAATCTGGTTCTTCTCCATGTAAGCCTTATCATTGACCTGTCCACCTTCTACAAACTCCATCAGGAGGACTCGTCGAGTTGACAGTTCCCAGTAAATGCGAGGGACCTAAAACAGGACAGAGAATTGGTCAGGGCAGTTCTTGGGGAACAAAAGAAGGGAGTTCTGAGAGAAGACTCCAATAGGACACAGTGAGCAGAAAAATGGAAGGTCTTTCTCTGTGGACAGAGCAAAGGACGCTATATTGAGTCAGCAAAGGAGGAAAATAGAAAATCACTGGTGGGGAATAAGGCACAAAGAAAACAGGCCATGGTGAAATGTCTTGTCCTTTAGTTTGACTCCACATTCCTATTAAGACGGCCCCTTTTCAGTACTAGAAAAGGAAGATCCACCATTACCTGCTGGTATCTTTTAGACATTATTGTAACCATAACCTACAACTGAAAACTTGAAATTCCCAACTTTTAGATTTATCTTACTGAAGGAATGGGGAAGCTAGGTGGAGCAGTGGATAGAGTGCCAGGCCTGGAGTCTGGAAGACCTGAGTTCAAATCCCACCTTAGACACTTACTAGCTATATGACCCTGAGCAAGTCACTTAACCCTGTTTCCCTCAGTTTCCTCATCTCTAAAATGAACTGAAGGAAATTTCAAACTATTCCAGTATCTTTGACAAGAAAAGCCCAAATGAAGTTACAAAGAGGGAGACATGACTGACTAACAATAACAACAACACTGAGTGACCCCAAATACATTGCCTAATATGTCTGCTTCGGTTTTTCCATGTATATATTGGAACTATTAAAAAAAAAGACTTTCCCATGGGGTCTGAATGGAAATGTTTAAGGGATGAAAAACTCTACAAGGAAACCATTGATTTTTAACTCTCCCAAGGGATAAGTTCCCTAGATAAAATTCTCAACACTTAGACTCTACCAAGAATTTCAAGCTTCCTAGTCTTCCAAATCCTCTAAGGACAGTAAAATACCAAGAAGGCAATTGATATTTCATAGCTACTCCAATCACAGATCGTCCCAGAACTTAGCAAGAGGCTGAATTTGTGGGGACCAATTTTTAATTGGGGAGTGTTAGCTAAGCAGCTCTCCGCAATATTGGGGCAAGGAAGGAGACTGGCAGCCTCCCTCAAAACAGAACAGAATTTATTTTAACAAGAACAAACTTAAAAAAAAAAAACATAAACAGGATCAGTAGGATCAAGGGAAAGGAAATAAAATGGGGAAAGGGAAATTATACAACCTGAAAAATACCACCACCCAGGAATTAGCTGAGAATACACAGACCTCCTGTTGCCCTCCATCATCCAGCTAGAATGCGCAATTCTCCACCCCCAATCCCAGAAAAACCCCACACAGCCCCAGCCAATGGGATGGCTGCTCTGACAGTCACATGACTGCCCTCACTAGGTTTCCAATCATTATAATTTTGCCAGGCCCATGTAGGTGTTGGCAAGTGGTGATGATGTGAGGTGCCAGCACCATGGCAACGGCTACAACCAGTGGGTGGAGCACCATGCAGTTTGCAGAGCCCCAGGCCAGTGCATGCGGAGGCATAAAAACCTCAAATAACAATTAATTCTTTACAAATTTCATCAAGTCCCATGGTTAAAACTGGAAATCTTTATGTAAATACATCAAAAAGTAAATATGCCTATATAAATATAGGAGTATAGATTTTAAGCAGGAAGGGATTTAAGAGAACATCTACATTCTAAATTTTGCAGACAGGAACCTGATATTCAGAGAAGTTCAAGGTCTTGCCTATGGTCACCCAGCTAGTAACTGTCAGAAGTAGGCTTTGAACTTGCTTCAAAGCTTCATTAGATCTGTGATCTCATCCTGGATGTGGGTAGTCTCTCCAAGAATACAGATTGTAACACATCCATTCATTCTTATCTCATTGTATTCTTATCCATATTCTTCCAAAGACAGCCCACAGAGGATCCATCCAATATGTTGAAGGCTTTCTTTTAGGCCTCTTTATATTTAAGAGTACCATTGGAATACTCAAGCTATCCATGTGTTATATTTTATTTGAGCCAATGACCAGTTTACTTTCCCTTCAGACTGTACCTTTCTTCAGTACCTTTCTTATAGCACTTTCTGAGCCTAGGTTAATTACTCACTGGAAATATGCCATAGTTTACTTGCGCTTAACACGTGTCTCTTCATTGTCTTCTGAGTCACCTGAAAATTTAATTACTCAGAGGTTGTGATGCTCTAAGATGTGCAACCAAAGCACATCACTGGGAGAACATCTGTATTGATAAGAGGAGGAAGGGGAAGTTTCTGTACCTGGAAGCAGCTTAGATTTGCCAAAAGAGCTGCACAATTTCCCATATGCAATGCAGCCTCCTTTCATCTTCCTAATTCAATTATGGGCTCAACCTATTTCCATCTGCAGTGTTTGTCCAACTGATGTGTTAATAATCCAACTCAATGGAGTGGTTATTCAATTGTATGCCACAGTCTGGACAATAGGCATTTTTCACTCAGTTTTTTTTTTTTCTGTGAGGATTGTTACACCAACCTCTTTTAAATAATCATGGATCTCATTGAAAAGACTTTTATTATTTGGGGCAATTTGATGAAACAAGTACCCTATCATCTATAAATAGGAGCATTGAGGGGCTCTCATCAACTAGAAATAATCCTTTTTTTCATTTGGACATTGTGCCTCATTTGACATTAATAATCAGAAGGTCATTGACCAGTGTTGTTGATATGGTTGTATTTGTCAAAAAATTCTGTAGGACCTTGCAATAAGAGTCTGAAAATTGACTGGCATTCTGGGATTTGAAGTTCAGGAGGACATCTCTTCCCCCATAGCTCTGAGTAGAAATTTGGACTACTGAGATCTTTGAACTGGAAGAACGACTTGAGTCACAATCCTCAAGAGAACAGGGGAAGCAGAAGGTGCTGGCACTACTTGACCAGAACAAGAGAAGCAGCAGTGGAGGAGGTGACATCCTTAGCCCCAACCTGGGACTTCATGAAATGATCTGGAGAGGAAAGTAGTACCTATGGGGTGATGGGCAAGAGAGACAGAATGATAGTATGATGTTTAATAAAGTTTGAGAGACATACTTTTATTAATAATGCTAGCATTTTATTACTAAAAGGAATGGTCATTTGAACACTCTCTCTCTCTTGGACCAAAGACCATTACGGTGGCAGGCTCACAGCTTATATTCGCTTAGAAAAGTGGGTGTTCTAGAGGGTGACAATCAACTCTGATTGGTTACCAATTAATGATAGGTGGACTTTAAAAAGAGAAGTGGGTTCACTGCAATGAGGGATTGGAAGAGTGACATCATGTCACTCTTGGACAAAGACACTACTTCTGCACCCAGCAATCTAGACAGAGGATCTACCTCTGCCCAAATTACTCTGAGTAGAACACAGTGGGCAGGGATTCATCTTAGATTAGAAGTCTGATCTAGCTGACCCAGAATAAAGAGAATGTTAATCCTATCTTTCATCAGACCTGTCTTTTGGAGAGACTGGTCTTTGAACAAGGAAATAGTACAGGGAAAAAAGCTTGGGTGTCCTCAATTTTAATAAATGGCTATTAATACGAGAGAGAAATAATCATTTCTCTCAATTGAGAGACAAAGAATTTAATTGGATTTAAGTGAGGGTGAAAGGTCGTCAACCTCACTCTTTCCTCCAGAACCATTTGGGTCCAATGACTTGCCCAGGGTTACACAGTTTAGTAAGTGTCTGAGGTGAGATTAGAAATCAGGCCCTCCTTACTCCAGGGTCAGTGCTTTATCCACTGTGCTACTTAGCTGTCCTTATTGCAAGTCTATATGCTGAGAAAAGGGAAATGGAGGAAACCAGGGACTAACTGTAAATATACAAAATTAAAATTGGGACAGAAAACTAATAAATATTAGGAACTTTTTAAACTGGGGGCACTGGGCTATTATTATTTTGTCTGATTTTGTTATTGAGTCATCCAACTCAGTCATGTCCAACTCTCCATGACCCCATTTCGGGTTGTTTTGGCAAACATACTGGAATAGTTTGTTTTGTTTTGTTTTTTGTTTTTTGCAGGGCAATGAGGGTTAAGTGACTTGCCCAGGGTCACACAGCTAGTAAGTGTCAAGTGTCTGAGGCCAGGTTTGAACTCAGGTCCTCCTGAATCCAGGGCCGGTGCTTTACCACTGCGCCATCTAGCTGCCCCCATACTGGAATAGTTTGACACTTCCTTCTCCAGCTCATTTTACAGATGACAAACTGAGGCAAACAAGGTTAAGTGACCTGTCCAGAGTGACACAGACAGTAAGTGTCTGAGGCCACATTTGAACTCAGGTCCTCCTAACTCCAGGGCCAGCATTCTATCCACCATGCCACTTACCTGCCTTTTGTCTGTTAGAAACTCCATAAAATAGCAGAGCAAAGGACCACACTGGCCTGACAGCCATTATATTGCTCTGAGGTTAAAAGTGTGGTAACTATAGTAACAAGGTATGGCTGATTAAATCTCCAGCCCCTGAAGTGAGAGAAGAGGCAGGCAAAGAGGAAAGGTGGCACCCAAAGAGAAAGTCATAATCTGAACTAGCCCTGAGGGGGAGGATTCAGCTCCATTCCTTCCCAGAAGAGAAGAGGGGGTAGACAGAAAGAATACCACTGGCTCCTTCCACCACAACAGGTAGGTGTTACAGCCTGTAATACTTCTGGGAGTCTTTAAGGCTGCATTCCACTCTACTGGGTCAAATGCTTTTTTTTTCTTTGTCAACAGAAAAGAAACACAGAGGGATCTTGTAATTGTTTGATTGAAGATGTGGTCTCCTAGAAAGATTCCCTTTTTCTATTTTCATCAAAGATATCCTTTATACACATGGAGATAACTGTCATAACAGTTTTGTAGCAGTGAGAAGGTAGACATACGAGACCATCAAAGGGCCACCTACCAGAGACCTCATCCCACCTTTCTCTCACTGTGTAGGGCTAAAAGGAAGCCAGCCCTGAGGATGAATCTGCAGCCATCAAAAGGAACCCAAGCTTCCTCTCTCTCTCTCAAAAATGGGGCTACATTTCCAATGAGGTCCTGGGGTTCCAAGGTACCTCAGGCAGCAGACAAGTTCTATAGATTCACCTGGGAGATATAGACTTAATTAAACTAGGGCCAGGTAGGGCTGGGAGCAGAGAAGAACTAGCCCTTTCTAGACCTTAATGTTATTTATTTATTTATTTTTGCAGGGTAATGGGGGTTAAGTGATTTGCCCAAGGTTACACAGCCAGTAAGTGTCAAGTGTCTGAGGCCAGATTTGAACTCAGGGACTCCTGAATCCAGGGCCGGTGCTTTATCCACTGTGCCACCTAGCCGCCCCCCAAACTAGCCCTTTCTATCCTTTAGCTTTGTGGGAAGAAAGGAAGAAGCCAGGAAAGGCAAAAATCAGGGAAGAGCACGTGGAGGTAATTAATGCAATAGGTACAAAGTATACTTTCCACTGTAATTGGACAAATCACTTTAATATATCCAATTCTTGGTGTTACCAGTGGAAAAAATAATTAGTCCCAAAATATCATGAAATACCATGAGTACAAATGAAGTAACCAATATGAGGTACTTTCTCCCACAGTGTCAGGCTGGTGACACAGGAATCATTCCCTTCCTGTTATTATTTTGCCCTGTATTGAATGAAGTGGTTTTCTGTGACCCCTGAAACTTAAAGTTTACACTTGACATTTTTCACTGAAGAATTACAGGGTTTTCCATAGCTTCCAAATAACAAGAAAATAAGTTTTGTTTTTAAACTTTTCCCTCTCATTTGTTTGGGTGAAAACTTCTCCAACTATTTTTTTTTCTTAGTGAGGCAATTGGGGTTCAGTGACTTGCCCAGGGTCACACAGCTAGTAAGCGTCAAGTGTCTGAGGTCGGATTTGAATTCAGGTATTCCTGACTCCAGGGCCGGTGCTCTATCCACTGTGTCACCTAGCTGCCCCCACAACTATTTTTTTTAAACACATTTTAATACAGGTGTAACATTGAATGATTCCTTCATTTCAGCTCCTTCACAGCCAAACCAGGAGACAAGGATTGTTTAAGTTTCTCTGCCTTCTCTTTGTCTGTGATGACCAAGGTCTACAGGTATCTGCTGCAGTGAACCTTAAACTTCACATTGCCCTTGTTTTTCTTGATCTTGACAGATTTGGCATCCTTTCGCCTGGCTGTGAGCAAGAAGTCTTTTATTTCCTTGATTTTTCAGGGCATGGTGGTGGCGGGGGCGGGATGAGGGGGCAGTGTGGGGCCGGAGAGATTCAGTAACTGCCAAAGGTCCGAGGAAGACAGAAAAGCAACTTCTCCAACCATTAAGGAGTCATTGTGGTATAAGGGAGAGCCTGTTATCTTTGGAGTAAGAGGTCTGGCATATGGAGTCCAAATCTCAGTTCTACTACTTACTAGAGTTATCCCTTCCCCATCTCAACTTCCCCCATTATGGTTTTGATATATCGCAGGTCAGCATAAGAAATTAAATGGGAATTTGGGGAGAGTTTTGCAGAGGCCACAGAAAACATACAAAGGTCATCAGATGACACAGAAAACGTCAGAAACTCAGAAATGCATAATATATATATATAGTTGTATAATATCAACTCAAATTTTACAATAAGATACTGCAAACACTCTATTAAAGAAAAAAAAATCAGACTTCTTCTCTGGTACAAAGGGAGGGTCAATAAATTTTATGAGGATTTTCCAGATTGGGGCAGGGGAAGGGGTCACCGTGCCCCTAACCTCTGCAATGTGAAAGGGATAACTGTACCTGTGTGATCTTAACCTCGCTAAGCTTCATTCCTTTTGTAAAATGAAGGGGCAGTACAAAATGGCTCCTAAGGTCCCTGCCAGATCTAAACCTATACCTGAGATCCTGAGACTTTGGAAAGAGAAAATTAAAACCCTATGACTAAAAACTTCCTATGGTAGCCAGCAGACAGAAAATGTCAGATAAATAGCACCGAGCATAAAGAGAAAATGAGAGATTTGAGAGATTCTGAGTTTTTAATCTGGCCCATCGGTTGTCTGCTACTACATATTCTACACATCATCTTTCACCTCAAGAAACCAGCTTCTTTTCAAACACAACTTCCATCCTGATGAGCAGAATGTGCCCCTCACCTAAAATGTCAGAAATATCAAATGTGGGAAATAAGGGGGTTTGTCGTGGAAACTCAGGGAGAACTTTGTAAGTGCTTCTCAGTGGATATGACACTGAAATGACTGTTGAAATGCCAAACTGTTCACTGCTTAGTTAGGAGGATATTGGCTTGACAGAGTTAGAGAAGGTCAAACGCCTTGCTCCATGATCAACAGGCAGCCAGGAGGGGTTGGAGCATGGTATCAGTTAAAGGCACTTATGGCATCCCAACATCTTTGTTAGGCTACTGTTCCTTCCACTTCCTGATAACAGGAAAGGTGATAAGAGAGAGTAAAAAAATGTGACCTTGGTTAAATCACTTCCCCTCTTGGGTTGTTAAGTTTTATCATCTAGACAACAAAAAGGGGTTGGACCAAGAATAGATTGGAGGTGATACCATAGCAGGATAAGATGAAGGAACAGGCAATGTTGAATCCAATGAAGAAAAGACTTTGGGGGAAAAATGGTTACCTGTCCTCAGATATCTGAAGGGCAATCAGTGAAATTGGGATCTGGCTTTATTCTGTTTAACCCCAGACAATAGAAGGGGTGACAAAGGAGCAGAGGAAGTTACAGAAAGGCAAGTTTTTCTCAATATAAGGAAAAACTTTTTAATGATAAGGGATGACCAAAAGGGTACGAGATTTTTTTCAGGAAGTAGTAAGTTCCTTATCAAGCAGAGGCTGAATGAGCAATTGTCAAAGTTGTTTCAGAGGGGATATCTCTTCATGTATAAGTTGGAGTAAATGAACTCCCTTACATCTTTGAGGTTCTAGACAATACCTAAGGTCCCTTCCAGCTCTATATCCTAAGATTTTAGTAGTCTTGGTGAGTCACTTAACCTCTTTGGGACTTAGTTTCCTTGTTTCTAAAAGTGAAAGGGTTGGATAAGATAATTTCTAAGGTATCTTCAACTCTGAAACTAAAAAAAAGAAAGATTTTTAAAAATCAAAAGAAAAAGGAAGGACACACTTCCCCTGCCCCGCCCCAAACCAGGCTTTTAGGCAGAAATCATGTAACAGTGAAAAGATCCGTGGCTGTGGACTGCTATTTATTATTTATGGGATGTTAGGCAAATGTCTTAACCTCTCCGAGTCTCAGTTTCCTCATCTGGAAAATGAGGGGGTTGGACTAGATGACCTCTAAGCCCCCTTCCAGATCCTATGAACTGCAAACTTACTTTGGGTGGGAAGATAGAGATGGAAACATTCTGTGGTGCCTTCCTGTACAGAGTTCAAATTACTTACTAGATACTAAACCACATGACTACAAAATAAAAAAGTGTCACATTCTTCCTTTTTTTAACTTAGGAAATTTTACAAATCCACATAATTGTAAATATCAGCCTGGCTTACAAAAATCTGACACCCATCTCCATACAATACAACTTTACAATGGACTTTTTTCACCCTCTAAATTGTTCTGTTGTCATAGGAGAGAAAACTAAACAAACTTCTAAAAAAATACATTTTCTTAAGTAGGTAAGCCAAAAAAAAAATCACAAAATCACCAAAAAGGTGACTGTAATTGAAAATAAAGCAACTTCCCCCCCCACCCCAGGAAGGAGGGAGATATGAAGTAGTGAACCTGAAATTTCATTAGCATAGGAAATTTCCCATGTAGAAACCCCCTCCAAAGATATAGATGTGTAACTTACATCCTCAGTTACCTGCAGTATGAGGAAGTAAAAAGATTCCACAACAGCTAATATGTTTCTTTGAATGCTTCATTTTTACTATTTCTTAAGAGCACAGTGATATGCTAGCGTATTCATATTCCTCAATTTGTTTACCTATACTATAAGCCAAGGGTTCTTAAGCTCTTGTGTTGTGGAACCCTTTGGAAATCTGGTGAAGCCTACAGACCCCTTCTCAATAATGCTCTTAATGAATACTATAAAACAATAGGCTTACAAAGGAAATAAATTACAGGTTTTTCTATTTATTAAAAATTATTATTTATCAATTTTTAACATTTATCTTTAAAAATTTAACTTCTAAATCCTCTCCTGCCTCCCACCCCTTCCTCACCTATTGAGAAGGCAAGAAATGTAATATCAATTATACGTGTGAAATCATCCAAAACATTTTTAAAGGAAATCAATCATAGTGAAAATAATGATGGGGTTTTTTTAATATCCTAGTTTACGGACCCCCTGAAATCTATTCACAGCCCCCTTGGGGCCTGTTGACCCAGGTTAAGAAACTTTGCTCTAAGTGTTGGGCATTTCCAACTTTTTGCTACTACAAATTGAGTTATTATCATTATCATAAAGATGGCTCTTGTCTGTCTGTCAATAACCTTCGTGAGATAAAATCTAGTACAAAGACATTCAAATAAATGAGTATGAACAATTTTGAAACTTGTCCTGTATAATTAGAAATAATTTCCCAAGATGGTTGAGCCAATTCACAGCTTCACCAGGAGTGAATTTGTTGTTGTTCTTTGTTCTCAAAGAGGAACAAAATGACATCACTATGTTGGGGTCAAGGTACAGTGTGTACAACTGTGGCTGATCAGACCAATAGGAGCTCAAAAGGCTCCACCAAAGGTCAACCACGAATAGTCCAATGAATATTTGGGGTGGAGATGGCTCTAAATTTGCAGTGAATTAGCATGCCTTTCAAAGCTCTCAAGGCCTTTTTGGAAATTCAATTCTAAAACGCTTGAGACTCTCCACTGAAGATCTGCCCTCTTAACAGAGAAATATGAAATATCTAGCAATTTCTGAAATGTCCAGTCCCATAACATGGACCAGTGATTCTCAACTTTTTGAGAGCTATAATACTCATCATTTTTTCATTTATTTCCCCACAGTTGCCCTTCTTTAAAAAAAAAAAAGCCTTCTGGCTTCTATTGATTTTTGTTGTTGTTAAATTAAAGTGAATGAAAATTAATTTAGAGAATTCTCTTGAGATTACTGAAATCTCTCAGAAACTGACAAAAAATTTGCTATAAACAATGTTCTGAAAATACAGATATTTCCCAAGAATTACCTTTTAATTAAGGACACTTCCCCCCCCCCCCCCCGAGCGTTCACCCTGGCTTCTTCCTGACACATCTCTTATTGTATCCATATCCTAGAGTTATGATAAGCCTTTTCGTTTCCCAACTTGTCCCCCAATTCTCTAGCCATCATCCTCTGCCAGTCCCAAATTGTAGTCACCCATTACAGACCAGATCCATATTAATTGCCCAGACTGTAACCATCCCACTCAACTTCCCCTTAAGCTCCCTGCCCCATGTGCCATCCCTGCATTTGGAAGGTGTGTGTAGCTCTAAGATTTACTGCACTAAAGTAAGGCAGTTATTAAGCCCAACATAAGCATTGGAAGATGCCTCACACACCAAGAGGTAAACTCTTTGCTGAGGCTTAATTACTCACAGATGTTTCAATGAGATGCCAGTATATAAAAACAATTTATCTCCGGCTTTAAGAGCTCAACTGGGTTCACAGCACAAAATTCACTTCCCACTTGTTATGTGCTTAGGCAAAATTAATTACTCAGGAGCTGAATTCCACTACTGTCTTTGGGGTAGTGTGCATGTTTTGGAAGCAACAGTTTAAGTCAGTAGATTAATTATTTATCCATTTGGCATCCTTGGTTTTTTCCCCCTTAAGCAGTACTATTATTATAATTACATCATCAGTACAGTTATGGCTTTTTGGCCCCAGCTGGTATGTGATTGGCTGTTTCCATGGGGACAGTAGAGGGTTCTACTTGTCAGTCTCCTAGTAACAGCTCTGATGGGCACCCTGCTTGCTCCAAGGTGTGTGTTTTTGTGGAAACCAGTTTTTAGCTGACCTATGGTGATTTCATGGTTGCTCCCCAGGGGTCCTGTCCAATTGTCTGGATTTGGATGGATGAGAGCTCTCTATTTCCATCGACACAAGCAGCCAAAGTAAGGCCAGCCAAACAGACTGGTGGTTACCAACCCACCGGAGAGAGGACATCTGGACATATCTAGCCCAGAGCACACACAACGATCTGAATTCTTCCTGCGAGAAGTACTTTCCTGTTTCTTCCAAAATGCACACACAACTCCAAGAATGAGAATTCAGCTCCTGGGTAATTAGTTTTTGGTTTTTGCAGGGGCAATGAGGGTTAAGTGACTTGCCCAGGGTCACACAGCTAGTAAGTGCTAAGTGTCTCAGGCCAGATTTGAACTCAGGTCTTCCTGAATCCAGGGCCGGTGCTCTATCCACTGCACCACCTAGCTGCCCCCTGGGTAATTAATTTTGCTTCCCCTCCCAGACAAAGATAAGCACCTTAGGTCTGGCTGTTTCAGCTCTAATGGCAAATCCACAGATTTTTTGAGCAGCAATTGTAGACACCTCTTCTTGGACCATTCTCATCTCTTCTGAATGATCTTGGTGAGAAATAAAGCCCACTTCCAAAACTGCTGTTTCTCAGAAAGTAGTTTTTAGATAGCTTGGTCCAAAGCAAGATAGATCTTTCTTCATTTCCTTGAGATGACTTGTCCAAGCTAATAATTATGATAATGGCTTCCTTTAAGACTCAGGTTAAATCCCAACTTCTGCCTATGAACTTTCCCAGTCATTCCTCTTCCTCAACATCTCACACTTCCAGGAGAAGATAAACCCTTAGAAGTCAGGAATGATTTCATTTTGGCTTTTGTGCCCCCAGGGTTTAGAACAGTGCCTTCTACCTTGTTGTAGGTCCATTGTTTCAGTTGTGTCCAACTATTCATGACCCCATTTTGGAAGTTTTCTTGGCAAAGATACTGGAGTGGTTTGTCATTTCCTTCCCCAACTCATTTTACAGAACAGGAAACTGAGGCAAACTGGGTTAAGCGACTTGCCTGGGGTCTGAGGCTGGATTTGAATCAATTAAATTGAGTCTTCCTGACTCTAGGCCTGGCACTCTATCCATTGTACCACCTGGTCGTCCCTTTTTACTGGTGACTTAGTAGTTGCTTATCATATTAATTTAGATGCCAGAAATAATGTGCTATCTATTTTGATTTTATCAAAATAAAAAGTTAAACTGCAAAAAACATAGTATTATATGATAAATGCAACAGAGTAGCCCCAAACCAAGTGCAAATATGAGGTTTGAAGGGGAAAGTTGTTACTGACCAGGCTATAAGGGAACAAAGTGGTGTTATTTCATTCTTTCATTTCTTTTTTTTTTTCTTTTGCAGGGCAATAAGGATTAAGTGACTTGCCCGGGGTCACACAGCTAATAAGTGTCAAGTGTCTGAGGCTGGATTTGAATTCAGGTCCTCCTCAATCCAGGACAAGTGCTTTATCCACTACACCACCTAGCTGCCCCCGAGGTGGTGGTATTTCAGATGAGCTTTAATATATAGGTAGGAATTTGACAGGTGAAGAGGGCTGTATGCATGCATGTGTGCATGTATATGTACATATGTACACACATATGAAGTATGTATAGGAAATGTATGTGTGTTTTTCAGATACAGGGAATATTCTAAGTAAGGATTGCCAAAATGACTAAGAATATCTGATTTAGAGTCTCAAAGAAGGACTCACATCTATTTCCCAAGTATTAATTTATTCATTGTTAGAAGGAGGATGCATCAAGGTTACACTATCTCCAAACGTCAGTAGCTAATTCACAATAAGAAGCCATCTCTGCACTTTGAACCCAGCACTCCTCCTTTTGACCACTTGGCATTCATCCTCCCCGACCCCTCACTCCTACCTTTAAGAACTCAAAGCGTTTAAGCATTTCAGCCACTTTCTCTGCATTTCTCCCTTCATTGAGGAAGTCTAACTCCAGAGGCAAGTTCTTCTTTGCCTCATCCACCAGCCACATGAACTCAAATTCAGGAAACAGCTGCTTCACAGCCCCAACAAGCACCTGAAATCCAAGAAGTCACTGTTAGCCAGCCCATTCTCCTTCATTCCTGCCCTCTGTCTCAACTTACTATATGATAACTCACTCATCACACGGAAAGGGAAAGGCATTGGGGAAATAAAGCAAAAGGTGTGGTTAAGTTCCAGAGAGACTTCTTTTTATATTTTAGGCCACATCCAAGATCCTTACTTTGTATGAGAAAATCTTTTACCAAGGTCTACTTCAAAAAAACATCAACATAGAATCATCTTTTCAAAGAGCTGGGAAAGCCTTTATTTTTTAAAAATGTATATTATATCTATTTTTTCTAATAACATAATATTTTATTTTCCCCCAATTACAAGTTAAAACAATTTAAACTTTTTTTTTTAAGTTTTGAGTTCCAAATTCTATGCTTCCCTTCTTCCTTTCCTCCCCAAGTTGGTAACCAACCAGATATAGGTTATACATGTGTAATCATGTAAAACATTTCCATATTAGTCATTTTGTACAAGAAAACTCAAATTAAAAGAAAGTGAAAATAAAAGAAAGAAGGGAGGGAGGAAGAGAGGGAGGGAGAGAGAGAGGGAGAGAGAGAGAGAGAGAGAGAGAGAGAGAGAGAGAGAGAGAGAGAGAGAGAAAGAGAAAGAGAAAGAGAAAGAGAAAGAGAAAGAGAAAGAAAGAAGGCAGGCAGGTGAAAAATAGCATGCTTCAGTCTGCATTCAGACAGTATCAGTTTTTTCTCCGGAGGCAGATAGCATGTTTCATCATGAGTCCTTTGGGATTGTCTTGGATCACTGTATTGTTGGGAATAGCTAAGTCATTCACGGTTCTTCAACCTACAGTATTCTTCAACCTACAGCTGTTACTTTGTACAATGTGCTCCTAGTTTTGCTCATTTCACTTTGCGTAAGTTCATTTGTCTTAATTTTTTTCTTTTCTGCATTCATTTAAAAATTTTGAGTTCCAAAATTCTCTCCCTCTCTCTAGCCTCTACCCCACCCATTGTGAAGGCAAGTATATGATACCTATTATAATGTGAAGTCATGCAAAACATTTCCATATTAGCCATGTTGCAATAAAAAGGTAAGAAAAATAAAGATAGTGAAAAAAAGTGGAAAAGTTATGTTTCAATATGCACTCAGAGTTCATCAGTTCTCTCTTTGAAGGTGGGTAGCATTTTTCAACAGGGGTCCTTTAGAATTATCTAGGATCATTGTATTGGCTAGAGTAGCTAAGTCTTTAACAGTTGATCATCATACAATATTGCTGTTACTGTATACAAATGTTCTCCTGGTTCTACTCACTTCACTTTGCATCAATTCATATAAGTCTTTCCAGGTTTTTCTAAAACCATTCCCCTTCTCATTTCTTAGAGCACAATAGTATTCCATCACAATCATATACCACAGATTGCCCAGCCATTTCCCAATTGATGCACATCCCCACAATTTCCAATTCTTTGCCACCACAAAACACTACTGTAAATATTTTTTGTAAATATGGCTCCTTTCCCTTTTTCTTTGATCGCATTGGCATACAGACCTACTAGCAGTATTGTTGGGTCACAGTTTTATAGCTCTTTGGGCATAGTTCCAAATTGTTCTCCAAAATGGTTGGTTCAGTTCACAGTTCCACCCACAGTACATCAGTGTCCCTATTTTCCACATCTCATTCAGCATTTGTCATTTTCCTTTTCTGTCCTGTCTCTAATTGTTAATGATTTAGAGCATTTTTTATATGACTATTGATAACTTTGATTTCTTCTTTTGAACACTACCTGTTCTTATTCTTTGACCATTTATCAATTGGGGAATGAGAGCCTCCTTTCTGTTGAGATACATCTCCTCTGATTTGTGAGTTATCTCTGCTCACTGTAGGTCTAAATATCCATGGCACATGGAAAGTCAGTTAGAGGAGGAAATCAATGTACCACTCTGTGAAAATCAGGGAAGGGCAGAATGAGAAGATCTCCATCCCCTTTCCTATCAGCACTATAATCCCTGATGGGTAGAGATTGAGAAACCAAAGTCAGGACCCTGGGAACTGTTCTGACTTTCTCCAAAGAGGATATAGCTCGAGGCTACACCTCATTAATTCTCTTTGTCTCTTCTGTTTCTCTAATCCATAGCCTCTGCTAGTGTCTGACTTAACCACTCATCTAACTTTCAATTCAATTCCAGAGGCATTTAATAAACACAGTAATGCAGTCAGTGCAATGAGGCCACTTGGACTCACCTTCTCCAAAAGTCTCTCTTGATTAGCCCTGCCCCATAATGATATTCTCTTTCTTGAACTTTATATACCATCTATATCACCTTTATGTTATGCTTCCTCCCCACTGCACTCTTATACATCAAACTTATTGTCACTCATTCAGATTATAACCAAATTATCAAACTCAATCATTCTACCATTGAAGCTCTGGATCTAAGACAAGAGGGCAGAACTTCTAAACAGTAGGCTATCAACCCTTCCTGATGGGATGGGGGAGTTAATCTTCTTTGCTGATGTGATTCCAAAGGCTAGTTTATGAACCAGACAATAATAATAATAGCTTGAATTTCTATAGTACTTTAGAGGTTATGAAGCACTTTATATACATTATCTGTGTGAGAAAATAATGGGTTTGGGGATTCCCAGAGGCCCTGCTCAAGAGGATAGTATTGAGATTAATTGGATTGACTTTGCTGATTAACTCACTTGAAGTTGACTTGGTTGAAACCGTGTCTCTCTGAGGGCCTGGCCCTCAGAGGGTGTGTTCTCTGAGCTCTGACCTCAGCACGGTCTGCTCATGGACCGCCCTCAAGTCCAGTGAACCAATGGATTTGGGTGATGCTGGCCAATTAGCTTGGAGCAGTGTGTAGGGACTGCCTCTCCTCAGGACCCACAGGAAGCTTCCACTCACAGAGGCATAGGGACTTTTCTTTCTGGCCTGAGACTTGTAGGTGGCTGCGCCTTTTTCTCTCTCCTCCTCTATCCTAGTTAGGCTTTCCTAACTTTCTGAATCATGTGCTATCTCTACTAATATCTAACCAAAACTGGCGCTAAAGCTTCTAATTTGTAAGTAGCAATATATTAGAAACCCCAGATAAAATTTCCCCAAACTTGGGACAGAAATAAGGCAACCACATATAGGTTTTTTTTCACATATAGTTTTACTTGCCACATCTGATTTAATCTTCAAACAACCCTGTGAGGTGGATACTAGGAATGTTATTTATTTTACCAATGAGGAAAATAAATCTCTGAGAAGTTAAACCCAGTTACTAAGTATTAGAAGTATGATTCGGGGGCAGCTAGGTGGCGCAGTGGATAGAGCACCAGCCCTGGAGTCAGGAGGACCTGAGTTCAAATCCAGCCTCAGACACTTAACACTTACTAGCTGTGTGACCCTGGGCAAGTCACTTAACCCCAAATGCCTCACTAAAAAAAAAAAAAAGTATGATTCAAATCCAGATCACCTGACTCAGATTCAGTACTTCTGCCCCCATATTGTCACTAAGTCCTTTGTACAGAGTAGAGGTGGGGAAACTTTTTTATTCAATCAATCAAGAAACATTTATTAAGCACCAACCATATGCCGAGCACTATTAAGACCCATGGAAGAGAAAAAAAAATTAAACTCAGGAGACACATATATTCAAATAGCAAGCAATAATTAAGACCCACATGAATCTAAAATTAGTCACCAGAAAATATATCAATTTGAATATGACCAAACTGTCTTTTTTAAAAACCTCTTCTTTTAGAATTACCAACTACCTACCATCCCATCTAGACATTGGATAAAATTACAACCATAATATTACAACCATCAGCTAAAAATGCTTTTTCAAGAAGCTAAAAGTATGGTTTTTATGGTTCTATATTTTTTAGAAATGCTTAATCTACCCCTAACAAAATTAAGAAATAGGCTCGATCCTGACTCTTAGTTTATAAAAAGTTCTGAGCACAATATGTATATACAGAGATCTGGGAAGTTGGGTCACATAAAGGGCATGACAAACATGGGGTTTTTTTTTGTCATAAGTTAAATATTCTGGGAAAAGGGGGCTTAGTCATTAGCAATTTAGGTGAAATTAAGTGGTACCCAGGTACCAGAGCACTGGACCTGGAACCAGGAAGACCTAAGTTCAAATTCTACTTTTGCCCTTATCAGCTGTGTGACTCTGGGCAAGTCACTTAACCTGTGTTTGAATCAGCTTCTTCATCTGTAAAAAGCAGATAATTATAGCATCTAACTCAGAGAGTTGTGAGGATCAAATGAGATAATATTTGTAAAGTACTTTGCAAACCCTAAAGTGCTTTATAAATGCTAAGCAGTTAGGTGGCTTAGGGGATAGAGCCACTGGGCCTGGAGTCTGGAATATCTGAGTTAAAATCCTACCTCAGACATTTACCAGCTGTATGATGCCGGGCAAATCACTTAACCTCTGTATGCCTCAGTTTCCTCAGCACCTACCACCCACGGTTGTTGAAAGGACCAATGCCTAGCATATAATAGGCACTTAATAAATTCTTCCTTCCCTCCCTCCCTCCCTCCCTCCCTCCCTCCTTCCTTCCTTCCTTCCTTCCTTCTTTCCTCCCTGAATAAAGGAGTAGGAAATTGGGATGCAAAGGACCTGTCCTCCCCATGGCTCAAAAATAATTAGGACAGATCTGTTTTGGAGCTCTGGTCAAGAGGAAGATTGTAAGAGGAAGATTGAAGGCTATGGTAATAGGATTTGTGCCCCATATTACCTTACATTGGCAGGAAACACCAGAAAGTCCATAAATACCATAAAGGGGTAGGTGAGATAGTAGTGGCCAAGACCTAGCTTCTGGCCAATTAAATAACCAATAGGGTAGCTATTCATTTAGATATAAATAAGGTCCTCTGGAAATACATCCAGGAATAGAGTTTCCTTTGAACTTTTAAAGCAAGGGTTATTAATCCAGGTTCTGTGAATGTCTTTTAAAAAATATTTTTATAACTGCATTTCAACATAATTGGCTCCCTCTGTATCATGTGCCTTTTATTTTAAGCATTTAAAAACATTATTCTGAGGAGTTTGTAAGTTTCACTGGATTGCTAAGTCTCCATAACACACAAAAAGGTTACTAACCACTGTTTTAAAGGGACAAATATCAAATAAGATGAGAGGGTCTTAAAAATGATCATTGAGTGACCTTCTCTTCCATGGAAAGTCATCACCAAATAATACCTACTAAGAACATATCTGCTTGCCCAAGAGATGCCCTCCACGTGACCCTATTCTCTCTACATCTACCTAAGGGCCAGGACTTTGTACTGTCCAGTTCAACAACCTTTCAAGAGAGTCTGAGTTGCTCAAAAAGGGTCTTTCCTACCAAACCAAGAAATGAGTGGAGCTCTCCTTTTAAAATACCAACATCTTTTAAGTAGGTCAAGCCAATCCCATATTATTTTTGTTTGGTTTTACCTTCATTTTATTTATTTTTTCAATTAACAATAATTTGTTCTCTCTTTCTCTTTCCTACCCCTATTTAAGAGAAAAACAAAACCCTTATAACAAATATGGATGGTCAAACAACATTAATTCCCACAGTCTCTGTCCAAAAAAATGTATGCCTCATTTTGCACCGTGAATCCATAATCTATCAGGAGGTAGGTTCATCATCAGTGATGATGGTTATTGCATTGGTTGGAATTCTTAAGTCTATCAAAATTATTTGTCTTTACAATGTCATTGTTACTGTGTATATTTTTCTCATTGTTCTGCTCATTTCACGCTGTATTAGTTCATACAAGTCTTCCCAGGTTTCTCTAAAACAGGTAGGAGTGTCGGTGCCTGGCAGCTGCCCCCAGCTTCTGCTGTGCCTTAGCGGGAAGAAACTGCTCTGCATGCCAGACACACCCCACTTGGGCTATGACTGCCAGTTTTTGATGCTTATCTTAGGGAAGAAGAGATGCCAGACAGTTATTATTGCTATTGTCCTTAACTGTCCATTATTCAGGGAGTCCCTGGGCTTAGCATACAGAAAAGATAACCTCTGCCTTCCATGCCCAATGCTTAGAAAAAGATTGTGGCTGGGGGACAAGCTCCAACTCCACCATCTTCCTTCCCCCCCTGCCCTGAACTACCCCTACTAGGGAAGCTGGTGACTTAGTAGTGTCTGGGAAATCAATGTCTACAGATTCCCAAAGAGACCACTGTGGTAAAGAGGGCTTCCTCTCCAAACACCTTCTCTGGAAGAACCCAGTATTCGGGAAGGATGTAGATAAAAGATGATTTGATAAGTAAAGTGTCCAGAGTTGGAACGTCTCTCAACCTCAACCTACTTATCTGGAAATAAAGGCGTTAGACCAGATGATCCCTAGGGCCCTTCCCAATTTCAACATTTTAGAGTCTGTGAATGTCTGGGCAAATTCTTCCTTATCAAAGCAGCATGACAAAGCCAAGAGGTCAAGAGAGCCAGTGAACATAGCCCAGACACACCGAATACTTCCCTTTCACCTCCACCCTCCACCCCCACTCCCACCAGAGTCAGCCAGATTGGGGGATAAATATTTCTGTCAGTGGTGCTACTGTTCTTGCAATGACTCAGGCTTAGAAACCAAAGCCATCTGTCTCTGATGCTTTCCTTTCCTTCATGCCCTGTAATCAGTCAACAAGTCCTGTCAATTCACCTTTCAAGACATCTCTTAGAACTATCCCTTTTTTCCCATCCCTTTTGTCATCACCTTTGTCCAGGCCCTCATCACCTTGTACCTGAACTACAGTAATAAATAGCTTCCTAACTGGCTTCTAGCTTCCTGTGTCTGCCCCTTCCAATCCATCTTATATATCACAGTCACATTAATCATCCTAATGGACCACTTTCATCATGTTCCTCTCCTACCCAAAAAACTTCAATGGTTCCCCACTGCCTAAAAAATAAAGTCTGAGCTCCTCATTCTGGAATTTAATGTTCTCCACATTCTGCCCCCAGTCTACTTAACGGAACCTGACTTATCTTCTTTTTTTTTTTCAGCCTCTTTATTTTGAATCTCATTTGTATTGATGCCTTTTGTTTTCATATCACATTTTTCCAAATATAATCCTTTCTCAGCCACCCAGCAAGCCATCCCTTGTAACAAATATTAAAAAGGAAAAAAAAAGGTAGTTCAGCAAAATGAACTGATCCATTAAACATGTCTGACAGTGAGTACAATATTCCACATCCATGACTCCCCATCTCTGCAATGAAGGGAGAGAGGAGAGTTTTTCAACTCTTCTTCAGGGTCAGGTTTGGTCATTATAATGCTACAGCATTATTTGGTTTTGTTCGTTGCTATTAATTTTTCTATTTACATTGCCTTAATCACTGTGCATATTTTAAAAATTCTGCTTACTTCATAACATATGACTTCATCATATAAGCCCTCCCATGCTTCTCTGAATTTTTCATATTCATCATTTCTTACAGTACAATTACATTCCATTGCTTTCCTATTCCACCAGTATATGGACAACCACTTTGCTACCAGTCTTTTGCTACCACAAAAAGTGCTTTCTTTGCTCAATGACCTTTTTGGCACATAGGTATCTTGGAATCATAGATTAATAGACTTAGAGCTGGAAGAGATATAAACATGTTGGTAGAACTGTGAATTAGGCCAACCACTCTAGAAAGCAACTTGGAATTATGCTGAGAAACAGAGACAGAGAAAGAAAGAGACAGAGTCAGAGAGAGATGTGCCCATGTCCTCTGACCCAAATAGAAAGTTTGCTTTAGAGTGTTAACAACCCCAGAGAGGTCATCTAGTCTAAGCACTTTATTTTCCAAATGAGAAAAACTGAGGCTGGCAGAGTTTAAAGTGGTTTGTCCAAGGTCACACATGGAGAAGTAGCAGAAATAACATTTGAATCTGGTTCCTCTAATTCCAAAGCCAGTTCTCTGTCTGGGTCTGTGGGTATGGACATTTTAGTTATATTGTTAGTATGTTTCTAAATTGTCTTCTGAAAGTTTCACCAACAATGCACTAGCTAACCATTTCTCCGTGACTATATCCATATTTTGTCACCTCTGCCAAATGTTGGGTCTGATGTGAAATCTCATAGTTGTTTTGATATGCATTTCTCCTTGAGGAAAATTAATTTTAATGCTGTATCATTTGATTATGAATATTAATTTTTAAAATTTTCTTCCCTGTTCAAAAGGCTATCTCTTATGCTAGCTTAAAGGGAAACTTCTCCTGGCCCATTCTCCTAAGTCTTGGACTAGGCTTCTTTGTTTATCCCATACACAGAAGCCCGTTTGAGCTAAATCCAAGCAACCAAAGGGTGACCTTGTGTCTTTGCTTTCTTTTTATTTTATTTATTTTTTTTTTTAGTGAGGCAATTGGGGTTAAGTGACTTGCCCAGGGTCACACAGCTAGTAAGTGTTAAGTGTCTGAGGCCAGATTTGAACTCAGGTACTCCTGAATCCAGGGCCGGTGCTCTATCCACTGCGCCACCTAGCTGCCCCGTGTCTTTGCTTTCTAATCAAAATTGGGAGTGACCTGGTCTACAGAGGGGGAACTAAGCCAGGGAGATCCTGATGAGGGTGGTTCTTCTAGCTCAGATTGCTAAAGGTGATTTGAATCCCATGACTAGGCCATGTTCCCCAGCAATTCTCCTCCCCACAAGGATGAAGTAATCAGGAGGAGCTGAGAACTCTTAGCCCACCTCTTCATTAAATAACCATCAATTAGGACTGCCTTTTGCTTCTCAGGGGAAATCCCAAGGATGTACTGTCAGAAGGAAGACATCTGGATTTAAGGTGGCTTGGAACACTTGCATGGAGTCCTTTGATCATTGAGAAAGACCGCTGACCTCAGTTTTTAATGATTTGCTAGCTTACTTAATAAATCAATTTATCATACCCAGAACTTTGTCTCTCAGAATTTCACTCATGACATCTTATTATTAGTGATTTGGAGAAATCTTTTATATGATTAGTAATAATTTGCATCCTTTAAAAAACTTTGTTCATATGTTTTGACCACTTATCCATTGGGAAATAGCTCTTGATTTGCTATATTTGTGTCAATTACCTGTATATCTTCGATAATATACCATTATCAGAGATATTTAAAGCAAGGATTTTCCCCCCAATTTCATTCTTACCCTAGTTGCATTGCTTTTGATCTACAAAGTTTTTCAGTTTTATGAAAAATTATCTACTTTATCTTTTATAATTTATTTATCCCTTGCTTGGTTAAAAATATTCTCCCCATGTCCTTTACCCTTACCCATACAAATTTTCTCTCCTTCAAGATTCCATAAGCCCCCTTCCCTCACAGAGCTCTCCCCACAACTGCTATAGACCATAGTAATCTCTTTCATCTCACTCCTATTGAACATACTTAAAAATCAGTACCATTGTCTTGGACACTCAATCACAAACTGACTTGTATTTTTATTTAACTGTTCAGTGTGTGTGTGTGTGTGTGTGTGTGTGTGTGTGTGTGTGTGTGCACGCGCACGCGCGCGTGTGGTGTGATGTGGTGTGGTGTGGTGTAGTATGTTTGTCTTCTCCCCAGCTGAACGGTGGAACCCTGAAAAGCAAGGACCAAATCTTAATTACCTTTTCTATGTCCTTGAGGATTTAACCACAGTGCTATTCAGATATCAAGCACTCAATAAATACATGTTGAATGAATGGAAGAAGGAAGAGAGGGGGCAGCTAGGTGGCACAGTGGATAAAGCAGCGGCCCTGGATTCAGGAAGACCTGAGTTCAAATCTGTCCTCAGACACTTGACGCTTACTAGCTGTATGACCTTGGGCAAGTCACTTAACCCTCAATGCCTCGCAAAAAAAGACAAAGAAGAAGAAGGAGGAGGAGGAGGAGGAGAAGAAAAAGAGAGAGGGGAGGAGGAAGGTAAGAAACAAACAAGAGGGAAAGGAGAAAGGTGGGAAGTAGGAAAGGAGTGGCAGGGGAGAGAGGGGAAAGGAAATACAGGGAGAAACAAAGAGAGAAAAGGAAAGAAAGGAGTGAAGGGCTTAATGACAACTGGATTGACAAGGTTTGTCCCTTCATGGTCCCTTTTGCAACCATTCTTCACATCCTGCTGTGAGAATGATACTGGAACATCACAAGGGGTAAAGAGAGATCCCTCTAGCAAAAGATAAGCCCCTAAATATGTTATCTCCAATATGATTTTTCTTAAGATTAATTTCCAGGTAAGTTTTGCATGTCTTTGCATGTATAACTGATATCATATTACTTGCCTTCTTAATGGGGAGAGAGAAGGGGGAGAGAATATTTGGAACTCAAAAGTTTTTTTTAAATGAATGTTAAAAATAAAAAAAAATTTAAAAGGACTTATTTTCAGGCATATGAGTTTGTTTGTTTGATCACATGATTACATAAAGCATAAGCAGTTCATCCATCTTAAAACAAAACAACCCTAACTACTTCCTATCATTGCTGCTAGCTGTTGCCCTATATCTCTCCTCTCCTCATTAACTAGACTCTTAGGAAAAGAAAAAAACACACATGTAAATTCCCACCCTCTGAAGTTACCAATGATCTCTCTCTCTCTCTCTCTCTTTTTTTTTTTTTTGGTGAGGCAGTTGGGGTTAAGTGACTTGCCCAGGGTCACACAGCTAGTAAGTGTCAAGTGTCTAAGGCCGGATTTGAACTCAGGTCCTCCTGACTCCAGGGCCGGTGCTCTATCCACTGCGCCACCTAGCCGCCCCTCCCCAGTGATTGCCAACTCTAATGGCCTTTTCTCAACCCTCTACCTTATTGATCTCTCTGAAACATCCGGCGTGGCTGACCCCTTTCTTCTCAGAGACTGTCCTTTCTGAGGTTCCATGACATTGTTCTATTTTGGTTCTCCTCTGACCTGCGTGATCTTCCCTTCTTAAGCGTGCTCCTTCCTGTCTCATCTATTAATTGTGGGTTTCCTCCAAGGAACTGTCCTAAGTAGGAACTCATCTTTTATCTACATATATGCTCTTACAGACCTCATCAGCTTCCAATCCTCCTCTAAATGCTGGGGACTATCAGATCTCCGCATCTAGCCTCAGTCTCTCTCCTATACTCTGGTGTAATATCAAAAACTGACTACTGGACATTTCAAACTGGGCATCCCCGAGGCATCTCAAAGTCACCATGTCCAAAATAAAACATTATCTCTCCCCTTAAACGTACCTTCAAACCCCTTTTGTGTCAAGCACACCACCTTCCTTCCTTCCAATTACTCAGGTCTGAAACCACAGGGTAATAATCCTTGATTCCTTACTCTCGTTCACCTCACACGTCTCATCAGTCATGGAATTTTGCCATTTCTTTCTTTATAACATCTCTCATATACATCCTCTTCTCTACATTCAGCCACCACTCTAACTCAGGAGCTCTTCATTTCTCACCTGGAATTTTCCCAAAGCCTCCCATCTGAACTCCCTGCCTCTTGTCTTTTGCCATTCTAATCCAATGTGGTGGATCCACCTCCTCAAAAAGTAGGTCTGACCATGTTGCTGTGCTACTTGACAACTTTTAGTGGCCCCTTCTTGTCTCTAGCACCAAATACTATCTCCTCCGTTTGGCATTTAAAGCTCTTTACAACCTGAACTCTTCCAATGTTATTAGTCTTCTTTCATATTACTCCCCTCCACACATTTTATGGTCTAGCCATACTGGCCCAATTCTATTCCTTGCCCAGGATGCTCTATCTCCCATCTCCATGCATTTGCACTGGCTATTCCTCATGCCTTGAATACTCTCCCTCCTCACCTCAGCCTCTTACAATCCCTGGCTTGCTTCAAGATTCACTTCAAATGTCACCTTCTGGGATGATTTCAGAGAAACCTGGCAAGACTCATATGAACTGATGCAAAACAAAGTGAGCATAACCAGGAGAGTGATTTCTACAATAACAACAATACTGCAAGGCAGAGAACCTGAAAAAAAACCATAAGAATCCTGATCAATAAAACCAGGCATAATTCCAGATGAATTATGTTACCCATTTCCTGATAAAGAGATGATGGCCTCAGATTTACAGATTGAACCTTTTTTTTTTTTGTGGGGGGGAGGGTGGAAGGGAAGGAGACATAGCTTCACTATACATTTGGGTTTGGTTTTTTTCTTTTGCAGGGCAATGAGGGTTAAGTGACTTGCCCAGGGTCACACAGCTAGTGTCAAGTGTCTGAGGCCACATTCGAACTCAGGTTCTCCTGAATCCAGGGCTGGTGCTTTATCCACTGCGCCACCTAGCTGCCCTTCACTATACATTTGTAATGGGAGGTTTGCTTTTTTCAATTAAAATTTCATTTTAAATTCATTAATTTGAGTTTTTAAAAATCTAATGCTACCTTCTGTAGAAAGCTTTCCTCTCTATCGTTAGCTTGTATTTACTTCATAGGTATCTTCCATAGTCCTATTCATGTACATATTGTCTCTCCTATTAAAATAGAAGCTCCTTGGGGACAGCAGCTGATTTTGCTTTTTTATACTTTATCCTTCGTATACCTAGCTAACTTAGCAAGGTGCCTGGCAGTCGTCATTAATAAAATTTAAATAAATAAACAATCAAAATAGAGAATACTTTTATGAAATTTGCAAATAAATTTAAATAAATAATAAAGTGGTATATTAATGAAGTTAAATAAATTCAAGTAAAATGAAAGTATTTCATGAAAGGCTTGTTGCTTGATTGATGAATTGAGTTCCTCCTCTCTAGAGGTCTTCAAGTGAAAGCTGGATGCCTACTTATCAGAAATGTTGTAGGGGGGCGGCTAGGTGGCACCAGCCCTGGAGTCAGGAGTACCTCAGTTCAAATCCGGCCTCAGACACTTAATACTTGCTAGCTGTGTGACTGACCCTGGACAAGTCACTTAACCCCAACTGCCTCACTAAAAAAAGAAAAAGAAAAAAGAAAGAAATGTTGTAGGGAGGATGCTTAATCGGGAACAGTTTGGACTACATGATCTCTGAGGTCCCTTCAAATTCCAAGATTTTATGAAATCTGATAGATTAAAATAAATTTCTTGAGGGAAAAGTAGGTTTGGGGGTGGGGAAAGGGAGGGAGGAAATTGTCTCTGCATTCCTCATTCCTACAACATTGCCTTGGCATGGTAAGTGTTTTAATGAATGTTTATTGTATTGAACTGAATTTTATATGGACAGACAAAAAAGATAAATTAGATGCTGTTTCTTTAAGGTTTCTTTTGATAATAATTTCTTTAAATATATTCAATGTATGCTTCACTTTTTTTATTTTTTTTGTGGGGCAATGGGGGTTAAGTGACTTGCCCAGGGTCACACAGCTAGTAAGTGTTAAGTGTCTGAGGCCGGATTTGAGCTCAGGTACTCCTGAATCCAGGGCCGGTGCTTTATCCACTGCGCCACCCAGCCGCCCCATGCTTCACTTTTTAAATCAGTACATAAGAAACATTACAACTCAAGTAAATACCCTCTTTGGATTTATAAAAGGTTTACTCAAATCCAAGTGTGAATTTGGCTATACCTCCAGAGTCATGGCACCATCTATGGTCAGGGCCAATTACTACAGATAACCTGAATTTCTTTCTTCCCTCCATCTCTCTCCCATGTTCCAGGCCTTGACTGTGATCTGCATTAACTTTACATCTTATTTACCAATAAACCAATATGATTGGAAGGAAGAAGAAAAATGATTCTCACCTCCATCAGCAGAATGTCCTTGGAGCTCTGGGCTTGTACCTTAGGGTGCTGGACCTTCACTGCCACGGTCCTCCCATCATACAGCACTGCCTTGTGGACCTGGGCAAGGGAGGCAGCCCCAAGGGGAGTGTCCTCAAAACTCTGAAACAGGTCATGGATCTGTCCAGAAGGGAGAAAGAAGGATGAAAAGAGTGAAAGGGTGACCCACTTCAAGCTGCATAAGCAATCTAAAAGAAAGGAATTATCAAGAACTTCCCTTGGCCCACAGGTGTTATCTGCGGCCACCCAGGGTCTGATGGCTCCTTCCAATCATGTGGGCTCCTTTCTGGGAGACATTTGTGGCTAGAGACAAAGGAGGGGACCAGCTCATTATCATCTATGTTTAGATGATTCCTGAGCTCCAGTCCCACATCTCCAACATTTCAGAGTGGATATCCCATAGACAACTCTATGTAATACATATAGAACTCATTGCCTTTCTCAAAAAACTCATTCCTTTACTGAATTTCCCCATTACTGCCAAAGCCACCACCTTCTACTCACCTAAGCTCACAGCCTTGGTATCATTTTTGACCACTCACTCACACCAATCCCACATTCCAATCCGTGGCCAAATCTTGTTGTTTCTACTCCCACAGCATCTCTAGCATATGTCCCCTTCTCTCCACTCACACAGCCTCTAATTCAGGACCTGATCACCTCCTGCTCAGACTATTGCAATATCTCCTGCTTGGCTTTCCAGCCTCAAATTTCTCCTGACTCCCCTCTACTCTTCACATAGCCATACTTATGCCTTTAGGATCAAATACAAAGTTCTCTGCTTGGCATTTAAAACTTTTCACAATCTGGCCCCTTTGTAACTCTCCATTCTTCTTGCACATGACTCCCCATCCATGCACTCTACAATCCAACCATGCTGACCCATTTGCTTTTCCTCACACAGGATGCTATATCTCTCATCCCTGGGCCTTTGTACTGTCTGTCCCTCATGCCCATAATGCACTCTCCTATTTGCAATCCCTGGTTTCCTTCAAGATTCAATTTAAATACCACCTTCTATATGATGCCTTTCCTGATTCCCCTAGGTGCTAGTGCTCTCTTTCCCAAAACTTGCACTTATTTTTTGTGCATATGCATGTATATATGTATGTGTGTATATATTCTGTGTATACCTATAATATATTATAAGTGTTATATAGTATCATAATATATAATTATATATGATATATATTCTGCACATATATTTTCTGTACACATAAATATATGTGTCTGTTTTGTTTTTGTTGTTTAGTTGTTTTAACTAGTGTCCAATTTTTTGTGACCCCTTATGGATTGTTCTTGACAAAGATACTGGAATGGTTTGCTGTTTCCTTCTCCAGCTCATTTTATAGATGAGGAAACTGAGGCAAACAGGGTTAAGTGACTTGCCCAGGGTCACACAACTAGTATGCATCTGAGGTCACATTTGAACTCAGGTCTTCCTAACTCCAGGCCTGGTACTCTATCCACCGTACCACCTAGCTGCTTATATGTATATGTATGTATAAAAAGGAAATATGTGCACATTGTTTCAAACTCCATTAGAATGTAACCTCCTTGAGGGCAGGGACTGTATCATTTTGTCTTTGAATACCTAGCGCTTAGCATAGTTGCTGGCAAATTGGAGATGCTACACACATGCTAGGTGGCTAGGAGGCTCAGTGGATTGGGTTCTGGGCCAGAAGTCAGGAAGACCTGAGTTCAAATCTGACCTCAGACACTTACTGTGTGACCCTGGGCAAGTCACTTATCCCTGTTTCCTCATCTGTAAAATGAGCTAGAGAAGGGAATGGCAAACTACTCTAGTATCTTTGCCAAGAAAATCCCAAATGGGACCACAAAGAGTCAGACATGACTGAAACGACCGAACAACAAATAAACATGTGTTGGTTAAACTGAGTTTATGTGTAATTGCAAAAGAAAACTGATTTCTGGATTATCCAGAATTTTGTATCATCTCATCATATGAACAATTTATCATTATCCGTTGTTTCATGATATTAGCACCCTGCTCTTTAGTAATGTGATAATCAAGTGATAATGGTACTTGTGGCCTTAGATAATAATCAGACAGGATGAATTCTAGCTCTGCCCTTATATAGCTCTGAAAATCCCAGGCCCTCGGCATAGAATGCATACGTCATCTCCCTAAGAAGCAGCCTTGGAGAGTGCGTGTGGCCCCATCATCCCTTTACTCCGAGGCTCAGCCCAGTCTTGCAGAGAGCTCTGGGCTAAGAGCCAGGAGTTTCCATTTCGGTCGTCATCAGTAACCTTGACTCACTGAACAACTTCAGCTAAACCTCTTCTATCTATGTCCTGGTTTCTCCATCTGGAGAGGGGATGCTCTTTGATCTCCAATCCTCTGCTTGCTCTGAGATATTTGTAAGAAAAAGATGAAATTATATAGGTAGATAACTTGCTGAAGAGATCTTTTTTATGATCTTTTCACTTGAAAAGGAGTCAAAAGTCCTGGTTTCTAGTTTCTGGTCATGGTCCTGGCCACCTTTGGACAAATCACTCAAACTCTCTGGGCCTCTGTTTCTTCATTTACAGAATAAGGGGATAGTATCAGACAGGCTCTAATAGCCCTCCCATCTTTAACATTCTATGATGACATGAATAAAGTACAGGTATCCAGTGGGCAGGCCCAACTCAGGCTCATTTCCTGTTAGTTTATGTTTGATATTAGAACAAAATGAGACACTCATGGGTCATTCAAGAGTTAACAAAAGGAGAACAGAAAGGATATTCAACAAGGATACTGCCCTTAGCCTGAGTAGACTCACCTCTCTCTTTCCCCTTCTCCCTCTTGACCACATACAGAAATCTATCTGGTCAGCAGGGCAGAATATGGTGTCCCAAGAGGTCCTGGTATATCTGCCAAGTCTGAAGTGCCCTGCCTCCACGTTTTATGGGGTTTTAATGTCCTTAAGTGACCGGAAGTCACAGGAAGGGGCATCAAGAGCCTGAGTTTGAGCCTTTGCTTCCTGAGTCAATCAAGCTTTGGGAAGAACTTCCTTGCCTTTTAGGAAAAGAAATAGGCTAACCTACATGGGGTTAGCTAGGGGCAGGTAGGTGGTGCAGTGGATAGATTGCCAGGCCTGGAGTCAGGAAGACTCATCTTGCTGAGTACAAATCTAGCCTCAGACACTTACTAGCTGGGTGACCTTGGGCAAGTCATTTAACCCTGTTTGCCTCAGTTTCCTCATCTGTAAAATGAGCTGAGGTAGGAAATGGCAAACCACTCCAGTGTCTTTGCCAAGAAAACCCCCAAATGGGGTCATGATAAGTCGGACACAACTGAAAAACAACTGAACAATAACAACAAAAACTGGAAATAATAATAGCACATACCTCACGGGGCTGTTAATGAGAATCAAATGAGCCAATATATGTAACGTTCAGGCAAACATTACTGTATCTAACCTAGCAACAACAACCACCTATTTGGGGGTGGAGTAGGGAGAGGAAATTATGAACTCTACTGCAAGGTGGACGTACCCCAAAGGAAAAGAAAGTGACCCTGTGAGTCTCTCAATGTTTCTGACTCCCCAGAGGCTAGGTCAGGCCAAAATTTCCATCTCTTCAACCTTATCTCACCGAGGACCCAGAGTCGATGTTTAGAATTATCCCAAGGCGTCCTATCCCTTCTTCCCCCTGCCCCATATTATTGCTGTTTTCATCCTTCTCCCTCTCTCTCCTCTGGCTTATGCCCCTGTCATCCTGTCCCTTTGTTTTGCCAAGCCACACAGTTACTCCACTAATCTCTCCTCATAAATCATTCCCTTCAACCATTTCATCATTTTTGTGGCTTTTGCTGAACTCCTTCCCATTTGTCAACATCTCACCAGGGAGGAATGCCCTGGCAACAGGGGAAGAAGGCCAAGGATCTGTTGCTAGTAGGACGGGACTACCTTCCTCCATATGAAAGGGTATGGGTCCCAAAGTCAGACTTTGGATGGCTCTTACACACACACACACACACACCCCTGTGTACAGTGGTAAATATGCTGAATTTGGAGTTAGAGAATTTAGGTTAAAATCTAAATTCTATCATTTCCTAGCTCTGTGACCTGGGTCAAGTACTCACTTACCCTCTCTGCACCTCAGTTTCCTCATTTGGAAAATGAGGAGTTTGGACTACGTGACTTCTAACGTGCCTTGCAGTTTTAAATCTATGGTCTTATGTCTTTTTCTGATCATTTTTTGGGTACTGGGTTTGTTGGGAGACAGGATGCATTCCATCTTATCTACTCTCAAATAATAGCCACTGGTTTTGGTTTTGGTTTTGGTTTTGTTTTAGTGAGGCAATTGGGGTCAAGTGACTTGCCCAGGGTCACACAGCTAGTAAGTGTTAAGTGTCTGAGGCCGGATTTGAACTCAGGTACTCCTGACTCCAGGGCCGGTGCTCTATCCACTGTGCCACCTAGCTGCCCCGCCACTGTTTTTTTAAGGTTTTACAAAATACTTTCCTCAAAATGACTCTGTGAGGTATATAGAGCAAATTTTGCTATCCTTGTTAAACAAATAACAATAAATAATAGCTAGCATTTCTATAGCTCTTTAAAGTTTGAAAAGTCTTTTCAAGTATCTCACTGATGCCAACCCTTGAAGGTAGGTGCTACCCATTTGACAGATAGAAACAGAGTCACTGAGAAGTTAAATGATTTGCCCAAGGACACACAGCTAGTAAGTATCTGAGGGAAGATTTCAACTTAGCTTTTTCAGACCCCGGGCCCAGCACTCTAATTCACTGGGCCTCCTCGCCACCATTACAAAAATACCAGATGATGAAAGATGAGAAAACAAAGAGACAGGTTTAAATGACTGAGCAAGTTTCAGAACCAGGACTCAATCCCAGAGCTTCTGACTTTGAGACTAGTTCTTTACAGTGTTCAGCTGTACAACCACCCTTTTTTTGTTTTGTTTTGTTTTGTTTTGAGGGGCAATGAGGGTTAAGTGACTTGCCCAGGGTCACACAGCTAGTTAGTGTCAAGTGTTTGAGGCTGGATTTGAACTCAAGTCCTCCCGAATCTAGGCCCGGTGCTTTATTCACTGCGTCACCTAGCTGCCCCCACAACCACCCTTTTTACTTGAGTATGTCTGCTAGTAAGGATTCTCACTGTAGGACCCAGGATTTGGGATGGGAAGTCCTTGGATCATCCCTTGGTAGCCTTGCGCTACTCACTGCTTTCCCATCTGAGAAGAACTGGATCAGGGCTTTCCTTTCAATAGGATAAAAAGCCCATTTTCTCAACTCATTTTGTCTCCCAATCATCATCACTCCATGCTGATGCCTGCCAGCTGCTCATCTTTTTTTTTTCTTTTTTTTTTTTTAGTGAGGCAATTGGGGTTAAGTGACTTTCCCAGGGTCACACAGCTAGTAAGTTTTAAGTGTCTGAGGCCTGATTTGAACTCAGGTACTCCTGACTCCAGGGCCGGTGCTCTATCCACTGCGCCATCTAGCTGCCCCAGCTGCTAATCTTAAGAAGAATATTTACAGATTTGGAAGTCTCCAACACAGAAAAAAAAAAAAAAAACATTTCCTGTAGCCTCTATCAGTCCATAGTTCCTGAACTATGAATAAAGAATTTTCTTATGAACAGGCTAGGCTGAGAGGGGGTAGAGTACCCTGCTCCCTGTCTCACTTCATCAGGAAGAAAACACTGGGTAGGAGGCAGTAGGACAATGGGACAAGACAGTTCTAGAGGAGCTAAAAAAAGAAAAGAAAAGAAGTATCATAGATAAAGAAGAGCCCCATGAGACCATCAGATCCAACTCTTTCATTTCACAGGATGAGGAAACAGAGATCCAGGGAGGTTGTGACTTTCCAAAAGTCTCACAGGTAGGTAAGCATTAAGAGACAGGATGGAAAGCCGGTACTCTGACCCTAGAGGCACCATTCTTTCCACTTCATGGAGGTGCTCAAGGGAGCAGCCTGGAAGAAGAGGGCACTGGATTTATTGTTAGAGGAATCGGTTTCAAATCCTGGCTCTGCCACTTAGTCCATGCGTTTTCAGTTGTTTTTCAGTTTTGTCTGACTCTTCGTGACCTCATCTGGGGTTTTCTTGGCAGAGATAATAGAGTGCTTTGCCATTTCCTTCTCCAGCTCATTTTACAGATGAGGAAGCTGAGGCAAACAGAGTTGAGTGACTTGCCCAAGGTCACACAGCTTGTAAGTATCTGAAGTCAGATTTGAACTCAGAAATTTGAGTCTTCCTGACTCCAGGCCCAGCACTCAGTGCACTATGGCACTACCTTGCTGCCCATAGTACTGTGTAGCCTTCAGCAAATAATTTAACCTTTCTGGGACTCAGAGGTTTCTCTATTTTTTATTTTTATTTATTCTTTTTTTTTTTTTGAGGGACAAGTGCTCAAGGTCACACAGCTTCAGGTCCTCCTGAATCCAGGGCCTGGTGCTTTATCCACTACTCCACCTAGCTGGCCCCCAGAGGCTTCTTTAAGGAGAGGGGTTTGGCCTAGATGACCTCTAAGGATGAAAGCTAGGATCCTCTAATTTCTGCAATGTCCTGGCTTTTCCCATTATTATACAATTTGTCCCAACCCAACAAAAATTGCCTTTAGGATTTTCTCAGGCAGTTCTTGCTCCCAGGGAGAATGCCATGGAGCAAGGTGCAGGAAGGGTTTCCCAGTGGGTATTGTACTCGATTCCTCACCTCCTGGCAGCTTTTCTCAAATCTGTAAAACCTGAGAGAGGAAAGGGACTTCAGAGATCTCCATTCCTCATTTCCTGTCAGCTACATTCAGAACTGTGAAACCTTCGAAGATGGAAGGGACCTTAGAGATTGTCCAATTTCTCCTGGAATGAAGAAATAAATCCCCCTCTGTCTGCAGAACATCAGCCAAATGAACTCAGAGAGGCCTCCCCATTAGACAACGTTGCAAAGCCTCAGCCTAAATCTAAGAAGGCATTCTGTGATAGTACGGGGAAATCAGAGTCTGGGCACAGGGGGGGTGCTGGATCCAGGAGCACCATCAACAGGTGATATTTCTATGGTGCTCATATCCAATGGAGGATCACAGTTAAAACAGGGAGGCTCCATGGAACAGTGGGAGAACAGCACAGGCTAAGAACTGGAAGACCTGGCTTTGAGTCCCGGTTCCACTGTTGCGAACCTTGGGCAAAGTCATTCAACCTCTCTCATCTGCAAAATTAGAATCTGTGACCACCTACCTCACCTGGTAATTAATTGTAAAGATCAAAATGAAACACTGTGTATAAAAAGTGCTTTATAACCATAAAGTACCATATATATACATCTTCATTATTATATTAACATTTTAATATAATGTTTTATAAAATATAATATATAATGTTATTTTTGCTGTTGTCCATTCACAGTTATGTCTGACTCTTCAAGACTCCGTGGGGTTTTCTTGGCAGAGACACTGGAGTCGTTTGACATTTCCTTCTCCAGCTCATTTTATGGATGAGGAAACAGAAGGACACAGGGTTAAGTGACTTGCCCAGGGTCACACAACTAGTGTCTGAGATCAGATTTGAACTCTGGTCTTTCTGACTCCAGGCCCAGTGCTCTATCCACTGTGCCACCTACCTAACCCATATAATATATTGCTATATATATTATAGTACACTAGATGCAGGATATTGTAAGGGAAATAGAGTTGGCCCCCGAGTCTAGAAGACCCAGGTTCAAGTTCTGCCTCTGACCCATTCTGGCTGTGTGACCAGGGGTAAGTCAATTAACCCTGTCCTAGGCAACTCTAATACTATAAATGCAAAGAAAGTGCAATCAGCACTGGTAAATGGTGGTTTCCACATGAGGAATTCCCTATAATAATGAAACTTCTTTGTTTCTTTGCAACCTACAGTGGGACTTCTCCTCATACTGCTTCTCCATTAAAATGTAAGCTTCTTGAGGGCAGGGACTGTTTTTCCTTTTTGTTAATATTTGTATTCCCAGCCATCAGCACAGTGCCTAGCCCTTAGGAAGCATTTAATGTTAGTTGACTGACCAAAATCATAGGTCCAATCCAATCCAAAATTTTAAAATTCTGAGTTCCAAATTCTCTCCATCCCTCCAGCCCCTTCCCCATCCATTGAGAAGGCAAACAATAGGATACCCATTATATGTGCAACATATAATTTTTTAAAATTAAATTAGAATGCTGAGGGTCCATGAGAAACTACCCACAGAGATGCAGTTAAGAAGTAGAAGGAGGACTGAACTGGAAATCTTGAGAACTGTGTTGTAGGATTATAGGAACATGGACCTTTGGAGTACTAGAGCCCAATTTCTTTATTTTATTTTTTTAATCTTCTTTTAAAAGTTATTTCATTAGTGTAGGGAGTTCTAATTTCCTCTACCAATGTCAATGCAGAATCAATCAACCCTATCTTTGGATGGTGCAGTGGATAGAGCACTGGACTTAGAGTTAAGAAGACCTGAATTTAAATCTGGCCTCAGACACTTAATAAGTTGTGTGATCCTGGGGAAGTCACTTTACCTCTGTCTGACTCAGTTTCTTCAAATGTAAAATGGGGATAATAATAGCACCTTCCTTCCCAATGCTGGTTCCCTTTCTTCCTTTCTCTCTCTCTTTCCCTTCCTTCTTCTCTCCCTCCTTTCCTTTCTTCCTCCCTCCTTCCTTCTTTCCTTCCTTCCTTCCTTCCTTCCTTCCTTCCTTCCTTCCTTCCTTCCTTCCTTCCTTCCTTCCTTCCTTCCTTCCTTCCTTCCTTCCTTCCTTCCTTCCTTCCTTCCTTCCTTCCTTTCCTCCTTCCTCCCTTCCTCCCTCTCTTCCTTTCTCCCTTCCTTCCTTCCTTCCTTCCTTCCTTCCTTCCTTCCTTCCTTCCTTCCTTCCTTCCTTCCTTCCTTCCTTCCTTCCTTCCTTCCTCCCTCCCTCCCTCCTCCCTCCCTTTCATCTTTCCTAACAATTTATACTCTTAAGAGAATTGCTTAGGGTCACTGAGAAGTTAGATGACTTAGTCAAAGTCTCAAAGCTAGTATATGTCAGACACAGGTCTTTCTGACCCCAGTGATGTTTCTTCCAACCTTATTTTACAGATGAGGAAACTGAGACCCAAGGATATTAAAATGACTGGCCCAAGGTCATATGAATAGTAAGTGGCAGATGTGGGAATAAAAACCAGATCCACTAACTCCCAATCCAGAGCTGGTTCCATTATATCCCCACTGTTGGCCCTCACTTTCAATCAATATCTCTTTCCTCTCTAATGACTTAAAGTCATTGTGTGGAAGGGATTTCTTCCCACCCACCTATTATAGTGTTCACCACTGACTCTACCTCATAGGAGGGAATAGGAGAGGCTTCAGGAGATACTACCACCCTTTGTCCCCTCCAACAAGCCAGAGTTATAAGGATTAGCACCAGATCCCTAAAATGAGTCAATGGTAATAAAAGGTGAGGGAGAGCAGTACCTAAGTCCTCTGAGGCCTAGCTGGCATGTGTCCATTCTCTGTACCTGCCTCTCATAAGTAACAGCTCTTCCCTCATTTTCAGGAAGTTATCTCTCTCTCTCTCTCTCTCTCTCTCTCTCTCTCTCTCTCTCTCTCACACACACACACACACACACACACCCTCACTCGAGAACGTGCACACATGAGCACACGCACAAATAATTTATTGCTAGTGCCATGTTCCTAGCTGGCTTTATAAAAAGGTAATTAAAGACTGGCACTGCAGCCTATAATTAAATATGAATAAAACGTCTCCAAATGGAACCTTGATGCAAGGTGTTCTTTGGAAATGCTTTATGCTGATGGACAGCAGGGAAAAAACAGAAGGCCCTGTCCCTAAAAGCGGGGTTTTTTCCTCCAGTACAGTTAAAAACAAATGCCCCCTCCCCCAATCTTCCAATACACCTTCCTGAATTCTTTCAACAACAATCATTAGAAGAAACAAACTGCAGTAGTTACAACAATTAGATTCAAACTGGGCCCTCAGCTGCCCCCTAGTCATTCACCAGAAGCTTGTCTTGATTTCTTAGGGTTTTGCCTTTCATTCCCCGCCCCCCCCCCACGTTCTATCCTGGAGGCAAAATCAATTAAGTAAAACAACTGCATTTTTAAATGACTAGTTTTTTTGTTTTTAATTACTGCTGTCCCATGATTCAAATTTATCGATGTCCCTGTCTGCAGAAAGAAAAACAACAGGGAAAAAAAGTTTCTCTCCAACCTTCCCTCTCCCCCGACTATAGTTTTTGTAAAAGTAGAAAAAAAAACCCACCAAAGATTAAAATAAATAAATATTTTATTCCTCTGATTCTTGGCAGAGATTGCAGCTAACTTATAAAAAACAAGCATAGCCTGGGGGACGGGGTACCTTTCACTTCTGTGTCATTCATAGTCACTATAAGAGATTCTCCAGAAAGCCGGCCATTAGAAATGCAAGTTCCTTGACTCAAGGGGACATTTTTTTTTGGTCTTTCATTGTATCCTTAGAAACTGGCATATAGTAAGCACTTAATAAATGCTGACTGGCCATATAAATTCCCACATTGCCACATAATTGCTTAATTATGCAGGGTCTTTAGGGAACTATTCCTTTGAATTCCCAGGGCCTAAAAGTATAGGTTTCTCTACTGGTATCAGAACAAATGTGCAAATGCCTGGGCATGGATGGAGTCAGAGTCTTGGGATTAGAAGAGACTCCGGGGTTATCTATAACAACCCTTCCTGAAACATGAATCTCTTCTATATCTTCCACAACTGGGCTTCCAGTTTCTGATGAAAGGAATCCCTGATAGGGAACCCACTTCCTCTTTTTTTTTTTTTGGCGGAGCAATGGGGGTTAAGTAACTTGTCCAGGGTCACACAGCTAGTAAGTGTCAAGTGTCTGAGGCCACATTCGAACTCAGGTCCTCCTGACTCCAGGGCTGGTGCTCTATCCACTGCGCCACCTAGCTGCCCCAACCCACTTCCTCTTGAGGCAACCCATTCCACTTATGAACCAGTTCAAATTAGTGGGAAATTTTTTTCTCCTCTTGAGCCAACAATCTGTCTCCTCATGGCTTCCACTGACTAGCCAAGAACAAATGTAACTGGTCTTCTACGCAGCATTGAAGAGCAGAAAAAGCACTGGTTATGGGTTCTAATCCTCTGATGCTTACTATCTATGTAACCTTGAAGAAGTCACTTAACCTCAATGGGCCTCAGTCTCCTTAGTTGTAAAATAAAGGAGCTGGACTAGATGTCCTTTGAGGCCCACATCTAGGGGCCCTCAAATATTGAAGACAGCCATCATGCCCCCCTTTATATCTTCTCTTCTTCAAGATAAACATCAAAAAAAGAAAAAAACCAACCAAACAAATAAATAAATAATTGTGTGTGTGTTGGGGGGGAATAAACATCAACCCATCCTTGTATGACGCTGTTTCTAGTCCTCCCATCCCTGTCACCCTCTTTTAGGTAGACTCCAAATTGTCCCCATCCGGCCCCACCCACCCTACCCCGCAAAATACTGTATCTAGATGTGTTTTTAGCCAGTTTGGGAGAACTCAAGAGGTGGTCATTACTTTCTAGGCCAGGAGTTCTTAATCTGGGGTCCACAGATTCCTGTGGGGTTATGGGTAAACTAAAGTATATCCGTGAACTTGGAGAGGAAAAAACCTCATCTTTATTTTCATTAACCTCTAACTGAAATGTATCATTTTCTTCCATTATGAACTTTTTTTTTTGGTAAGGCAATTGGGGTTAGGTGATTTGCCTGGGGTCACATAGCTAGTAAGTATCAATCACGTATCTGAGACTACATTTGAACTCAGGTCCTCCTGACCCCAGGGCCAGTGCTCTATCTACTGTGCCATATCCACTGTACTCTATCCACAGCTATCTAGCTGCCTCCATTATGAACTTTTAAAAGAAAGAATTATTCTGAGGAGGGGGTCCCTAGGTGTCACTAGACTCCCAAAAGGATTCATGACAAAAAAAAATAAAGGTTGGGAACCTCTGACTAGGAGACTAGGGAACCTGTGAGATGGGTACCTGGGGGGAGCGGTGGTTCTCCCGATATTCTCTGTTCCTACCAACTGGGCCACTCTCTCCCCTCACCTGTCACTTGTCAGAGAGGGGAAGGAGGATACACCCATAATGCACCCGACAGAAGCTGAAGATAGCTTGGCTAGAGCTGAATAAAGTGATGTGTTACCCAGAGGCAGGGATGAGCCTCACCTGTTGGGCACAAATGGTTACCACTCAGGGGCTAAGTAAACTGTTTGTCTCAGGCAGCAGCAATTTCCCAACAGCCCCAGAAACATACGAGGCGGGTTACTATGGCACCGGCAAACAACATCTGGCTGGCGATGTCACAAGCTGGCCAACTACCTGGCTCTCCGCACTCCTGGATCAATGCCAGCCATTATCCGTTAGAATCTTGTGGGGGGATGGGGGGAGGAGATAACTCCCTTTCTGCCTCAAATGGAAGTGCATGAACCATGCGTGACACCCCCCACCCCCACATACATACACATGCTAGACCTGAGGCTGACTCTGGCTGTATTTGGGATCACAGATGGGGGTGAACCACAGGAAAAACTAGACAGTAGGAGAAGGCTGTTTTAGGTGCTTTTCTCACTTCAATACGCCCCTCCTTACCTCGGCCTCACAGGGTCATTAGTAAGTGGGGAGTCCATGTTTTCCATAGGTATCCTGGTGGTGTCAAGAGAAAGCAAGAGAGGGCTTCAGCATCTTGGGCGGACCCCCCCCCACCCCCCTGCAGTGAATTTATGGAAAGACATGGATGAAAAGAGGCACACAGGGTAGGCAGGCATAGAGGGAATATCCACATCTAGGAGATCACAGATCCCTTTGAGTATGTGAATCAAAAATTTTTACTGGATTGGGAGATAAACTGAAGAAACTGCAGACCAGTGAAGGAATAGGTGGAGCCTCTCAGAATATATTTTGCATCCTGGGATGAGGAGGTGGAGAGAAGGGAACTCGAGATACTTCTCCTCCACCCTAAAAAAAAATCCAAGTCTTTCATCCAAAGACTCAACGCCGGCAGCACTACCTCAGCATTGGGGCAGAGACCCCTAGTTCCCTCCTCAGAGCAATTTATTATAATAAAAATAATAAACAATAATAATAGCTTAGATGTATGTAGCTCTTTTCCTTCAAAGAGCTCATATTAGCCGTAGGGTACTTACTGAACAGGTTGACATTATTACAGGCCCATTAGCTGTTATTTCGGAGAACTCAGGAAGGAGAGGTGAAGGGTCTGAAGGCTGGCGAAAGGAAAACATGGATTCCGCCTATTCTAAGGGCTGACCCCCACAATTATAGACCAGCAGCCTCAACTGGATTACTAGGGGAAGGTTGGAACAAATGACCAAACCTCTGATTTACCGAAAGCCTCAAGAAGACGGGGTCCTAGGTAATCACCAACCTGGTTCTATGAAGGGCAAGGCATGTCAGAGCAATCTCATTCCTTCCCATGGAAGAATGGCAGGCCCAGCAGATAAGTGGGTAAACAATCAAAAAGCTTTCAGAGTGGGCCCCACATGACATACTAAATAGTGAGTCAGTCAAACAGGAGCACTCTATTGGGAGAGGGAAGACCCCACAAGTTGGAAATCTGTACTCTAACACAGAATGGCAGAAAAGAAAGAGTACTGGACTAGGGGTTAGGAAGGTAGGACATAAAGGTATATTAAATGTCAAAAAAAAAAAAAGGAAGGAAGGAGGGAGGGAAGGAAGGAAAGAGGGATAGGGGGAGGAAGGAAAGAAGGTGAGAGAGGGGGAGGGAGGAAGGGAGAGAAGGAAGGAGGGAGGAAGGGAGAGAAGGAAGGAGGGAGGGAAGGAGGGAGAGAGAGGAGAGAGGGAAAAAGGGAAGGAAGGAAGGAAGGAAGGAGGGGCGGCTAGGTGGCGCAATGGATAGAGCACCGGCCCTGGAGTCAGGAGTACCTGAGTTCAAATCTGGCCTCAGACACTTAACACTTACTAGCTGTGTGACCTTGGGCAAGTCACTTAACCCCAATTGCCTCACTAAAAAAAAAAAAGAAAAAAAAAGAAAAAAGGAAGGAAGGAAGGAAGGAAGGAGGGAGGGACGGAGGAAGGGAGGCAGGACTCCTATCCCAGTTCCTTTCATTGATATGGGTTTCAGTCAGTGTATCAGTCCCAAGTGTCCAAGCCCCTACCCCTTTCCCCAATTTATATGCTATTTTCCTTGTCAAGATGCACAAAAATATGGATGATCTTGAGCAAATCACCCAACCTCTCCAGGTTTTGGTTCTTTCATCTGCCAAATGGTGATAATATCAAGAATCAGAGAATTTAAAGAGGGAAGGAACCTTAAAGATCAAATCCAACTCCCTTTTTTTCTTTTTTTCTTTTTGGTGAGGCATCTGGGGTTAAGTGACTTGCCCAGGGTCACACAGCTAGTAAGTGTCAAGTGTCTGAGGCCAAATTTGAACTCAGGTCCTCCTGACTCCAGGGCACAGCTTTATCCACTGTGCCACCTAGCTGTCCAAAACATTTCTTTCTTTCTTTCTTTTTTTTTTCCAACTCCCTTTTTTTATAGACAAGAAAAACTGAGACACACAGAGGGGATTGGCCAAGGCCACACAGCTAACTGGTGACAAAGCCAAGACTAGAGTCCAGGTCTCAGAGAGAGGAAGCATGATGCAATGGACACACCGTTTCTCTGTAGACTGACTGCTGTTGACTCATCACCATAGGATCTGGTCTATCATGCTAGAAAAACCTCTTGCTCTGGAAGCTCACGCCACCCTTTACTACTTCTCTCACTGGGATTCCCATTCTGCCGCTGTGGCCTCTCCCTCTGATCAGCTGGTGCCTCCATTCTAAGGAGGAGGCCCAAGCCAGCCACAGCTCCATTCATCTCTAGGCTACAGTTCTGACTCTCTCCTGGACTTTGTCTACCATACTGGCTTTGAGTGTCTTCATCTCTGCCTCTCCCTCTCCCCCGCTCCCATTTCAGCTCTCTTTTATGCACTCTCTCCCTTCATTAGAATGTAAACTACAGGACAAGGACTGTCTTTCTGCTTGTATGTGCATTCCTAGCACTTAGTGCTAAGCACATAGCAAAGTATTTAATAAGTGCTATATGTTCTATGATAAACCTATATGATCTAAAATATTTATAGTAGTTCTCTTTGTGGTGGCAAAGAACTGGAAATGACAGGGATGCCCGTCAATTGGAAAATGGCTGAACAAGTTGTGGTATATAATTGTGATGGAATACCACTGTGCTGCAAGGAATGCTGAGGAGGGTGGTTTTAGAAAAACATGGAAAGACTTGCATGAAATAATGAAGAGTAAAATGAGCAGAATCAAGAGGACGTTGTATCCAGTAATGGCAATATTGTTTTAAGAACAACTTTGAGTGAATAAGTCATTTTGACTATTGTAAATACCCAAATTAACAATAAAGAACATGAAGGAAGAAACTATCTGCATCCAGAGAAAGAACTGATAGATAGAAGTATGTATGGAATGGTTTTACACATATATACATACATATATACATACTTGTGTCTAATAGTAGCCATCTTTAGGGTTTGGGGGGAGGGAAGAACAAAAGGAAAAAAAGGTCCATGATAACTTTATTATATATCTAAAAGGAATGGCAAGTTGTACATAATAGATTTGCAGTTTCATGTATAATCTTTTTTTCCCTATTCAACTATGTTATAGAAATGCTTGTTTTATTTCTTATGTTTAGATTAAAATAAATTAAATTTTTAAAAATAAATGCTCACTGACTTGTTGTTGACACCTGGAATCTGAGAGACTGAATTTGAGTTTTAGTTTTGTTACTTCCATTGTGACATCAGACAAGTCACTAAATTTATCTGGGCCTCAGTTTTAGGCACTTTTTTTGGAGGGGGGGAGGTTTGTGGGGCAATCGGGGTTAAGTGACTTGCCCAGGGTCACACAGCTAGTAATTGTTAAGTGTCTGAGGCCAGATTTGAGCTCAGGTCCTCCTGAATCCAGGGCCAGTGCTCTATCCACTGTGCCACCTAGCTGCCCCTGGGCCTCAGTTTTCTAGCTGTAAAATGAGAACATTGGACTATATGACCTCTAAGGTTCCCTTCTGGTTCCAAATGCTATGCCAAGCTAACAAGAAAGCTAAACCTAGCACCTGGAGAACTATTGCTTGTGGCCTGTAGGAATATACTTTTAAGATACAACATGATGTGCAGCCATCAGACTCAGGTAATCTGAGGAGACAGACTGAGCAAGTCTTCAGAGCATCCAGTCCATAAAAGAGCAGAGGATATTTTTCAGCTTTTTGGTATTCTATGATATGCAAATATATGCAAAATACACATGGTAGAGAATAGCTAATATGCCGGGTACTGCCATAGAATCCTCTTATTCAAGCCACAAGGGTGAACACTCAGTCTTTCTGTTTGTCCGGACACTGTCCACTGCCTACATTGGAAACATCAGTTCAAATCCCGCATCTCAAGGCAAGAAAGCAACTCAGATTTATTTAGCCCTTACTAAGTGCCAGGCACTGTGCTAAGTGCTAGGGATCTAAATACAAGCAAAAAGAAAGTTATACTTGCCCTCAAGAGACTTATATTCTAATGGGGGGGGGAATAATATTGTACACAAAAAGGAACTGAAAAGCAGGGTGTGGGGAAGATGGGCAGAGGTCTTATTAACTGAGGAAACCGTAGGCCCAGCCACCGGTGTCCAGTTTCTCTCTTGTCTCCTACCCTAGCCATTTGTATCACCAGTACAGAAGCAAAAATATCACCCATTGTGGCTGCTGGAGTTATTAAGATGGGAAAAGTTGAAAGATTAGATTTATGACAGCCGGTGGTGGATTATGAAGAATAATTTATCAAATGTCAGCTCCAGCAGCCCACAATTTACTAAAGGGCTTGGTTAAGCTGGGGAGATCTGATTGGACCCCCCTTCTCCCTCACTTAGGCACTAATGAGTGACAGGTCTAACTGATGGCCTCCAAAACTGGCCGTCAACCCTGAGTATTTATCTATTTTTCATTAATAATTATTATCACAACATTTCCATAGAGTCAGCCCACCCACGGCTCCTGGGAAGCTCTGCCCATTTAACTCCAGGGATTCTTTGCCAACTTCCTCATGTAACAACTCCTAGAGTGCTCAGCATTCCCTGGAACAGGTTCAAAGCAATAGGTGCCAACTGACAACAGGCAACTGGGGATGGTGGGGGTGGGTAGAGGAAAACTGTAGCAACTGTAAGAAGATGAAAACTGTACCCTTAATTGGATACAGGAAAGTGGCAAGAGACCAAAGTGGAGAAGGGAGAGAAATGAAGAGAAGGGAGGCAGGAAGAAACAAAGTCTCACAAAATAGAATTCTAGAGTTGGAACAAGCTGCAGAGGTCATCCATTCCTGAAGAAGAAGTCCTGCTATAACATTCTAAATCAGTGGTCATACAGTCTCCAGCTGAAAGCCTCCAGTGATGGGGAACTTACTACCATCTGAGGCTTCCCATATCACTTCTGGACAGCTATAATTGCTAGGGAATATTTCCTTAGAGCAAACCCAAATATGCCTTTCTTCAATTTCCACTCCTTGCTCCTGGTTCTGCCTTCAAAGGACAAGCAGAAACAACATAATCCCCTCTTCCGCATTACTTGGAATTGGCTATCACATACCCCCAGTTCTCTTCTTTAGTCTGTAAACAAGGAGTCCCAGGCCCCAACCCCTCTTCTCTCCCTATGGTTGCTTCCAAGAGCAGCCATCGTGGAAAGTCAGAGGCAAAGGGATATGAAGTCTACTGGGAAGTGTCAATGACTGAGCCAGCCATTGGTGGGGCCACCATCGGGGTCCTAATTCTACCTCCTGAGACTGACAGAAAACTCAGGGCTTCCTAATCCCAAACCCAATATACTTCTTCATTCCCCCTTCTGTTTTTCTCTTTCCATTTCCTCTTGGTCTCTACTACAATTCATAGGAAAACATCATGATGTTTTCAACGGTTTCTTCCAGTGATTCTTCCTTTCTCCCATCACACCTTTCCAATTTTTCTCCCTTTCCCCCATCTCCAAACTGGCCTATTCCCCACCCCCACAGCCCCTATTCCTCAGGTCAGCCCCTCCGATGGCCTTATTCCTTGCTCTCAAGTCCATTCACAAGCCTATTGCGTTGATGGGTTCCATTTCAGCAACAATGTGTGAAAGATGGTTGATGTACTCTGCTCACAGCAGGAAATGCCAACATAGAAATCACTGAGGCATCCTGGCCTGTAAAATGGGCTTGTTCTAGCAACTCTATGAATAGGCAAGCAGGCACAGCTGGTCTATTCATAACCAACATAAAAAATAGATTAGCATGTTGGAGATTAAACATTATTGTCTTTACGGTTAGCATAAATCAACCACACTTAAGGTTTGGACTCCTCCTGCTGCTGGGCATGATGATGATGGTTAAGAGAGTGAAGTCCTCAGGCAAGTGGGTAGTGGGCTGAGGGTTTCTACAGAAGGAAGGGACCGATAGTTTACAAATCTTCTGAGTCTGAGAAAAATCATTCTCCTTGGGTCTCCCCAGTTGTCTGAGATGGCCCAAGGCCAGAGGATTATTTTGGGCTCAGTAAGAAAGCCGTCTCTGGGCCTCAGTTTCCTCATCTGCCAAATGTGAGGTTTGAAGTAGATCAGGAATTTCTTTTTTTTTTTTAATTATACTTTATTTTTTTTAATTTTGAGTTCCAAATTCTCTCTTTCCTCAGCTCCTCCTCGACCCACTGAGAAGGTAATTAATAAGTAGATCAGGCATTCCTAACTTTTGTTGTATCAAGGATCCCATTGGCTGACTGGTGAAGTTTAATGAACTCCTCAGAATAATGTATAAGGTAAAATACGAAGGATTATAAAGAACATCAATGACATTGAAATAAATGTGTGGGGGCAGCTAGGTGCCACAGTGGATAGAGCACTGGCCCTGGAGTCAGGAGTACCTGAGTTCAAATTCGGCCTCAGACACTTAACACTTACTAGCTGTGTGACCTTGGGCAAGTCACTTAACCCCAATTGCCTCCCTTAAAAAAAAAGAAAGAAAGAAAGAAATGTGTATTTTTTTCTCATCCAAGTTCATGGACTCCCTGAAATCTGTCCATTGACCTCTTTGGAGGATCCAAGGACCCCAGGTTAAGAACCCCTGGATTAGTTGAGGTCACGGGGCCATGTCCAGCTCTAACATTCCAGTACTTACACAAATCAAAAATCAAAAATCGTTTTCAATGGCACAGTTGAAGGCTCCAAAGAAATATTTGCACACATTTTACAAATCACAAGCTCTGCCCTCTGCCTAAAGGTCAGGCTCCATCCCCTGCCCTTAGTCTAGAGCCTGGCCTTTCTCACACTCATTCTCAGCACAACTCTAGACGAGCACCACAGGAACAAGGGAAGGAGAGGAGATAAGCATGTGGCAGAAGGCACATCTTCATCACCATGGGACACACACATGGGGACTGGGGCAAGGAGGAATAAGATAAGTCCACAAGTAGCTTTGAAGCAAAAGGTGATGAGAGCCATATTTATTGTTGTTCAGTTGTTTTTGAGTTATGCCCAACTCTTCATGACCCCATTTGGGGTTTTCTTGACAAAGATACTGGAGTGGTTTGTCGTTTCCTTCTCCAGGTCTCTTTTACAGATGAAGAAACTGAAGCAAAGAGGATTAAGCGACTTGTCCAGAGTCACACAGCTAATGTCTGAGGCCAGATTTGAACTCAGGAAGATGAGTCTTCCTGACTCCAGGCCCAATGCTCTGAGCCACCCAGCTGCCATGATCAGAGCCATGAGAAGAGGGAAAGATGAGGAAACACATCATGGAAGGATTGGCATTTGAAAATGGCCTTTGAAGGAGGGCTAGGCTTTCAACTGGAAGAGATCTGGGGGTGGAGGTACATAGGACTATGTTCCAAATTCAACTCCAATTATTTATTATACACCCACTGCTTACAAGATAATGAGCTCAGTGTCCAACATACGAAAACAAAAAGGATACGATTGCTGCACAGATGTATGCAGGTGGTCCCATTTGGATGGGCTAGAACACTGTGGATAGAACACTGGGCCTAGAGTCAGAGAAACCTGAATTCAAATATGGCCTCAGACACTTACTAGCTGTGTGACCTTGGGCAAGTCAATTGACCCTGTTTGTCTCAGTTTCCTCATCTATAAAATGAACTGGAGAAGGAAATGGCAAACCACTCTAGTATCTCTGCCAAGAAAACCCCAAATGGGGTCACAAAGAGTTGGCCATGATTGAAACAGCTGAGCAAGAAGTCCCATCTGACCGAACTAAAAGAGGATTTCTAAGAAAAGTAGTGATTGGAAAGGCAAATTGGGGTCAGATTATTTGGGCTTTAAATGCCAAGCTAAAAAAGCCTCTTGATCTTTATTTATGATGCAATGGGGAGCTACTGAAGATTTTTTTTTAACAGGGAAGTGATATGATAAAATGTTAATCTGGCTGCAAGGTATAGGCCAGACTGGAATGAGGAGACAATAATTGGAGTAATTACTCCAATTAATCAATAAAGGAGTCTTTATGAAGTGTCTATGTGCCAAGCACAGTACTAGGAATAGGGTTTCCAAACAATCCCTTCTCCCAAGGAGCTAATATTCTAATGAGGGAAAACAAATACACGTACATAAAGAGAATAAATACAAATATATACAAATCAGTTAAACACAAGGTAGTTTGGGAGGGAGGGCACTAGTGGTTGATAGACTAGGTCAGAGATGACGAGGGCCTGAACCAGGGTGATTCCAGGAGGATGGATAAGAGAGGACAGCAAAAGGCCTCCATCTTCCATTAGCTGTCCATTCCTCATGCCTGCAACACACTCCTTCCTCACCTTTTCCCTTAGAATACCTTGTTTACTTCAAAACTCAGTTCAAGAACTACATGAAGCCTGCCTTGATCTTCCCAGCTACTAATGCCCTCCTCTGTGGTTTATTTTGAATATATAACTGTTGTGTACACAAACGCTACAGATTGGGAGTCAGGAAGATCTGGGTATGAAACCTCCTTTACATGCTTACAGGCTGTGTGACTCTGGGCAAGTTCCTTTTTCTCCCGGAGCCTCAGTTTCCCTATCTGTAAAATGGGCACAATTAATAGTGTCTACTTCACTGAGTCTGTTGTGAGGATCAAAAGAGAATATACATACACATATATACATATACATATACATACATACATATATATATATATATACACACACATATATGTAAAAATAAAACCACGTGGTGATCATCCTAAATAGATTGTAAGCTTTCTGAGGACAGGGACTGTTTCATCTTTGCCTGTTTCCTCAGTGCCTACCACAGCACCTGGAACATAGTAGGCACCTAGTAAATGTTCACTGATTGACTGAAAAGAGGGGGACCAAAGCAAGAAATCTTCTGGAGGCCAGAATTGCCGATGAGCTATGAAAGAGAGCCCCAGACAGCATCTCCACCACTCCTTCTCATTGACTAATGCAAGCCCATTTATTCTGGATGACATTAATGCCTCTCACCATCCATCTCCGACTCTTTAAATTACCTTTTTATGGCCAAAATCCTTCTCATAATTGATAAAAATCTCCTTTTGATGTCCTGCGTTATTGGGGGCAAAACTGTTTTTTTATTCCTCATTATGTTTTTAATATAAATGTATTTTTTATTGATAGCTGCTGGGAAAGCAGGAAGAGAAAAGAAGTCGAATGTCTTCCCTTCCCCCATCCTCGCTCCCATCAGCTCTTTATCACTTGGTCCCCTCTATTCTGTTTCCACTGCTAGACATCAGCAGCCTGGCTCCTTCAGCTTTCTGATTATGCTGGAGAAGGCAGGCATGAAGGGAGGGAGCTGGCAGGGGGAAGGGTATGGATGCAGAGAAGAGACTGTAAGGGACAAGCCTGGTCTCTGAAAAGGCATCTGTGATGGGAGCTTGGAGAAACAAAATGCTGTGTGACCTTGGGCAAGTCACTTAACCCTCATTGCTCCACCCCTCCCCAAAAAGAAGAAGGAGAGAAACAAAACGTAAAGACAGGCAGGGCCATCACAATGGGTTGCACTGGAATATCTTGAGCACAGTAAGGAAGGAAGTGACCAAAGTGGGTGAGGGCATTGGACTAAAGATAAACAGCCCTGTCTGTCAGCTTCACCTGAGACGGAGAAGGGGTTGCTAAGGGGCAATCTGGCAGAGTATATACGACAGCAATAGACTAAAATCAGGAAGGTCTGGGCTTGAAACCTTCACATGCTTACAGGCTGTGTGATCCTGGGCAAGTTCCTTCATCTCTCAGAGTCTCAACTTCCCCATCTATAAAATGGGTACGATTATAGTGTCTACCTCACCGAGTCTGTTGTGAGGATCAAAGGAGAATGCATGAAGAGAGCTTTCTGATCAATCATCAAGTATTTATCAGTACCAATTATGTGCCACACACACACGAACCTCAAGGCACAAGATCAACATCAGCTATTATTAGCAAGACAGCCATCAAAATAGAAAACTATGGCAGAAAGGATTTTCATTTCAGGGGGATGGAGGGAGAGCATGACGGGGAGTGAGTGCCAGGGCTGGTTTATCAGTTTGTCTTTGCACACCCAGCACCTGGCACAGTGCATTGTATACTATAGGCCCTTAATAACTGCTTGCTGTACTAGAAAATGAGTGAGGGATATGATGTGTTAGTAACAAAAGTGAATTCAGTCTCAAGTTACATGAATCAGAATGTTTGGAAAAAAGGGAGGCTGGAAGTCCTCCTGTCGCTTGACCATAGAAAAGCCATAGCTTGGCCAGAGGGGGTCAACCAAGACGGGAAGGGGACTCAGAACCACGTCACCTGAGAAACAGTTTGGAGCAAGAGAGCTCTTTAGGGGCAGCTAGGTGGTGCAATGGATAGAGCACTGGCCTTGGAGTCAGGAGTACCTGAGTTCAAATCCAGCCTCAGACACTTGACACTTACTAACTGTGTGACCCTGGGCAAGTCATTTAACCCCAACTGCCTCACCAAAAAAAAAAAAAAAAAAAGAGAGAGCTCTTTAGACAGATGGAAGACTTAGAGGACAAATTTACAGCTGCCTTCAAGTATCTGAATGGCTCGAATGTAGCAAGGGGGATTAGATTTAATTCTATATAGGTAGCTCCAGCAAAAAGAACTAGGACCAGTGAAGTTACAAAAAGGCATAGTTGGGGGCAGCTAGGTGGCACAGTAGATAAAGTACCAGTCTGGATTCAGGAGGACCTGAGTTCAAATCCAGCCTCAGACACTTGACACTTACTAGCTGTGTGACCCTGGGCAAGTCACTTAACCCTCATTGCCCCACAAGATAATAATAATAATAATATAATACAATGCATAACACTACAAAGGAAACCAATTATGCTGAAATACATTTCTCAAAATATTTTTAAAAACAAGTTGACAGGGGGCAGCTAGGTGGTACAGTGGATAAAGCACTGGCCCTGGATTCAGGAGGACCTGAGTTCAAATCCAGCCTCAGACACTTGACACTTATTAACTGTGTGACCCTGGACAAGTCACTTGACCCTCATTGCCCCGCCCCCCCCAAATAAAACACAAGTTGACAGACCCCAGGTTAAGAACCTTGAAGTAGAAGGTAATGGACTATATCACTGGCATCAAACTCAGATAGAAATGGGGGGCATTAAACCACACATAAGGATCTCAGCAGACCACATGATGACTTGGTTTTAAAATGTAATACTAGCTAAGTTTCCATGTATTCTTATTAATTTTGCTAAATATTTCTTAATTACATTTTAATCTGCTTTGGACTGTACTCGGGAGTGTTGTAGACTACATGAGGTCTACCAGGAATGTTAATGCCCAAGGCTTTGATGACTTCTGAGGTCTTTCCTACCTCTAAAATAAAATGAATTTTATATATGAAATGTCATCTATCACCATCCTACTCTACAGGGATGGGACTTCTCGGCCACTCTTTCTGAATCCATTTCCCCTGCCTTTCAGAATAGCATCCTAGCTCTGAGCCTTATGGTGAGGGAAGTGTGGCACTGATTCCCTTCACATTACCCACAGGAAAACGTTATTCTCCCATCCTTCTCTCCAGGTAGCATGGTTCCTCACTGGCTATTTTAATGCCCCAGAATTACTCATGGAGGAACAATATGCTTTCCAAGTACTTATTACCACTTTGCTTTTGACTCTGCAACTCTGGGCCACACTCGTCCTTTCCTGGGACAGAAGGCACAACATGAACAAGAGCAGAGCCTTTAGTTCTCCTAACGCATTAGGATCATGCCTATTCTTAACAACAGCAATAAACACCTAGATGTGAGCTGCTGACAGCCTCTAAAGGGAGTAAAGGGGAGCCTGAATGTGATGCTGAGAATAGGTTTCAAAGACAGGGTGCGAGACAGGACTATCAGGAGAAGAGAAGGCACATTTTCTTTTCTTTTTTTTTTTTTAGTGAGGCAATTGGGGTTAAGTGACTTGCCCAGGGTCACACAGCTAGTAAGTGTTAAGTGTCTGAGGCTGGACCTGAACCCAGGTACTCCTGACTCCAGGGCCGGTGCTCCATCCACTGCGCCACCTAGCTGCCCCCGAGAAGGCACATTTTCAATAGATATGGGGTAAGTGGAAAGACAGGACAGCAGGAGCTACAAAGAAAAAGACTCAAGAGACAGTGTGGTATGGTGGAGAGGATTGCTGGATCTGAATTCAGAGGGTCTGGGTTCAAATGCTGGCCCTATCACTTACGGCCTGTGTGATCTAAGACAAGTTAACTTCTCTGGGTTTCATTTTCCTTCCCTGTAAAAGGAGGGCATTGGCTTAGATAGACTTTAAGGTCCCTTCCAAGTTCAAACCCTTGAACCACAAAAGAAGATATCAGGACACCATGTGGGGAGTCCAGTCATATTCCTAACCCAAAAATTTTATCATACCATTCACTCATTCAAAAACCTTTCAAGACTTAAGTGGACTGATACTGAGTGAAGTGAACAGAACCAGAACACTGTACACAGTAACAGTAACATTGTGTGATGATCAGCTGTGACAGACTTATCTCTTCTCAGTAATATAATGATCCAAGACAATTCTAAAGGATCCATGATGGAAAATGCTCTCCACATCCAGAAAAAGAACTGTGGAATCTAAATGCAGATTGAACCATAATATTTTTTGTATTTTTGTTGTGTGTTTTTTTCATTTTTGAGGTTTTTCCCTTTTGTTCTGATTCTTCTTTCACAACATGACTTAATGTTTGATGTAATTTTTTATATATAGATGTGTATATATAGAGATTTACATATGTGTGTGTGTGTGTGTGTGTGTGTGTATATATATATATATGCACATCTATATATATAACCTATATCAGATTGCTTGCTGTCTTGGGGAGGAGGGAGAGAAGGGAGGGAGAAAAATTTGAAAATCAAAAGCTTTTTAAAACGAATGTTGAGGGGCAGCTAGGTGGCGCAGTGGATAGAGCACCAGCCCTGGAGTCAGGAGGATCTGGGTTCAAATCCGGCCTCGGACACTTAACACTTACTACTAGCTGTGTGACCCTGGGCAAGTCACTTAACCCCAATTGCCTCACAAAACAAAACAAAACAACAACAAAAAAAAAAACCGAATGTTGAAATCTATCTTTACATGTAACTGGAAAAAATATTATTAAGATTGGGAAAAAACCTCACAAAACCCTTTCAGAATAAAGGGCAGACTCTGCAACCTGACACCCACAATCTGGTCCCATCACAATCTATTGAACTGTATCTCCTGCTCCTTTCCAGGGTGAACTCTGCACTCTAATCATGAAAGTTTTCTCACTACTTCACAAATACATGTTCATTACTATCTTATACCTTTGCTCATGCTATTCCACCAACTTTTTTTTTGTTTGTTTTTGGTTTTTTTAGTGAGGCAATTGGGGTTAAGTGACTTGCCCAGGGTCACACAGCTAGTAAGTGTTAAGCGTCTGAGGCCAGATTTGAACTCAGGTACTCCTGACTCCAGGGCCAGTGCTCTATCCACTGCTCCACCTAGCTGCCCCTCCACCAACTTTTAGTACATTTCCTACTGCCCATCAATCTTTCCAGTTCCTACTCAATGTTCAAGATTCAGCTCAAGTCTCACTTCTACCATGAAGCCTTCCTTAATTACTTCAGCTCACATCTATTTCTTCCTTCAAGCTTTTATATCAAGCCTGGTACTTCCATGCTTCCTCCCTCCTTGATTTTGCTCATGCAGGTCCTTTTGGTAGAATATTAAACTCCATAAGCATAGAGAATGGGCTAAGTGTGTCAGCATATGGCCAAGTAAAGTATTACCATTGGTTTCTTCTTTGAGATAACTTTGCAAATAGAAAGAAGGAAGGAAACAAACATTTAATAAGTGCCCAGGCATGTTGCCTTACAAATATCTCATTTTATCCTTAAAAAAAAACATGAAAAGTAGGTGCTAATATTATTCCCATTTCACAGCTGAGGAGACTGAGACAAAGGTTAAGTGACTTGGCCAGAGTCACACAGCTAGTAAGTATCTGAGGCTGGATTTGAATTTAGGTCTTCCTGATTCCAGAACTAGTGCTCTTTCAACTGTGCCACCTAGTTGCTTCTAGGTTGCATTATCAATGATAATACTGGGGTATTTCCTCAATGGCAAAATGAGGGAATAGCTGAAATGTTATCTAGGGTCCCATCTAGTTCCAAAACTATAATCCTATGAATTCTTGAACTACAAGACTACTAGGTATAACCTACTAGGTATAACCTAGGTATAACTACTAAGGTATAACCTCATTCACTCTTTTGCTACTAGTTGTTGAGTCATTTTCAATCACGTCCAACTCTTCATGACCCCATTTTGGGGTTTTCTTGGCAAAGATGCTGGAATGGTTTGTCATTTCCTTCTCCAGTTCATATTATAGATGAGGAACTGAGGCAGACAGGGTTAAGTGACTTGTCCAGGGTCATGCAGATAATAAGTATCTGAGGCCAGATTTGAACTCAGGAAGATGAGTCTTCCTGATTTGAAGTCCAGTGCTTTATCCACTGCACGACCTTCCTGCCCCTTCTGCTACTGGACAGAAGGCTAAAGTCTGCTAGCCAGTCATTTTAGTGACTAAGCACCTATATGATAGTCAACTATCATAGACACTACGGGGATCTATAATGAAAGAAAATTCTTGATACTAATTACATATGTGAGCCAAATCCCATTACAATAAATGCCAATAGAAGAATCTTTGTAGAAAAAAAATTCTGATCACCTACTTTTTTTAGACTATCTTCAATGCAGAGCAGCATTCCAACAATTAAATGGTAACTTATTAATCACCTATTCTGTGTGAGGCACTGTCCTAAAAGTTGGAGATAAAAGATAGATAGGAGATAGATCCTGCTACTCTCAAATAATGTTGGGAAAGAAAACTAAACAAATTTGTGTGGTACAAGGGAGAATGAGATAAGCATAAAGAAGAAGAGGGATAGCAGTATGAGAAATCTGAAGCAAGTTCTCTTTCACCTGAGATGAAGGTGAAAGAGGTGGCATTTGAGTTGGGCCTTGATAGAAGAACAGAGGGAATTCAAGAGAAGAAAATGGCATGATGAATTATATTTAATGTTGTTTTGTACTTTGTGATATATAAATGCAGCACGTATTGTTATTCTATATACTTATTATTTTTATTACTATAGCTAGTGTTGTTTTGTTTTTCTCCTTATGTAAAGTAGTCTGTCAAAAAAGGACTTTCCATTATATGTTTACTTTATAGGATTTTAACGTTGATCTGATATACCCTCAAATGATTTTTCAGGGGAGTGAAAAAATTTTGGCCAAGGGGAAAAATGTAGCACAAACATCAACAAAAGCCTCTCTCTTTCAGAGACCCTGCTACTCCATCTCTAAGAGGTATTATCACCTTGAGACTATCTATTTAAATCCCATTCTGGAGAACCTGTGAACTATCATGTTGAAGAGAGACAGAGTCAGTTAAAGAGAAAAAGAGGATGAAAAAACCCTATTTTCAAAGAATATTATAAAGGGAACTCTAAAGATCTTGGCTGCTATCCTGAGAGCTGAATGGTAGAACAAATCTGAATGGAAGAATGGCATGAGCAAAGGTATGGAGACAAAAGAATGGGGGACAGAAAATAACAAATCTGACTAGAACACAAATGTACAAAGGGAATTATTATAAAGTAAGGCTAGGCAGGAAGTTGGAGCCCGATTATAGAGAGTGTTGAATGTCAGATTTTATTCTTTATTTGGAAAAGAACAGAGAATCACTGAAGATTTTTGAGTAGAGGAGTGACATGATCTTGGCCATACATTAGGAAGACTTCTTGGAGATAGGTTACAGAAGGGATGGACTGGAGCCAGGAAGCCCATTTAGAATGCTGTTATAATAGTTTAGGTGAGATGAGATGAAGCTTTGAACTAGAACAACGCATTGGGACTGGAGAAGAGAGGCCAGATGCAAAATATACTGTAGAGGTAGAAACTACCTGACTTGACAAACTGACTGGATGCATGGGGCAAAAAAGAGAAAAGAGTAAAAAATGAATCCAAGATTATAACTTTGGGAAGACTAGGAGGATGGTAATACCATTAACAGAAGCAGAGACGCCAAGGGTATGGTTAGGTTTAAGGGGAATGATCCAATCCACTTCCACTAGCTTTTATTAAGAGCCTAAGGGGGGGCAGCTAGGTGGCCCAGTGGATAGAGCACCAGCCCTGGAGTCAGGAGTACCTGAGTTCAAATCTGGCCTCAGACACTTAACACTTACTAGCTATGTGACCCTGGGCAAGTACTTAACCCCAATTGCCTCACTTTAAAAAAAAAAAAAAAAGCCTAAGGAGAGGGACAAGTTTAAGAGAGATAATCTAATCACATTCAACAATCATGTATTAAGATTGCAATGTGGGGAGGGGACAGCTAGGTGGCGCAGTAGATAAATCACTGGCCCTGGATTCAGGAAGACCTGAGTTCAAATTTGGCCTCAGACACTTGACACTAGCTGTGTGACCCTGGGCAAGTCACTTAACCCTCATTGCTCCGCCAAAAAAAAAGAAAATTGCAATGTATGAGGCCTTGGGCTTAGGTACTGGAGATATAAAATCAAAATTTAGAGTGATACAAAATATAAATAGAAAAATACACAAATGATTATTTGAAGAGAGGCAGAGCCCTATCACCCAGGAGGATCAGAAAAGGTTTTCTGTAGGAAGAACTTAAGATGAGGCTTGAAAGTCATGGATTCTAAGAGATAAAAGGGAGGAGGAAATACATTCTAGGTGTGAGGAATGGCCTATGCAAAGACTTAGAAGTAGGAGAAGAAAACTGAGACATGTAGAGGTTAAAGTGACGTACCCCAGGTCACACAGGTAGAATGTGTCTGAGGCTGGATTTGAACTCAGGTTTTCTTGACTCCAGAACCATTGCTTGCAATATTGTGCCACTTAGCTGCCTCTTAAAGGTTCTTTAATGACAGGATTAGACATGTGCCTTAGGCAAATTATTTATGGCAACAAGATAGAGGATGGATTGGAGAGGGGAGTTAAATGAGGATAATGTAATAGTTGAGATAAGTGGCGATGAGAACAATAATGAGAGTGATGGCTATCTAAGTGAGAAGAAGAGTAGTGATACACACATCAATAAGACCTAATAAATGAATGGAAAGGAAAAGTGAGGTGCATCAAAGATGATGCCAGGGTCTCAAACATGAATAACTGAACGGATGGTAGTACCATCAATACAAACAGGAAAATCTACAGAAGGTTGGGCTTTTGTGTGTAGTGACAGCAGTATTGTTCAATGAGCAACTGTGAATGACTTAACTACTCTCAGCAGTGCAATGATCCAAGACAATCCCAAGGAACTAATGAGGAAGTTTACTATGCACCCCTATAGAAAGAACTGATAAAAAGAACACTTGTGGATTGTACATATATAACCTGGTTGTGATCTTGTGGAGGGGGGAGGAAAGGGAGGGAGGGAGAAAAATTTGGAACTCTAAATCTTATGAAAATGAATGCTGAAAACTACCCTTACATGTAACTGGAAAATAAAATAAATGTTTGTTGCTGAAAAAAGAAAAAGAAAAAGAAAAAGAAGGTTGGGCTTAGGGGGAAATACAATGAATTGCATTTTGTACAGTGTTAAGCTTGACATTCTTACAGAAAGGCAACTAGCTGGTGCAGTTGATAGTGCACAGGGACTGGAGTCAGGAAGACTCCTCTTCCTGAGTTCAAATCTAGTCTCAGACACTTACTAGTTGTGTGACTGTACAACTCACTTAACCCTGTTTGCCTCATCTGTAGAATGAGCTGGAGAAGGAAATGGCAAACTACTCCAGTATCTTTGCCAAGAAAGCACCAGATGGGATCACAAAGAATTAGACAATACTGAAACAACTGAATAACAATGGAATGAAGATGGGCAGGGAGCAACATTAGGGTGGGTCTAGGTCAAACTTGGAACAGTGAAATCTCCCCAGTCAGATGCTCGGGACCCCAGAGCTGGTGATAGAGTGACAGACAGGTCAGAGGTAGACAGTGGAGCCCAGAATCATGTCATGAAGATAACCAGAGAGCAGCAGCATTGTCCTGCCAGGGAAGGCTAAGGGAAAATGTAGAGAGAGAAGAGATATCAGGACAGATCCTTCAGGGACAGCTATGCTTCATGGCCCGGACATAGATGACTATTCGGCATAGCAAACGGAGAAGGAACAGTAAGTCTGGTCAGAAGAGGACTAGAAGAGTGGTGTCACAAAAGCTCAGAGAGGAGAGAGCATTCAAGAAGAACATGGTGACCAGTGGTGTCAAGCAGGATGAGGGATGAGAAAAGGGCATTGGATTTAGCAGTTAAGGGATCATTGGTTACTCTGAAAAAAGCCATTTCAGTTGAGTGTTGAGGTTGGAAGCCAGATTACAAGAGGCTGCAAAGTGAGTGGGTTAAGAAATAACTGATTCGGCTTCAGATGTGTTGGGTTTGTCTAAAAAAGCCACTGGATGATGCCTTGAAATCTGTTGCAATGGAACCTGATTTCTAAATTGCATCTCTACACAAGGGGCAGAAAACTCAAGAATATACACAACCAGCTTACAGCTATATGTAATGGGCTGTTAAGGATCCTATTAGTCATCCAGTTGACTCCCTAGCAGAGTTGCTATTCCAAACCTTCTCCACCCTTCTCAAGTCACGACTCCTACCCATTCCCCTTATTCACAGGCTTCCCCTAGTTTAAAAGTAACCTTCCTTTGACTTTACTGTTCCTTCTAGCTATTTCACTGACCCTTCCTACTTTTGGAGTCAAACTTTTCTTTTCTTTTTTCTTTTTTTTTTTTTTTTTAGTGAGGCAATTGGGGTTAATTGACTTGCCCAGGGTCACACAGCTAGTAAGTGTAAAGTGTCTGAGGACGGATCTGAACTCAGGTACTCCTGATTCCAGGGCCGGTGCTCTATCCACTGCACCACCTAGCTGCCCCAGGAGTCAAACTTTTCTAAGGAGTCACCCTCACACATTACTGTAATGGACTGGAGGCTGTAAGGTGGCTTCTGCCCCTACAACTCTACTGAAAAGACTGTCTCAAAAGGCACCACTGACCTACTCACCACATCTAGGCCCTCTTCTGTGTTCACTGCATCTACTACTGCCTACTGTCTCCTCCTTCTTGAAACTCTTCCTCTTTTGGCTTACGTGTCACTATACCAACTATCCTGGTTTTCTCCCTAGTTTTCTCACTCTTTCACTAGCTAAGTTTTCTACTGCCATCTAAACACAGGCCCCAAAACATTGTCATTATTCCTCTTCTCTCACTATGGTTTCTCCCCCGCCAAGATTAGCTGACTAAATCTGACATTCAAAGCTCTCCATAAGATGACCCCAATCATATTAACTCACCCACTCATGACACTCTAGCCAAAACTGGTTTGTTCCATTCCCTGAACATGCCACGTCCCTTCCTACACAGAATATCTTCCCCAATTCCTGATCCATGCATATATATCTCTGTCTAGTTAAAACTAAACCCATCCTTCAAGGCTCAGGTCAAGAATCAGCTTCCCCAATCATTCCTCAGCTAGAGATGAGCTCTTCTTCCTTTGACCTCATGCATATGGAAATTCTCTCCGAGAGTGTATACTAAAAGTAGACTTGTAAGAGTTCCTTGAGGGCAAGGACAGTCTCAGTTTCAGATCTGAATCCCCACAGCCTAGCACAATGTCTCATATACAGGAGATGCTTAATAAATGCTTGTTGATTAAGTGATTCTTGTTTATGTCCTTCTATAAAGCCTCTCTCAAGGACCTACCAAATACATTGGAGGCCTTCCTCTTTCTGAATAATTTAGCATTTTATCAGAATACTGCAATATTTGAGCTATCTGGTATCTAGATACCATGGTGAATAGGATGCTACACTTGGTGTCTTGAAGACCTGAGTTCAAATTCTGCCTCAGACACTTACTGGCTATGCGACCCTAGACAAATCATTCAGCCTCTCTCAGTTGCCTCATCTATAAAATGGGGATAACAGTACTACCTCATTGGACTGTTGGTAGGATCAAATGAAATCACATACATGAAGTGCTTTGCAAACTTAAAGTGTTATTATTAACCATCATCATTATTATTTCCCTTGCTCTTGATATATCACCTGCTTACCGCCTTTTTAAAATCAAGGACAATATCTGTTATACCATTATTTCTGTTCGAGTCATCTTTGGCAACATGTTACAGTCTACTTATAGCCTACTTACCCACTGTGGGCACTTCCACTGCCCTTTGCACTGCCCATAATTTTGATTCTTCAGAATTAAATAATGTTCTGTGATCCATACAGTATCATTCACATAGCAGCACCAGAAGACTGGTTTAGTGCCAAGGAACAGCTCATAAAATCACTAAAAGTTGTATGCAATTTCCAAAAACACATCAATCTTTTTCCTCTTTCTCCTCTTCCACTGTAGATACAGCTCACTGCCCATCTGAAGTGTCCGTCAAAGACATAAGTACTGCTGCCTCCACTGTGGTATGGAGATGACCCCGAGTTCTCGAAGGCTATGCCCATACGCACAAGCACTGGCAGGTTCTACCAACCTGCAAAGCTTAACACATGGTCCCAGGAACAGATCACATCTGCTCTCTAACACCAACTCAGTTAAGTACAGAGAAACTCATCAATCAATCAGTTGCTAAGAATGTATTAAGTGCCTAATATGTGCTGGGCACCAGGGATAAAAAGACAAAAATGAAATATCACCACCATAAAACTACATTTTATTATATTTATGATGTTTATGTACAAGTCTTATCTCAGCTATTATATTTGTTCCATGAACTCAGGGATTTTCATCTCACACCATATGCTATACATTATTCAAAATATAGCCAATGAAGAAATGAACATATATGCATCTATCTATCTATCTATCTATCTATCTATCTATCTATCTATCTATCTATCTATCTATCATGAGTCTTTGGAGCCTATTTTCATATTTAAATAGATCCATTAAGGTGGGTACTTTCTCCAAAGGTGCCTATAAACAACTGATTCATGCTTTTTCATCTTGTGTGACTTTTATCCAATTCGAGGGAAGAAGGAAGGGGGTAGAACAAACACAATGGAGCTCTTCCTCTATGTCTTTAGACATTACATCAGTACCAATGAAACATTCAGATGGAGTCTATCTGCTAACCCTTACTCTCAAACATGATTGGCCTATCTTCCTTTCAAAGCCATTTTATGTACTTAGGTCACCACTGATAACATGCTGCCTAACACGTCTCTCTATTTGCCCTTTGGGTCAATTACAATTTTTGTTCCTCAAAGATTGCTATATCCCATGATTTACAGCCATATAGCAACCTATAGCCATATAACATAAGGAAAGGAAAGGTGTGACTAGTGTAATTGACTATACCAAGTACTTTGAGAGGAAGGTATGACAATCCTGCCTCAGCTACCCATGAACAGAGCCAAGTATTCGAGGGGAAGAGGAGACGAGGATTTCTTTCATTTGGAACCAGCTGAGAGCAAGGTAGGCTTCAGTTCTATGAATGCCCTCTTCAGTGTATGGGAAGAGGTCAGCTTCAGCTTCACAAGGCAGAAAAGATGAGCAGGGGATTAAAAGTACCCAGAAGCCTTAATCTTCATGCACCTTAGCCTGGACCAATACTTCAGCAGCATGGAGCATGGCTGAGGGTGCTATCTCATCCCAACCCCAGCATGTGAATTCTTTCTCACACCCACCATCGAGTTCCCCACCACCAGTCTACTCAAAACTTGAGCACCATCTACTGGTCAATATCAGCACAGCAGCTACGTCAGCAGGACCAAGGGCTGACCAACACACTCCATTGCCCAGGTCAGTGCACAGCTAACCGATACTAAATCTGGCTCAAAAGATACATGGCCCTGTGAGGGTCACTTCTCAGGCCCTGGAGAAACAGGTCCCAACAAGCCTTATGTCTATAATTAATACAAAAAGGGAAGAAGCGGGGCTTCCTGGTGTAACTATATAAGAATATTTCATGTACACAGACTCGTACCCATGTTGGGAACATGTGTAAACCCACAAGTCCACTCCTTCTGGGGTCAAGTTTTGTCTGAAGAATACATTTCTAACTAGATCTAGTGATTTAGGACTGTCAGTGAAGGGGTTCCTGCAATGGGTGGGAAGGTAGGTTTGATAACCCTAGGGTTAGATCTCTTTCCAACTCTCAGCTTCCATAGAAAGAAATGTCAATAGTGCCTAGCAGATTCTTTGAAGTGTTCTATACTTTAATTCTTGAATTTCGGTCTTTTATTTTAGTTTTTGAATTTTTATTCTTGAATTTTTTTATTCTTGAATATTTATCTTCAATCCTGAAATAAATCTATATGAATTTTTTAAAAGAATACTTTTTTAAACAATTTCAAAAACAACAGTTATTCATGGTATAGTAGAATAAACAACAGGCTTGGGAGTCAGAAGATCTAGGTTCTAAGCCTTTATTACCATTTATTAGCTGTATAGCTGTAGATAAGGACTTTTATTTATGAATAAATGGTGGAGACCAGTGGTAGCAAACAACAGAAGTTGGAGGCCACTAAATGGTACATAAGGATCCCTGCAGGATGAGTACTGACTTAGCAGAATACATATTAACATTATACATGTTCTATTATATTTTATTCCCCAATTACATTTTAATTTGGTTCAGCTTAGCACTCGAGCGCTGACTACGTGTTTGACATCTCTAGTATAGACTATATGTTAGAGTATTAGTTAGACCGTGATACAATGGGAAGAGAGGTAACTGGATGGCTCAGTGGATACAGCTCTGAGCCTAGAGTCAGGAAGACCTGAATTAAATTTACTAGCTGTGTGACCCTGGGCAAGTCACTTAACCGTTGTTTGCCTTAATTCACTGGCAAACTACTTCAGTATCTTTGCCAAGAAAACCCAGTGGGCAGTATGGTGCATGGGGTGACGAAGAGTAAGATACAACTGAATAACAACAATGGAAAGAATGATCTATTTGAGCAAGAGGACCCAGATTCAAATCCTAACTTTACTATTTATTACTTAATGTGACCTGGGCAACTAACTTAACCTTTCTGGGTCTCAGTTTCTCATGTATAAAAATGAAGGGGTAGCATCCGATGGTTTCTACGATCCCCTCCAGCCCTAATTACTCTATGTTGTTGTGGTTTGTCCTTTATTTCCGAAGAGGACTGATGACATTACAGGTAATGTCCTGACTTGAGTGTCCATAGGATGCAGAGTTCATTAAGTCTTCAGCCTCACTCTCTTCATGAGTCATATTAGTCCAATGGCAGGACAAAAGTCAGGGCAACTGGCAACGGCCCAGGATGCAGTGGGTGACCTTCACATCTTCAATGCCTGACTAAGCTCTAAGCATTCCACAGAACCTGCTTCAGCCACCTTCAAGCTATGAAGTCAAGGAAGTCTGCAGTATTCAGGGTATTCTTCCTACAGGAAGTGGGATTTGAGCTGGGACAATTCTGACAGACTGAGAAGAGGAGGAATGACATCCCGGGCAGAGAGAACAACATGTGTGAAGGCAAAGCACAGAACTGGAAATATTCTAAGAAATGGCTAGAGAAGAAGAACCTCAAAGAAAGAATTGCTCCTTGTCAGGATTAGGAAGTGCCTGATTCTAGGGTAGTAAAATGGGCATTGTTCTGGGATAGAACAATGGCCTAGTACTATCCAAGGCCCTCAGGTAGGATTATGGGAGCTGGGGGGCCGGTCAGGGCAATTGCTTCTGTCAGAGGCAACCCAAGGGACTCATAGGATGTTAAAACTTGAAGAGGGGCAGGGGGCAGCTAGGTGGCTCAGTGGATAAAGCACCGGCCCTGGAGTCAGGATGACCTGAGTTCATAATCCAACCTCAGACACTTGACACTTACTAGCTGTGTGACTCTGGGTAAGTCACTTAACCCTCATTGCCCCACAAAACAAACCAAAACACACAAAAAAAAAACTTGAAGAGGGGCAGTTAGATGGCGCAGTGGTTAAAGCACCGGCCCTGGATTCAGGAGGACCTGAGTTCAAATCCAGCCTCAGACACTTGACATTTACTAGCTGTGTGACCGTGGGCAAGTCACTTAACCCCCATTGCCTAAAGAAAAAAAAAAAACTTGAAGAGACTTTTTTTTTGGTGGGGCAAAGATACTCATCCAAACAAACCCTTGTTAAAGCCCCAGTACTTCAGTGAGTCCTGAGAGGTCACATACCAAAGTAGAAAAAGTGCTAGGAAAGAAGGAAGGAAGGAAGGAAGGGGAAAGAGAGGGAGAAGGGAAGGAGGGAGGAAAGAAGGAGGAAAGGAATGGAGGGGGGAGAAGAGAAAGGGAGGAAAGGATGGAAGGGAGGAAGGGAGGGAATAACATTTGTTACATACTTACTATGTGCTCAGCAGTGTTCTAAGCTCTAGAGACATAAACACAAGCAAGTACCAGAGTTCCTGACTTCAAAGAGCTGCCATTCCAAATAGGGGAAGCCCATACATTTAGGGGAGCTAGAGTGGGAAAGGGCAGGGTTGGCCAAGGACAAGCTTGGAGAATTCTAGGAAGTGGGATGGTGTCCTGGTCTCTGGGTATGGTAAAGGGAAATCTCACCTGTGCTTTCCCATAGTCCCAGGTGCAGGAGTCCCAAGTTCTGATGGGAGGTGGAAGAGAGCCAGAGCAGCAGCTACCTGGTTTAGAGCTGTCTGGGAACTGACTTGAAGTCATGGAATCCCTGGGTTCAGAAACCAATCTCTGATACTGTATAACCCTGGGCAAATCAATCAACTTTTCCTGGCCTCAGTTTCCTAATCTGTAAAATGAGAAAGCTAGACTCTATGTCCTCTAAGGTCCCTTCCTATTCTAAATCTAATTGCTGATGAGCCAAGCCAGCCTATTCAATTCTCAGACAGTTTTTAATTGTTGGGTTTTTTTTTTCTGGTATTGACTTATTTGTTGTATCTGGAATATGTTCCATTATAGCTTCCACTCATGAACCCTATTTCTGACCTCTCAGTTCAGGCAGAATTAAATCTCGGGGGCAGCTGGGTGGCGCAATGGATAGAGCACCGGCCCTGGAGTCAGGAGTACCTGAGTTCAAATCCGGCCTCAGACACTTAACACTTACTAGCTATGTGACCCTGGGCAAGTCACTTAACCCCAATTGCCTCACTAAAAAAAAAAAAAAAAGAATTAAATCTCTCTTTCATATGGCTAAAATGGTCCCTAAGACAAGGAATTAAATTATAGCTCTAAAGTTAGAAGGTATTTTGTTTTTATTTTTTTATTTTTTGGGGGGAAGGGGGCAATGAGGGTCAAGTGACTTGCCCAGGGTCACACAGCTAGTAAGTGTCAAGCATCTGAGACAGGACTCGAACTCAGGTCCCCCTGAATCCAGGGCCGGTGCCCCATCCACTGTGCCACCTAGATGCCCCAAGTTGCAAGGAATTTTAAAGGCCATTGAGTCTAATCCCTTCATTTTACAGATGAAGAAACTGAGGCAGAGCAGTTAAGTACCTCGCCCTGGGTCACAGAGCTAAGTGTTTGAGGTAGGATGTTTGAACCTGTCTTCCTAATTCTCATTCCAAACCCTGCTCCACTGTACCACAATGATTTCTGTTACCAGATTAGTTTCTTGCTAAGGAGACCCATACCAGGTTAATGCAGGTATGAAATTTATTATTTTGGGGGGGGTATTTCTCCAAATGTGTTCTTAAAGGTGGTAAGTATTCACCAGAAAGGCAGGCCTGCAGGAGAACTGTTGGAGGAGGGGGGTGGAGACACAGACATCTTTGTCCCCCGCCCCTACACCCCCACATTCACCTACCCTGCTTCCCACATAGCCCCTTTCACCTCCCCTCCACCCACAGACTAGGAAAATGTCACCCAATCCAACCCACCCAGGCAAAGTGTGTCAGCAGGAAACAAATGTCATCTCCTTAGGGTGGAGGAGAAAAAAACATCTTTGGGGAGACAGGGAAGGGGGGGAGCGTGTAAGTGAGGGAAGGGAGGGCCTTGGAGGGGGGAGTCAGGGGTTTCCGAGATCCCTAGAACTAGAGGATGGAGGAGCCTTTAGGGACTGCTGAAGGGACCACCATCCCCTCCCAGGTCTGAGATGGACTTTGGATGTCTCCTGAGCTAGGCCGCCTGTGAGCGCTACCTGGTCAGAGAGAGCCTGGGATAGAGCCTGGCAAAGGAAGGGATTGGGCTAACAAAGACAAGGCGTCCCGAAAGATACAGCCCTGTTTCAGTGTCCTTTTCCAATGTCAAATTCCCTTGTATGAAGTGAGCTAGGGAAGCGCAGCCCAGCTGGAGAAGAGGCCTGATTTCCCCTCTGTGGCACTCAGAGATGCTGCTTGCATCCTTGCCTAGGTTGAAAGAATCCTCTATTTTCAAATGCCTTCCTCCCCATTTCTCGCAGCCCCTCTTCTAGAAACAAAACAGCAAGGCCTATCGTGAAAGGGTTAATCTCTTTTTTCCCTTCTCTCCCTCTCCCTCACACCCACCCCTACTGTGCTGCCACATGCGAGCAGTGACACGATTTACACTGTTATTAAAGTGATTTATTTAGTTTTAATTTGGGGGTGAAATTGGTTCTGCTGGAAACAGAAGGCTGACAGGCTTGGCAGGAGGCAGAGCAGTTCGTGGGTAGGCACCGTGCCAATCCCCTCCCCTCTGCCTGTGACCCCTTGTTCCTGACCCCCTGTTCCTGACCCCCATCTTCCTGACCTACATCCAGCCATAAGTCCTCTCCTTCTCCCCTCTCTCAATCTCTCCCAAATTACCTAAGTTTAGGAAAATGTACCCCAGCAACGAGAAGGCCAATCAAGCTTACCTCTTGTGACCCGGGTCCCTCAAGTTTCAGAATCAACAAGTTTGACTGTCTCACATGCCCCAAATCTTTCCAGGCAAAATCTGTCAGACTTAGAAATGTCTTTGTCTCAAAGACTACCGGTCTAGTGCCGGATATGTGTTGACCTGAGGGCCTCAGACAGATGCTTGTCTTTGGTCCTCCTTCCTCATTCACTTTCAGCCCCTTCTCTTCATTCCCCTTTCTATCCCATCTAGTTCTTAGCTAAATCTCAGCTAATAATTGTTGTTTAGTCATCACTGACTCTGTGTAATCCCATTTGGGGTTTTCTTGGCAAAGATATTGGAGTGGTTTGCCATTTCCTTCTCAAGCTCATTTTACAGATGAGGAAACTGAGGCAAATTGGGTTAAGTGACTTGCCCAGGGTCACACAGCTAGTAAGTGCCTGAGGCTAGACTTGAACTCAAGGAAGAGGAGTCTTCCTGACTCCAGACCTGGCACTCTAACCACTGCACCACCTAGCTAATAATTAAGGCATAAGTTATTTTCAAATAACTTAAGGCATCACAACTCTTAGGGATATTTATAGAGTCATGACTGGCAATTTCTATCCCTAGGGTAAGGGGGACAAGGAGAAGCTCACCTGGGATGCTGCTGCTGAGGTAAAGAACTATGTATGAGAATAACACAAGGCAGAAAAGGACCCTCTGGATTTCTGTGGCTATTGGAAACTTTCCTGAGGCAAAACCTGGGTCAACAGCTTTATTCTCATTTATTTATTTATTTATTTATTTTTAGTGAGGCAATTGGGGCCAAGTGACTTGCCCAGGGTCACAGAGCCAGTAAGTGCCAAGTGTCTGAGGCCGGATTTGAACTCAGGTACTCCTGACTCCAGGGCCAGTGCTCTATCCACTGCGTCACCTAGCTGCCCCAACAGCTTTATTCTTAAAGAAAGTCTTTAAGACACAAAGGAATTAATATCTAATGGTAGAATTTCACATGGGTAAAGAGTGAGGAGAGATTTTGGAATTGGAAGGGTTCTTCTCTGAATCTCTCAAATAATAATAATACATCCAACTGGCCCTGACCAGAAGTAATGGAAAACTAGAGCAATCCTCATGGCCTAACCACTCAACTCAACTACCCCGTCTCAAGGTAGAAAGCTGCACTCGAATTAGCAATGGGCCAAAGGACATCATAACTGCAGCTCACATGTATACAGCGCTTTATGGTTTACAAAGTGCTTTGGATCCATCATCTTATTTGATCCTCCCAACAGCCCTGGAAGATAGATATACCCATTTTATAGATGAGGAACTTGAGGCACAAAGAAATTAAGTGAACTGTAGTTAATAAGAAGCAAAATCAGCATTTAAAACCACATCTTCTGACTCCAAATCCAGCATCTTTCCCACTATACCATCTAACATTGTGCCTTTTTGGGAGGGAGCCCCTTTACAGATAGCCAGTTACCCCAAGGGGCCTGCTGTATTCTCCCCACTAGTTCCCCACCCCTGCTCCAGGTTCTCCCACAAGCGCCCAGTCCATACCTCTTTGCCCAGGTCCTCTCGAATCACCTGCTGGATCTCTTGCATGCTGCTTTGAGGGGCCTGGCTGTGCAGGACCTTCAAGGTACTCGTGTATTCCTCGGGCAGCAGGTAGTCCAGGGCCCCTAGGTGCTGGCCCACCTTGATGAAGGTACCTCTGTTTGCACAGCAGAGCTCTCGGAGGCGCTCGGCTGACCGACGATGTACCTGCCAGGAGATGAGCCAGGGTCAACACCACAGAGTATGTATAGGCTCTGCTTTCCTTTACCCCTGTGTACTTTCCATGTTCCCATAGTGGAAAGAGTTCTAAAGTCTCGTCAGTCAACAAGCATTTATTAAGTACCTCTTGTGTACTATGCACTAGTTTCAGAGGATCACAGTCCAGCCCCTTGCTGACCTGTTTGACATTCTCTGGGCCTCAGTTTCTTAAAATAAAATGAGAGGGCAGGGTTGGAATTCTAGGTCTAAATCTATGATCTTATGACATATTTCCCTGTGCTATGAGTAGAGGTCTAAGCAGCAATAACCACTAGACTTCAAGAACAAAATTATGAAGGAAATGTATGAGGTATTTCCATATGTCCTTTGGTTCCCCGTCTGTCTAAGAACTCTGAATCTTCCCTCCTAATTCTTGGATACTCAGAATCTCCTTCTACAATATCTGACCTACAACTGGTCCCTTAGGTTGTCTCATGTTCAGATTTCCTATATCAAAACTTAACTGTCTTGGGGCAGCTAGGTGGCGCAGTGGATAGAGCACCAGCCCTGGAGTCAGGAGGACCTGAGTTCAAATCCAGCCTCAGACACTTAACACTTACTACCTGTGTGGCCCTGGGCAAGTCACTTAACCCCAAATGCCTCACCAAAAAAAACAAAACAAAAACTTAACTGCTGGGGCAGCTAGGTGGCGCAGTGGATAGAGCACCGGCCCTAGAGGCAGGAGGGCTTGAGTTCAAATTCAGACTCAGACACTTAACACTTACTAGCTGTGTGACCCTGGGCAAGTCACTTAACCCCAACTGCATCAACAAAAAAAGAAAAGAAAAGAAAAGAAGGAAAAAACCCAACTTCCAAGAGCCCAAGTTGACAACTAATTGGATAAACCAATTGCTCCTAATTTACTAATGGCTACTAATGAGCTAATTAGCTATCCCTTTTATGGACCACGGGGCCATCCAGTAACCAAAGGAATGATTCGTATGGTGGAAGTGGCAGGCCAGGCAGGGAGTTACCTGGGGGTAAGGAGTTTTTCAGCTCCCCTTTATCATATCCACACTGATTTGTATTCTGTTTACTAGTAGGGTTGGCTATGTTTATTTCATTCCTATTCTGTGTACCTGCAGCCATCACCCCATACCAACTAAGGTTCTCAAAGCTTTATTAAATGCATCTTGCTCCTGAAGAGCTAAGAGCTAAGTCAGCATACATATAAATACAGGGCATAAAAGATCACTGGGTTTTATGGGCTACCAGAAGTCCCTTGCACAAATTAAATCAACCCCCCAAAACCTATATTGAGTATCTATTATGTATAAGGTACTATGCTGAGAGTTATGGAAGATAAAGATAGATGCAAGACGCAGTTCTTGTCCACAAGGAACTTACAATCTGTGGGGTAGAAGGAAGAGGGAAGAAAAGTCGCAACCTATAAAACAAATAATTTTCTTCAGTCGTCTCAGTTGTGTCTGACTCTTTGTGATCCCATTTGAGGTTTTGTTGGCAAAGATACTGAAGTAGTTTGCCATTTCCTTCTCCAGCTCATTTTACAGATGACGAAACTGAGGCAAATGGAGTTAAACAACTTGCTCAGGGTCACTTAGCTAGTTAGTGTCTGAGGCCGGATTTAACCTAAGGAAGATAAGTCTTCCTCACTCCAGGCCCAACACTCTATACACTGCACCCACTAGCTGCCTATGAAACAAATAATCTAAAATTTAAATAACAGTTCAAGACAAAGAGATATAAGGAAGTATATGACTAATATTAAGTGAGAGAGAGATAAATATTTTAAGAGTTCAAAAGGAAGATAGATAACTTCACATTGCAGCAGTCAAGGAAGGCTTCACGGAGGAGATCTTTCCACATTCTCTTTTTTTCTTTTCTTTTTTTTCTTTTTGCAGGGCAATGAGTGTTAAGTGACTTGCCCAAGGTCAAACAGCTAGTAAGTGTCAAATGTCTGAGGCTGGATTTGAACTCTGGTCCTCCTGAATCCAGGGTCAGTGCTTTATCCACTTAGCCACCTAGCTGCCCCCTCCACATTCTCTTCAAAGGCAACAATTACATACTATACCCCAGTTAGATGCAAGCTCCTTGAGGGAGGGCATCTATTATCTTTTTTTTTCTTTCTTTCTTTCTTTTTTTTTTTTTTAGTGAGGCAATTGGGGTTAAGTGACTTGCCCAGAGTCACACAGCTAGTAAGTGTTAAGCGTCTGAGGCCGGATTTGAACTCAGGTACTCCTGACTCCCGGGCCGGTGCTCTATCCACTGTGCCATCTAGCTGCCCCTATTATCTTTTTTTAAAATAATAAACATTTTTATTTATAGTTTTGGGTTCCAATTTTTATCCCTCTTTCCCTCCCTGAGGTGGCAAACAATCAGCTATTCTACAAGAAAACTTGATTAAAAGGAAAAAAATGAAAGAAAGTGAAAAATAGCGTGTTTCAGTCTGTGTTCCATCAGTATCAGTTCTTTCTTTGGAGGTGGGTAATATGCTTTATTATTAGTCCTTTGGGACTGTCTTAGATCACTGTATTGTTGAGAAGAGTTAAGTCTTTCACAGTTCTTCAGCAAACAATACTGCTGTCACTGTGCACTATGTTCTCCTGGTTCTGCTCTCTTCACTATACATCAGTTCATACATGTCTTTCTAGGCCTTTCTGATGTCATCCTGCTTCTCATTTCTTATACCACAATAATATTCCATCACCATCATATACCATGGCTTGTTTAGTCATTTCCCTATGGATGGGCATTCCTTTGGTTTCCAATTCTTAGCCACCACAAAAAGAGCTGCTATAAATATTTTTGTACAAATAGGTCTTTTTCTCTTTTTGGGGATGTCTTTGGGATATAAACCTAGCAGTGGTATTGCAGGACCAAAGGGTATGCACAGTTCTATAGCCCTTTGGGCATAGTTCCAAATTGCTCTCCAGAATGGCTGGATCTTTTCACAACTCCACCAACAATGGATTAGCATCCCAGCTTTCCCACATCCCCTCCAATATCCAATATCTTCCATTTTTGTTATATTTTCCACTCTGTGTCTATTATCTTTGTTGTTGTTTTTGTTCTGTTTTTCGTTTTGTTGGGGTTTTTTGGGGAGGGGCAATGAGGGTTAAGTGACTTGCCCAAGGTCACATAGCCAGTAAATATCAAGTGTCTGAGGCTAGATTTGAACTCAGGTCCTCCTGAATCCAGGGCTGGTGCTTTTATCCACTGTACCACCTAGCTGCCCCCATCTATTATCTTTGTGAGACCAGTGCCTAGCACAGTGACCTATGCTTTGTAAGTGTTTGTTGAAGTGACTATACCAGGGTCCTGCCTTTCTACATTGAGATGTCAGGCCAGTTATGGCTCAATTCAACATGGGTAGGTCTAAACTTGCGGTCATGGTCATTGTTGTTCGTCCTTGATTTTCAAAGAGGGCCAATGACATCACGGTGACATCTTGACTTACACATTAACTGGATTTAAACGAGGCCGAGCTGAACAAAGCTGTCAGCCCAGGGGCAGCTAGGTGGCACAGTGGATAAAGCACCAGCCCTGGAGTCAGGAGTACCTGAGTTCAAATCTGGCCTCAGACACTTGACACTTACTAGCTGTGTGATCCTGGGCAAGTCACTTAACCTCCACTGCCCTGCAAAAAAAAAAAAAAATTAAAATTCCCTCTCTGGCCCAGCATACCTTTCTGAACCATAACACATTCCATGGTCCAATTGATTTCTCTTACTTGGTGTCTCTCACATACAACATTCTATCCTGTCTCCATGACTGTGCAAGGGCCATGCCCCACATGCCCAGAATGTACTCCTTCCCAAACTTAGCCTCTCAGAATCCCTTGCACCCTTCAGAGTTCAGCTCAAGTGCCAATTCCCAAAGGAGACCCTTCCTGATCTTCCCAGTGCCTCTTCTCCAGCACCTTGGATCTATTATATGGGTACAGGTTGTCTCCCCAGATGGAGCATCAGTACCTTCAGGATGAAGACTGCTTTCTTTTTGTCTTTGTATACCCACCACCTAACCCTGAGCCTGGCACCTAGTAGGCATTTAATAAATGCTTGATGTTGTAGCATCACACCAACTGAGGTTCTTGACAAAGAGAGAAGGAATAGAATTCCTTCTCTATTCAGCTGAGGGAAGAAAGAGAAAACACACTATTCACACATGCACCTGGCCAGTTTATCACAGCACAGAAAGTTCAGGCCATTATGGGTAAATAGCTTTTATGCAGCTCAGATAATTGTCCTCAACACTGCGGCACCAGCAGAGGAGAAATGTGCCATTACCAGCCCAGAGAAAAAGGAAAGATACAGGAAAAGGCCCTGAAGGGGCTTCTGCAAGGCATCAGTTTCAGAAGCAGAGACATTAGTACGTGGTTTTGCCTATGTGGGTACATGGAGCCTGCTCAGCAGAACCAAGGAACTCCCAAGGGAGAGCATATTTCCCCAGATGTTTGGAGGCCTTTTTGTTATCTCCCGGGGCACCCCCAAGAGCCAGACTGTCATGGGAAAGTGAGACATGAGCCTTGTCCTCTAGCTGGGGAGACAAGGCTAATACATGTGAACAGTACGAGTCAGTATATAATTAAACACTAAATTGTATAGATGGTAACTGTGGGAGTTCAGAGAGAGGGGAGACAGGGAGGAAGGCTCCAGACTCAGTCTGCAGACCTGGGTTCTCATGGTGAGGATGAAACATCAGTCTCAAAGCTCTACCTTTCTCACCGGTCAGATGAGGACGAGATTAGCTCCACGGTCCCTTCCAAATCAAGCACCCCATGAGCCGTAATTTGTATCAGCATATATGGTCAAGAAAGGCGTCACGAGAAGGTAGGACCTGGAACTAGCCCTTAAAGAGTGGATAGGAAAATACTAGAATGGTAGGGATGAAGGGGACTCACCAGTCCAGCCCCTTTATTTTAGAGATGTAAAAACAAGGCAAAGAAAGAATCCATGTTGCCTGGTAGACAGAGAGCCTAGCCTCAGAGTCAGGAAGACCTGGGTTCAATTCCTGCCTCAGACATTTAATAACTGGGTGACAACTTACCTCTCCAAGTCACTTAATTTGCTCCCTCTCTAAGCTGTACGGTGACCGTATAAGTTACAGATATGTTGCGTCGCTAGAGGAAATGCCTTCCTGGGAGTATATGACACAGATGGAATCACAAGCATGTTCAAAAACAGAGAAAAAGAAAAAAAAAGATGAAACAACTTGCCCAAGGGGAACAACATGACTGAAGGCAAAAAAAAGGACATGTGAATGAAGGGGAAGTAAGGGCTGGTGGGGAGGCAAAACTGCTCTGCCCATCTTCTCAAAAAGGCCTCACCCATGGCATTCGTCCCTGCTATTCATGACTCTGGAGGGAGTTACTGTCAAATCCCTCCAGAGATCTCCTAGTGTTCTATAAGCCAGAGGAAAAAAGAGGGTAAGATGAGGACTGACCTCTGTTCCCCTCTCATTCTTACCACTGGACAGTTCTTTAGTGGGACTGACTCTTTCTTTTTTTTTTTTTTTAAGTGAAACAATTGGGGTTAAGTGACTTGCCCAGGGTCACACAGCTAGTAAGTGTTAAGTGTCTGAGGCCGGATTTGAACTCAGTTACTCCTGACTTCAGGGCCGGTGCTCTATCCACTGCGCCACCTAGCTGCTCCCGGGACTGACTCTTAAGGTAATAATGGCCTCTGAAATATAGAAACCCTCTCTGATCACATTCCCTGAAAACACTCAGTTGTGTCTGACTCACATATTGCTTAGATTATCAGATACCAGGACAGGGACCTTTGAAAAGAAATAAATTTTACTGAATTTTATTGAAAGCACATACAAAAAATAAAAGAAGACATTAAGAGGCAAAAAGCAAAGTCAAACTGCCCCCTATAAAAAGGAGAGGGGGAAAGATGAGGCTAGTGAATGATTTGACTAAGTCTGTAAGCTGTAGTTAGGTTCTGATTGCTTGGCGGCAATCCAAAGGATGTGAATATTGACTTTAACATCATAGTGTCCACACTGAGGGGCCACATTTACACCTACACACTATCCAGTGTCTGGCACACTCTGGGTACTCAATAAAAAGAGACTGATGATGGCAAGGGTTTCGTCCTCACAAAGCTAGTAACCATGAAACTTCATAACTGTGGCTGGCTTCCATAGTGTGAATGGATGGACGCATGGATGAAATAAAGTATTTATTAAGTGCTTACTAAGTACAAAGCATGGTACTAAGCACTAAAGACCCAAATAGAAATAGTTCTCAAGGAGCTCACATTCTAATGCTCCTCCATTAAAGAATGCAAGTAAGATGGGCAAGTCTCAAAGAGTTAGGGCACAGTGGCAAAGCAGATGCTCATGCCTTCTCTTTAGTGTTATTTCCATTCATGATACAGTGGATAGAGCACTTGGCCTGGAATCAGGAAGACCGGAGTTTAAATCCAACCTCACATACTTAGTAGCTGTGGGACACTGGACAAGTCACTTAACCTCCGTCTGCCTCAGTTTCCTCAACTGTAAAAAGGGGATAATAGTAGTACCAATCTCGTAGGGTTGTTGTGAGGATGAATAATAGTCATAAAACTCATGGCACAGTTCCTGGAACATAGCGGGCAGTTAATAAATACTTGTTTCCTTCCTTCCTTTTGACAGCACCAAGGACTTTGGTGGCACAAACGTTCTTTTCTGGGTCTAGAGTAGCTTTGATTGCCATGCCTACAGGAGCAGAGGTAAGGCTGCGTCTCTACTGGGGCTTCCTCCCCGGGCTGATGGCTAAGGCCACTGGGCTAGAAGCATGACTATTCCTAATAAAAGGCGAATTCTTCCCAATTTAAGATAGAATCCAGTCAATAATCTAATGCCAACTTCTTTTTTTTTTTTTCTCTTTTTGCAGGGCAATGAGGGTTAAGTGATTTGCACAGGATCACACAGCTAGTGAGTGTCAAAGTGTCTGAGGCCGAATTTGAACTCAGTTCCTCCTGAATCCAGGGCCTGTGCTTTATCCACTGCGCCACCTAGCTGCCCCTAACACCAACTTCTAAATGCAGTCACCTCAGTGGATTTTCACACTGCATGCCTCCAACAAGAGGGACACCACAATACCTTTGTTTAGAATTAGAAACAGCCAAGAAGCATGTTTAGGTATGATATAAGGACAAACTTCTTAATAATGAGTTATTCAAAAGTAAAACAGACTTCCTCAAGAGGCAGTGAACTCCCCCTCAGTGGAGGTTTTTAATCAAAGGCTGCCACCGACCCTGGATTCAGGAGGACCTGAGTTCAAATCCGGCCTCAGACACTTAACACTTACTAGCTGTGTGACCTTGGGCAAGTCACTTAACCCTCATTGCCCCACCCACCCCCCAAATTAAAACAACAAGAACAAAATCAATCAAAGGCTGGGTGACCACTTGTTGGAGATGTTATAAAGGGAGTTGGGTTCCCGCCCCACCCCAGGTATGGATTGGACTAGATGACCTTTAAAGTCCTGTCTAACTAGCAGACTCTGAGAAGTACTGAGCACCCACTGGGTGTATGTATGGCATGGTTTAGTCACTAGGGTAATCAATCAACCAACAGATAGTTATTAACCACCTACTGAGCACCTAGAGTAAGACCCACTCCCTGTTTATATCTAGTTGGGGAGACACGAGGTCACAGAAATCAAGTGACAAGTGAGTAATAAAGTCAGTTCTTCCTAGAGGAGAGAGAAGGAGTGGGGATGTTACTGGGAATTGGGCTGGTCAGGGGATCAAGGGGTCACAAACCATAGATTTAGAGCTGGAAGGGACCTTGGAAGTCATCGAGTCTACCCCCCTCATTTTATAGAAGAAGAAGCTAAGGTTAATTAGGTGATTTGCTCAGGGATTCAGAGTTGGGATTCAAATCCAGGACCCCTGACTCCAAATCTAATACATTTTTTAAAAGACAGCTACACCAAAAAGGGAAAAAAAAAGTCTTTGACTGGAGACTAATGCTGAAAGCTTTTCACAGAAATTGGTGTTCTCATCCCCTCCCTATGTTTTGTCCTGTCCATCTACTGCAGAATGCAATCACAACAGGCAGATAACATGTATAATTATTATGTTCTGCCCTACACCTAGCAAATTGTTGGTGCTCAATAGCTATTATTATATGAACTCACTCCTACCATACACCCACTCGAGTTCTCTCCCCCCAGAATCCCTCTATGCTCACTACTCAGCACACAACCACCCAGTTCACTAGCCCGCCTTGGAACCTACCTTCAGCCTCTTGTTTGGTCAGACTCTGTCTGGATGAAAGATGCTACTGGCATGGTACCCCCAAGCCTATCCCAGGCAGAGGCCAGCCTAAGTCTCTCTGCTGGGTGTCCATCCCTTCCTCCCTCCCCATCAAATTGGCACAGAAACAGCTGGTACTGTCTCTTTGCCTCTGCTCCATCTTCATTTTACTCTGAGCTCGATAATTTGCCTTATGATTATCTCTCATTACCAACGACCTTGCTGTAATGAGTTTTAATCTGCCTCATATTAATTAAAAACATTTTCATTAGCCAGCTTGGTTTGGGGGGTAAATAGCTAACAAAATGAGCTCAGTGGGCTGGAGAAGGAGTGTTACTCCTATCCCATTTCAAAACATCTAAAAAAGGAGACACCCGGGTCCTGAAGAAGAGAATGACAATGATCAACCTGGAAAAAAACAGGGCAACTGAAACTGATCACAGAGAAATCGTGGCCATAGTTTTTCCGACTATGTCTGTATCAAAAAGGACCATGAGTTGGGTTACTTCAGATGTCAAAAATGCTTTCCCCCTCATCTCGCCTTTAACGAAAAAGTATGGATTGGATGTTCTACCCGTGAGATTTCAATATAGAGCCAATAGGGCAGTATCTAGCATCGACAACCCCTACCTTCTCCATTCCCAAAGGAGGGGCAAAACTAAGATACCAACATGTGTGTTTTTCATCACAAAATAACTTCTCTGCTCCTAGAGAGAAGACAGGTTTTTTGTTTTGTTTTGGTTTGGTTTGGTTTTTTTAGTGAGGCACTTGGGGTTAAGTGACTTGCCCAGGGTCACACAGCCAGTAAGTGTTAAGTGTCTGAGGCAAGACTTGAACTCAGGTAGTCCTGACTCCAGGGCCGGTGCTCCATCTACTGCGCCACCTAGCTGCCCCGAGAGAAGATAGTTTTAAGAGCCCTTTCCTAACTATCAGACCATGTCCTGAACTGTCCTTTGGGGAACAAAGTTGGATTCTTCATAACTTGAAACTTAGGATCTTAAAGGGGATCTAGACAAACTCCTTCATTGTTACAGACAAGGAAGCTGAGGTCCAAAGAGGTTAAGTAACTTGTCCAAGATCAAAGAGGTAATAAATGGAAACCCAGGTTTTTCAGATTCAAACCCAGGTCCTCTGTTTCCACTGTACCATGTTGTCATTCCTAGGAGAGTGATATATCAAATCTGTACATAAGTAAGATTAATCTGGCAGCAGTGTGAAAGATGGATTAGAGGGAGTAGGTAAGAGACAATGTAAAGAAACGTTACAGAAATTTGTTCCAAAGAGAATTCCGCCTAGAGGGAAGATTCTCTTCAGCCTAAATATATACATCTTTGGAATGTCATCTACAAGAGGACTTAAACACTTTGTCCAGAAGAATAACAAAAACAAATGAAAAACTGACTTATGTTCAAGCTTCTCTCTTAGCTTTAAAGCAATTATACCAACAAATTTTGTTTCACTCAACCAATCCCAGGGCCTGTTGTTGTTCAGTCATTTTCAGTCATGCCCAACTCTTTGTGACCGACCCCATTTGCAGTTTTCTTGGCAAAGATACTGGACTGGTTTGCCATTTACTTCTCCAGTTCATTCTACAGATGAGGAAATTGAATTAAACAGGGTTAAATGACTTGCCCGGGGGTCACACAATTATTAGATGTCTGAGGGTGGATTTAACTAAGAAAGATAAGTTTTCCTAACTCCAGGCCCAGCACTCTATTCGCTTCGCCACCTAGATAGTTCATAGGCAACTATCAATCAACACAATAGAACACAGTGCATATTTTTTTTTTTTTAGTGAGGCAATTGGGGTTAAGTGACTTGCCCAGGGTCACACAGCTAGTAAGTGTTAAGTGTCTGAGGCCAGATTTGAACTCAAGTACTCCTGACTCCAGGGCCAGTGCTCTATCCACTGCGCCACCTAGCTGCCCCGAACGCAGTACATATTAATGAAGCAGTTACTGGGTACAAGGCCATGGGAATAATGTGGTATGGTAAAAAGAACACTAGATTTGGAGGCAAAAGTTCTAGGTTCAAATCCTGACAGCCATTTTTTTGGAGAGAACCTTGTATAGGTTACTTCACCTTCTCTGGGCCCCAGTTTCCATATTTGTAAAATGGAATGGCTGGGTCAGATTATCTTTAAGGTCACTTCCAAGTACAGATACTGGATACAAAGGGACACAGCACTGCTCTCAAGAAGTCTACAATCCAATGAGGGATTGGTGAAAAGAAAGCTAAGTACAGAAATAACCATGATACAGAGGAAAGTTAGATAAATATAAAGGATTTCCAGTCAAGATGGCTACCAAATGGAAGACAGACCACTCAGTTTCCACGAACCAATTCCAGCAAAATCATTCAGTTCACACCAGACCAAAATGATAAAGAAACCCAAGAAGAAATTACAGTAAATTGCTTTTTCCACCCTAGAATTGCCCAACAGATCTGCCAGAAGTTCAAGGGCAAAAAGACAGGGGACCTCCAGTAAAGCCAGTGCTAGTACAAGGCTGCCTCCCAATGTAACCAGGGATAGGCCTGGGATGTGTGTACTGTATAAGGCTTTGTATCTGGAGGCAGCAAGAGAGAAGAGTTCTAAAAAAGTTCTAGGGTTGGTCAGAAAGCATGGAACCTTGAGATTCCTAGGGAGTGGCAGAACAGTAGGAAAGGACAAGTGATTACTATAACATTAATAATATTCAGACTATGGGACAGCTAGGTGGCGCAATGGATAAAGCACCGGCCTTAGATTCAGGAGGACCTGAGTTCAAATCCGGCCTCAGATACTTGACACTTACTAGCTGTGTGACCCTGGGCAAGTCACTTAACCCCAACTGCCTCACCCACCCAAAAAAATATTCAGACTAGGACATCCTACACGAAGGGGATCTGAGGCCCCTAATACTCTATTATGAAAAAACAGGGAAGGCCCTGAAAATCCAGTGCTTTGAGCACCAAAGATTAAGAGGTGCCTAAGCCAGGGAGGTATAGGTCAGTACAAGTACCCAGATTACCCAGGACAAGGTCAAGCAGGACTGAGCCTACTATTCCACCCAAAAGCACAGCATGGGGTGGAACCTGCCCCTGGCAGAAAGCCCTAGTTCAGGAACTAAAGTTGAAGAGGTGAATAAATGGAAAAAACCACACCAACTGGAATAAAAAATTATTGCAAATATAGAGAAATCACCCCAAAACTCTATAATCACTTCAGAGACTCAATTTTTTTAATGGATTTTCCTCAAAGACATCATTAATATCTAAAAGAAAGGGTTTAAGAAGTGAAATAAAAGCTCTGGAGGTAAGATTTGGAAAGAAAATAAATAGCTTAGAAGAGAAAGTGGGAAACCTTACCTAAGTAATAGTCTTTCAGAAAATGTGAATAGACCAAGCAGAAAACAATGACTCCAATGAGACAGCAGAAATATTAGACCAAAATAAAAAACTTGAAAAAAGGTAAACTATTTTATATATCAAAAACAACTGACCTAGAAAACAGATCAAAGGAGAGATAATTTAAGAATGACTGCACTAGGGAGCAGCTAAGTGGCGCAGTGGATAAAGCACCAGCTCTGGATTCAGGAAGACCTGAGTTCAAATCCAGCTTTAGACACTTAACACTTATTAGCTGTGTGATTCTGGGCAAGTCACTTAACCCTCATTGCCCCACCAAAAAAACCCAAAAAAGAATGACTGGACTCCATGAAAACCATGATTTAAAAAAAAGCCTGGACACTGTCTTTCAAGAAATCATAAATGAATACTGCCAAGATTTATTAGAATTAGGGGTAGCTAGGTGGTGCAGTGGATAAAGCACCAGCCCTGGATTCAGGAGGACCTGAGTTCAAATTCAGTCTCAGACACTTGATACTTACTAGCTGTGTGACCCTGGGCAAATCACCCTCATTGCCCTATAATAATAATAATAATAATAATATTAGAATTAGTAGACAAATACAAAATCCACCAATCACCTCCTCCAAAGAACCTAAAAAAGGAAGCCTCAGGAATGTCATACTCAAAATCCAGAGTTTCCACATCAAAGAAACAAATTAAAAGGATACAGAAAGAAGTAGGTCAAGTATCAAGGAATTACAGTCAGGATCACAAAAGAACTAGCAGTTTCAAATATAAAGTTGAGGAAACTTTGGAATACAAAAGGGCAAAAAAAAAAAAGTAGTCCTACAACCAAAAATAACTTAACATTAAAAAATGTGCATAATCTTACAGAGGGGGGAAAAGGACCTTTAATGAAATAAGAGACTTTCAAGCATTTCTGATAAAAAGATGAAGAATTGAGTAAGAAATCCGAAATATGGATACAAGAATCCAAAGAAACCTAAAAAAAGTAAATTCACTTGAGAAATTGGAAGGAGTTCTATAATGATATATTGCTAACATCACAATGGGGGTAAAGAAACATGTACCTCTGCAGAACCTTAATGTTTCCAAACAGTAGTGAGGGAGGTAAACTGGAAAAACAGAAGTCCTGGGGTGGATTGGTGATGTTCTGAGGAGGTGACATAGTAAAGAAAAACAAGGATAAAAGGGGAAATTTACTAGTATAGAAAGGAGGAAAAGGGGGCTAGAACTTGCTATTTCTCTTATTTGGGGTACATGAGAGGAAGAGTAAATAAGGATGAGAAAGGGTTTGGGAAAGGAATATCAGATGAATATGAGTCTTATCTGAAATAGACAAGATAGGTTAGACATACAAAGACACAGTTTTTTGTAGCTATAATATGAAACACATCAGGAGAACAAGTGGGATAGAAATGGGGAGAGCTTAAATGGGAAGATAACACCAGGAGGTGAATAGTCACAAGAAAAAGAAATTTCCTGATCCTGAAGGGTGGATTTAAAAGGCAGAGAAGGGGAAGAAAAGAACTAGAATCTAAAGTGATGATTTAGATTTCCCCTTTGGCCATGATGGAATGGCTGGAGAAATTGTGGTAACACTTTGTTATTAAATAGAAATGTAACAATGTAATATTGTTCCATAAGAAATGTCAAAAGATAATTTCAGAGAATCCTAGATAGCATCATGAACTGATGCAGAATGAAATGAACAGGAACAGCAGAAAAAAATTACATAAGGACAGCAAAATTGTAAATAAAAATAATTTGAAAGACTTCAGAATTTTGACCAAAGCAATGACCAACCACATCTTGAGATGATCTATGATGAAGTATGTTAACAATCTCTTTTTTTGGCAGGGCAATGAGGGTTAAGTGACTTGCCTAGGTTCACACAGCTAATAAGTATCAAGTGTCTGAGGCTGGATTTGAACTCAGGTCCTCCTGAATCCAGAGCCAGTGCTTTATCCATTGTGCTACCTAGCTGCCCCCTAACAACCTCCCTGACAAAGAAGTCATCTCATCATTTCTTTGAGTCTGTCTTTGAGTCTGTTGACTCAAAGTGCAGAAAGCGATAAATGATTTGGGGCATGACCCCAAATATGTGGATCCATCTTGCTTAACTGTGCTTATTTTCTTAAAGTTTGTTTTTTCCCCTACATTTCCTTCTCTTAGTTTTCAAATAGAGAAGGATACACACACACACACACACTTTTTGGTGAAAGAGTAACACAGAAAAAATAACATGGATGGATTGTGATTATATAATTTTTTTTCTCTCAAACCCACCCCTCTTTGCTGAACTTCCCTCTTTCCATAGAAAGCACTACCATTCTTTCAAGTCTCCCAGGTCCTCCAACCTTTTTATCCTGGACTTCTTACTCTGTTGACTTCTTTCTTCAAAGTTACCAATGATCTCTTAATTGTAAATTCTGATGGTCTTTCCTCAACCTTCACCTTCTTGATTTTCTCCAGCATTTGATACTGTTGACCACCTTCTCTTTACTATCTCCTCTCTGGCTTATTGTGACCCTGTCTCTCTCTCCCTCAGTTCTTCTCCTACTTCTCTGACCACTCCTCCTCAATCTTTTCTGCTGATTCATTACCCATATCTTGTTTCCTAACTATAAGCGTACCCCATAGTCTCTGTCGTGGGTCCCCTTTTTTTCTCTTTATATATTCTTTTAGTGAACTCATCAAGGGTTTAATTATCTCTGCAGATAGCTCTCAGATCTATGTTTTCTGCCATATTCTCTCTCTTGAGCTTTAGTTCCACATCACAAACTGCCTATCCAACATTTTGAACAGGAGGTTCTGTATGTAACTCTAACTCATCATGTCCAAGAGCAAGCAAATTATCTTTCTCCTCAAGCTTACCAATCTTCCAAACTTCCTTATTAATATCAAGACCATTGCCATCCTTCCAGTGACCTAGATTTGAAACCTTGGTGTCATCCTTGACTCTTCACTTTTCCTAATCCATCAATTGCCAAATCTTGTCATTTATATCTTCACAACATCTCTCAAATTATACTCTTCTCTATACTCACACCACCCACAATCTAATTCAGGACCTTCTCACCTGGCCTATTCCAATAGCCTCCCAATTGGCCTCCCTGCTTCAAATCTCTCTACTCTAATTCATCCTCCACACAGCTGACAAACTGATTTTTCTAAAGTAAAGGTCTGACCATGCCATGTTCCTAGTCATTAAACTCCAATGGCTCCCATAAAAGTAGCACATCTACTTGGTAGGTATCTTGTATGTATCCATTTATATACATGTTGAATCCTTAATTAAAATGTAAGTTCCTTGAGGGCAGGGTCTATATTTGCCCCTTTTATGTCTTCTGCTCTTAGTACAATGACTAGTACATTGTAAGTACTTAATAAATACTTTATTAATTGATGTCCTGTGGATAGAGAACAATTATAAAGCTCAAAAATGAGGTTGGGGCTGAAGATTATATATAAATATACACACATACATGGAGAGAGGCAGAGAGAAGAGTTATAAGCATAGAGGTTATAGCTGAAATCATCAGGCCAAATAAAATTAAGGAAGAGAGTTTATACATATAAGAAAGGCAGGTCACGGTCAGGACCTTGGACAGCACCCACCTAAAGGGAAGAAGACACAGTCAGTGAAGGAAATGGAAGAATAACAAATTTAGAGCTATATTAAAAGATGAAGGAGAATCAGGAAATTATAATGTCTATAAAGCCAAGGGAGTCTAATGCAGTAGTTACCCATGCAAGCTACTAGCAAGAAGATAAGGAAGACTAAGAATCTCACTTTCCAAAAATATGGGAGAGCTCAGGGAAGTCTGCAGTGACCTGCACAAAGAGGATAATGTTTGTACTTCTAACATGGCTAAATAACAATTATTAATTTGTACAAGCTGACTGACCTCCTAAAAGGGAAGGTAAAGAGGCTCAAGGAATGTCTGCCCCTCCATTCTCTGTTATCAAAGAAAATTAAGAGTTCCCCCCCAAAAAAAAATTTGCACAGACATCAATGTAAAAACAAAGTACAAAAGTCATCTAAATAATAGTGACAAACATTTTTGCTGTTGCTGAGTCATTTCAGTCCTGCCCAATTCTCTGTGACCCCATTTTAGCTGTGTGATCCTGGGCAAGCCACTTAACCCTGTTTGCCTCAGTTTCCTCAACTGTAAAATGAGCTGGAGAAAGAAATGGCAAACCTCTCCAGTATCTTTGTCAAGAAAATCTCAAATGGGGTTATGAAGAGTCGGACATGACTGAAAACAACTAAACAATAACAATGGATTGGGGGTGGGGCAGGGAGAGAAGGAAGGATGGACTAGCATGGCATCAGGATATTATCAGATATTTAGAACTGGAAAAGACCATAGAGATCACCTAGTTCAATCCCCACATTTTACAAATCAAGAAATTGAAACCCAGATAAAGTGATCTGCTAAAGTCATAGAGGCAGTGATGGAACTGAATATGCTAAATATATATACACATATGCATATATACATGCATAAATACATACACATATAGACATATGTATAGACATATACATATATATATATATATCAAAAACTAAAGAGGGTTTGAAGCATGAGGAAGAACACAATGGAAAAGTTCAATGGAGGTGAAAACAGAAGTCACTATCTTCAAAGAAAACCACAAACTCCCTAAACAGAAAACAGAAATAGATGAGGAATTTGAAAAACAAATCAGAAGCCTGGCACAAAGGTATACTTGAAAAGTGATAGAGGACTTCAATTATCCATATATCTGTTGGAGGTCTATCTCTGCCCAAAGTATGATAATAAACACAATGTCTTAATCAATAAGTCAACATTTATTAAGCTCCTACTATGTGCCTGGAACAGTGCTAAGTGCCAGTGATACCAAAAGAGCCAAAAGACAACCCTGGCCCTCAAGGAATTTACAATCTAATGAAGGAGGTTACATGCAAATAAATATATATGAGCAAGCCATATGCAGGACAAATAAGAATTAACAGTGGGAAGGCACTAGAATTAAGAGGGTTTGCATTAGTGATAATTTCATTCTTCAAAAGGTGACAGGATCAACGAGGCAATATTCCATTCTGGACTTGATTCTCAGTTTCAGGGAGGAGTTGTTTGTAGGCAAGTAGTTTTGGTGGTAGGGAAGCAAGGAGTAATAACCACTCCCATCTTAGGACTGATAATAGAGAAATAAAGGGAAAATAGGCATAGTCTGACATGTACTCAAGATTGTAGGAAAACAGAGTTCAAAGGTTCATCAGCAAGATAATTAGGATCCTATAGTCTTAAATTGTTCGGGGGAATAGTAGTAGCTCAGGAGAGACGGGAATTTTGAAGAGATGAAATTCTGAAAATACAAAGAGAAACAATTGTAGTGAGAAAGAAAAAGAAGAGCTGTCTCAATTTAAGAGACTGATGTTGATGTACACGGGACTCATTAACCAACTTAACTTTCTAAAAGACACATAGAAAAGATGAAAGCAAAAGCAGATAACAGAGAATGAATACAAAAGCCTGATCATAAACCTGTAAGAACAATATTAGTAGTGTGAAAGCTCAAAAGTTACTGAGGCTAGGGAGAAAAGCAAGGAGTGTTGTTCATTTGTTGTTCTTGTTTTTTAGTTCTGTGGGGGAAAAGAAAAGCAAGGAGCCAAGGAGGAATGAACTACCCTAATAGTGAATGAGATGACAGTAATGGTTGACAGAGAAGGACAGACCTGTTTATTTTGCTTCTGTTTTCTCTGCCAGGTCTAAACAATGACCTTAAGACGGGGGAGGGCAAAGCAAAAATAACTAATAGGGAGCTGATAACCAAAAGAAGAAAGAAAATGTCAAGAGAGCACCTACGTGCCCTAAATGAATTCAGGCCACCTGGTCCAGAAGAGCTGCATCATAGGGAATAGCAGCATTATCAGATTGATCTTTGAAAGACTGTGGAGAATTGGAAAAACACAACAGGCTTGGAGAAGGACAAATGTCTTGGATTTCATAAAGGGAAGATAATAAAGTCTACAAGTCAAGGCAGCCAGACGGCTGGAGTCAAGAAGTCCTGAGTTCAACTCCGGCTTCAGACATTTAGTAGCTATGTGACCCTGGGCAAGTCACTTCACCCCCTTTGCCTCAATTTCCTCATCTATAAAATGAGCTGGAGAAAGAAATGACAAACCACTCCAGTATCTATGCCAAGAAAACCCCAAAAGAGGTCATGGAGAGCTGGGAGCAACTGAAAAAGAACTAAACAACAACAAAAATCATAGGTCAGTGAGCTTGACTTTGATTCCCAGAAAAATTCTAGAATGATCAAATAAACTAAAAAAGGAAGCAATAATCACAAAGACCCAGCAATGGCTTCACTTGGGTAACCAGGTGACATAGATAGAATGTTGGAATCGGACTTAGAAAGCCCTGAGTTCAAATCTCTGCTCAGATACCTACCAGCCATGTAATCCTGGATAAGTCATTTAACCTCTCTGAACTACAGTTTCCTAATCTGTAGAATGGGAATGACAATAGCATCTACCCCACAGGGTAGTTATCAATCAATCAATAAACATTTATTAAGTACCTATTATATGCCAGGCACTGTGATAAGTCCTGGTGATAAGGATCAATGGAATAATAAATGTCAAGCATTTTCCAAACCTTAGAGTGTCATATAAATATGAAATATTAGCTTTTATTATTCAATAATTCAACAAATATTTAATCAGTAACTACTATGCACAAAGCACTGTGCTAGGTACAAGATATTCAAAGACAAAAACAACCATTCCCCCAAAAACAAATTGTCAAAGGATATGAACAATTTTCCAAAAAATTTCCAACTATTAACAGCGACATGAAATATTGTTCCACATCACTAATAATAGGAGGAATACAATCCAAAACAACTCTGAGTTTTCACCTCACAATAAACAAATTGGCAAAAAATGATAAAAGATAAAAATAGTTTATGTTGGAAGGGCTGCAGGAAGACAGACACACTAACATACTGTTTGTACGGTTGTAAATTTGTCTCAACTATTCTGGAAAACAATTTGGAATTATGCTAAAGTTAGTAAAATGTCCATATGAATGAAAGAATAAATCAAAGGGCTTGCTCTGTGCTAATTATTCAGAATACAAATACAAAAGACAGTTTAGCCCTCAAGGAAATGATATTCTATTACGGAGAACCAAGAATGAGTGTTTTGTTCTAGAAAGTCACCAGGTTGGGAGGGAGGTTGGTAAGCTCATGATAACATGGAAGGGAGATGACCACAGTGAAACATGGTCAGAGGTCTGGGACTAGCTAGATTAAGTGGCCTCACACCCAGGCTAGCGGGACCTCAGAGGGGAATTCCTGCAGCAGCAGCAGGAAGACATGACAGGATAATGGTTGGAGTAATGCATGGCCAGGCATCTGGCCCTATCTACCCTTTGACCTGGAGATCTCATTATTGGGCATAAATGCCAAGGAGAGCAATGCCTCAAAGAAATGCTATGGGAGGATTATGGGCCCCGGTTACCCCAAAAGTTGTCTGGGGAGGTCAAGGAACTTTTTCCTTGAAACCTCAGGAGTTTTCCCTTTGAAATCAAGTAGACCTCTCCTTGAGCTCAATCAAGGACATACACACCCAAAAGAGATAAGCAGCACCAGATCAAACTCCAGGACCACCACCGTGCATTCCAGACCTTCTGAGCACCTGGATGAGGTAATCCTGTTGGGAGTGACTACACCAGGAGAAGACCACCCAGAACCGCCCATCAGCAGACTGCTCAGACCCACTAGGATGGAGTTAATGCCCATCACCAGATTGCTCACTACCGATCATGACCTACCTCAGCCCACCACCAGAGCAACCCCAGGCCATCACCCAATAAGGGACATTCTTACCCACACCATCTGAACCCTAGCTCCCCAAGCTAGTTGATGAGGAAAGCATTTTGTTTCTTGAAAGCCATCCTCCCGGCCAGTTTCTCTTGTACCCCAATAAACCTGTTATTTTATTCCTAACTAGGACTTGCACAAGAGTGTAATTCTTTACAGAGGAATCCTAAGGACCCACGTTCTTTCTCCCCATATCAGAAAAGCCCCACTTACAGCTAAATTATTCATGGCAATACTTTTTGTGACCCCAAGAACTGGAAACATGATAGATACTCATGGATTGAGGACTTGTACATTTGCAGCTCCATTACAAGAAATGACAAATACAAAGAATTGAAAGAAGCATGGGAAGAGTTATAGGAACAGATGCAGAATGGTGTATGAGGAAAACAACATTCACAATGACTACAACAAAGTAAACCAAAAGAACAACAACAAAAAAGGAACTGAACACTGTATAATTATAATAACCAAACTTGGCTTCAGAAGATAATTGAGAAAAAATATCTCCCCCCATTTTTTGCCTTTCATCTAAGATTATGTCTATTTTGGGGGGAGAAGAAAGTCTGTGGCTCTGCCTAACTTAAACCCAATTCACTCACAAGTCAAGATAGCAGCTTCATGACATCCTTGGTCCTCTTCAACAAAGAGCAAACAATAATAACAAGGGCTCTGTGTGAGATCGCTACACAGAGAAAAATTCCACAGCAAGTGTTGTGAGTTAAACCTTTGTCACACATATTTCTCCCGGCCATATATATTCCTCTCTCCTAATAAATCTTTTTATTTTACAAGATTCACTGTGAGCCTCCAATTCTTTGGGTGAGTTAGCCCTCTTGAACCAGTCCCTCCACCCCCAACAATACAACATTTAACCTTGTTGATAGTGACCATGATTGAAGATATCAATGATCTTTGGAAAATCATGGAGAATGGGGAAAGTACCACAGTATAAGAAACAGGAAAATGTGGTCCCAGTTTTTTAAAAAGATAAGAAAGTAGGTTTTTCTTCATGCTTAACTTAATTCTACTCAATTACTTTAAATCTAAAATGTATTATTAAAGAGGTGGTTTATGAACATCAGGGGAAATAGTAAACACTAAGTTCTAGCATAAGTCTATCAGTAACAAATTATTCCAGGCTAATCTCATTTCCTTTAAAAAAAAAAAAAAACGGTTACTAAGATAGTAAGTCAGAAGAATTCCATAGATACAGTATACCTGGATTTCAGCAAGGTATACTGGTAGAGCTTCTCTGGGGATCTCTTTGTGGACAAGATGTAGTGTGGATGATAGGATGGTTAAGTGGGTTTGGGGAATGGCTGAATGCCTTGACTAAAAGAGTTTTGACTAACGGATAGATGTCAACCTGGAGGGAGAACACTAATGGAGCACTATGGAGGTCTGTGTTTTGCCCTGTTTTTTGTACAGTGCTTATCATCAACATGGATGAAGGTACAGATGACACGATTACCAAATTTGTAGATGACACAAAGCTTATCAGACCACGTCCTTTCTGGGCAGCACATTTTAGGAAGACACTGACAAATTGGAACACATCCAGCTGAGGCAACTAAGATGGAGAGAGAATTACGAACTATGCAATACAAGCAATGGTTGAAAGAACTAGGAATTACCCTGAAGAGAAGATTAAAAGGGACAAGATAGTTGTCTTCAAATGTCTGAAAGGCAGTCAAGTGAAAGAGGGATTCGATTTGATCTGCTTTACCCACCCCTCAACCTTCAAGAGCTAGGAGTGATGATTACAAGTTGCAGAGAAGCAGATTAAGGCTTGAAGTAAGGAAAAGCTTAATAATTAGAGCTACCCCACAGTAGAACAAGCTGCCTTATAAGTCTACAACTAGAGAGAAGATCCATAGAATAGAGGGAAGGTCATCTTTGAGAGGAAGTCTCAAGTGGGTGGTGGAACTGGGAAGTCTTCTTGCTGTAGGTTACATTTGAGCTGAGGCCTGAAAAATGCCAGGGATGTCAAGAAGTGGAGGTGAGGAGGGAAAGCATTCCTGGCATGAGGGACAACCAGCAAGTATAAAGACAAGGAGATCAAAGATGTGGTGTCACGTGGGAGGAACAGCAGGTGGGCCGGTAATCACTGAATGGTAGAGTGTGTGGAAGGGAGAAGACAGGAAAGGTAGGAAAGAATCTGGTTGCTGTTGCTATCAGATGCCCTCAGTGGTTTGGAAAAGGCACTAGCTATGTGGATAACTGGGGGAGGTTTCCTTTAAGTAACTGTTCTGTATGCTTCACCATTGTTTGTCCCTCATTCTCAAAGAGGACCATGACATCGGGAGCTTATGTCATGACTTGTACTTGAATTGGATTTTTAAGTGAGGTGGGGCTGTGCAAAGTCACCAACCTCACTCTCTTCTCCAGAGCCATCTGGGTCCAGTGGCAAGATACATATCGGGATGACTAGAGATGATCCCAGACGTTTGAGGTAATCAGGTTTAAGTGACTTGCCCAGGGTTACACAGTTAACAAATAAGTGTCTGAGGTGAGATTTGAACTCAGGTCTTCCCAACTTCAGGGCCAGTGCTCTATGCACTGCGCCACCTAGCTGCCCCTGTGATGCCAGTAATAATTTAGATAAAGCCATAATCTGAGGACCTATAAAGGCATTTGACCTAAGACTGTCTCATCCCTTTCAGAGTGAGATGGGTATATAGGTTTATCTCCTGAGGAGGGGAGGGAAGAGAAGGGAAGGGAAGAAGCATTTATAGAGTGTCTACCACATGCCAGGCATTGTGCTAAGTGCTTATTATGAATATTCTCTCATTTGATTTGATCACTTGATTTGATGATAAGTACTTAAGCTGTGTCTGCTGAATGAATGAATCTTCAACAGTAAAAATTTTTATATCAACAGTAAATAAATAGAAGATGTGAGGGGGTGAAGGCGACCATCATAGTGGTCCTTCATCCACTCCCCCACCCCAAAACTCTTACTCTCCTTAGACTTATAGATTTAAGACTGGAAGGACTAGCTGTGTGACCCTGGGCAAGTCACTTAACCCCAATTGCCTCATCAAACAAAAAAAAAGACTGGAAGGGGCAATAAAGATGATCTAATTCAACCCCAAACATAAGAAAACTGAGACCCAAAGCAGGTAAATGACTTAACACATAGGAATTAAGTGGCAGAATTAGGATCTGAACCTAGTCTCTCTGACTTCAGGTCCATTGTTTTTTCTATTGAACGTGTACAGAAACACTCAGGGACACACACACACACACACACACACACACACACACCTATTTGTCTAAAGGGCTTCCTTTTCCTAGCCCAGTTGCCCAAAAATCTGGAGGCCCTAAAAAAACCTTCCTTCCATCTGCCCCTCAATCAACCACACTGAGAGGCTGAATAATTAATTTGTTCCCAACAATTTCTCTGCCAGCTGGATGCAGAGTATTTCAGGAATGGCAATTACCTCTGGTGTCAAAAGGAAAATGAATGTTCAGCCATCAACAGGACACGGTGCCAGTGGTTGCTTTCCCATCCCCCACCTGCAACTATCCTTCAAGTCAGGGGCTGGAGGTAGAAAGGAAAGGGTAGATAGACACTGCTGGCCACACTCCCTTCTTTGCTGAGACGTTTGGGAATCAAGAGCCACAAGGTGACAGAAGGCATCTTAGTAGAATGGACAGAGGTCTGGACTAGGAGTCAGAAGGCTTTGGGCTTATACTTTTGTTAAGGGCTAAAATTCTAGCTAAACTGTCTAAAATATCTAATGAGTGATTGCCAATAAATTATAAGCTTTAGCAAGAGTTAGACTTTTAAGCATTTATTAAGGAGAATAAGAATTTGGTAAAGAGAGAGAAAGGCCTAGATTCCTATCTATTAAAGGGAGAGCACATTTCTAGCCCCGCTCTCCACCAGCGTCCTCAGGAAAGAGAGCCAGACAGAGTGCTAGTCTCTTCCTTCTTCCTCCCCCTAGCCCACGTCACTTCCTTTTCCAAAGAAAAGACTCCTGGTCTTGCCCTCAAAGACCTTCGCTTCATGGGCGGAACTCTTCTACAGCAAGTCTCCAGCAGGTGGCGTCATTCCAATCATTACACTTTTATAAAGATAATTAAATTTACACACTTTTATAAATATATATAAAACATATACCCACTTTTTTATACTTATGTTCTTTTATAAGCAAATTATTCTGCCACCTAATTAATTGTATTATACCCTTCTTGGCCAATAATCTCACAAATGTCCCCTTGCTTTATCTATAAAATGGAAATGACCCCCTGCCTACTTCCCAGAGTTGCTATGAACATCCTATACTAATCATAATTATCATCATTAACAACTGACATTTATATAATGCTTCAAGGTTTTCGGAGCACTTTACATATTTTATCATGTCTGAGCCTCACAACAACCCTGTGAGTGAGGAAAGTTCTACCAATATTATTTATTATTCCCACTTTACAGATGAGGAAACCAAAGTTAGGTAACTCGCCTTAGTGCTGAATTGTGTGAGACAATATACGTAAACTGTAAAGCACTAAACAAATGCAAGTTATGAATCTGATCAGAAACCAACTAGTATAAAGGCCTTTGTACCTTTATGAGTTGAAATCTGGTATCAGACACTTACTAGCTGTGTGACCCTGGGCAAGTCACTTCACCCTGACTGCCTCAGTTTCTTCATCCGTAAAATGATCTGGAGAAAGAAAAAGGAAATCACTCCAGTATCTTTGCCAAGAAAACCCCAAACAGGGTCACAAAGAGTCAGACACAACTGAACAAAAGGAAGATTCATCTTCCTGAATTCGTTTTGGCCTCAGACACTTACAAGCGTCTGACCCATGGCAAGTCACTTCACCCTGACTGCCTCAGTTTCCTCATCTGTAAAACAAGCTGGAGAAGGAAATGGCAAACCACTCCAGTGTCTTTGCCAAGAAAACCCCAAATAAATTACAAAGAGTCAGGTACGACTAAGTCACTGAACAGCAAAGCAAAATGAGGTTATTATTAAATACCAAGCTATCCCACTCAAGAATGGGATTAAGAGGGGGCAGCTAGGTGGCGCAGTGGATAAAGCACTGGCCCTGGATTCAGGAGTACCTGAGTTCAAATCCAGCCTTAGACACTTGACACTTACTAGCTGTGTGACCCTGGGCAAGTCACTTAACCCCCACTGCCCCAAAAAAAAAAAAAAAAAAAAGAATGGGATTAAGAGGAAAGGAATAGGCCTAAATCTTACACCCAGGCACCTTACTATAATGCCTGGCACTATGTAGTAGCTACTAAATAGTACAGCAAAGGGGCATCTAGGTGGTGCAGTGGGTAGAGCACTGGACCTAGACTTAGCAAGACCTGAGTTCAAATATGGTCTCAGGCTCTTACTAATTATATTGCCCTAGGTAAGTAATTTAGCCTGTCTGCCTCAGTTTCCATATCTGTAAAATGGGGATAATAATAGCACCCACCTCCCAGGATTGTTGTGAGGATCAGATGAGATAATATTTGCATAGTGGTTTGTAAATGCTAGCTATCATCATCATCATTAAATGATAATAATAAATTCTCATTGACTAGGCAGGAAACACACACACACACACACACACACACACACACACCCCATAGGGAAATTTGGTAACTCATATCAGGTTGAATCCTACAAATTAGCAACTACCAGTCTGTGTGTAGAGCTATGCTGGAGAAGTCCACAGCTGTAGAACAATCCCATTAACTCAAATTCCTCTTTTTTTAACCTTAGAATTTTCTGTAATTCAGACACACGGGATCCTTATTTGATCAAAAGCAGACTGGACAATTTTTTTTAAATCACATTTTAAAATGTAAATTGGTTTAAACACATTTTTGTTAAAAATTTATTTTGCAAAAACAAATATGATATGTAATAAACAAATCATTAAGTATTTACTGAGTGCTTACTATGTACACTCAAGCAAAAAGGAAAAAAAAAAGTATAGGGAAGAAGGATAAGTGGACAGGGGGGCGGGGGGAGGACTTGTTCCTGCATCCTTTCTTCTTTAATTAACCACACATATGTCCCATTAGATCAGTCAACAATTTATTTATATATTAAAGCAATTTTCTTCCGTTAATTGGACATATGTCTCACCGCTCTACCAGGAAAAGTCTATTAAGAGTCTCGCTGCAACAGGCAAGGGTTTTGAGGGGTTTCCTAGGAGCAAGGAGAGAGCTGACTGAATTTTGATTTGGTCAAAAAATAGTTGCTTGGGCTGTAACCAGGGAGAGAATGCAACCCATATCATGTAATCTTATTGTTATAGTTGTTAACAAGCATTTCTATTCCATTATAGTGGCAGCATAATTTATTAGTTATTGCATTCTGTACCTCTATAGATTCAGTGCTACCCATTTGGAAAATGTAGATACTGAGGCACAGACACGACTGCTCAAGCCAGAGAGACTTCACTGTCCCATTGCTTCACTCGCTGTGACTTTATGGACTGCTGAGGCAAGGGGAAGAAGATAGGGAAAGCGCTGGTTTCTCAAGGGTAAAAGTACTACCCAAGGTCCCTGTCCCATCAAGAAAATCTATAACATGGAATCCAGAAACTTAAAGGAACACTGAAAGGTGTTTAATTCATCCCCTCCCCCTCACCTTCAAGGCCACGTCTAACCTATGCCATAGAGATGACTGTCCTGCCAGTCTTGGAAGACTTTTGCCTAAACCCCTGAAAAAAGGAAATTCTACAAACTCACTCTCTCATGTACTCCAACGTCAAGCAACCTTTACCATTTAGGAAGTCCTTCCCCATATCTAATAGCCCTGAATGCCTATGCCTTTCCTTGGACCAGTTTTACTTGCTCTTTCCTCAGAGAGATGGAGATTAGCTGGATTGTCCCAGGAACAGATCCTGAAAGTGGATGTTGTGAATGTGAAATAAAATAGGGGAGAGAAATGAAGATGGGAGTAAAGAGCACTGGTAGGGCCGGACAGAGGAAGGGCTGGAGATGAAGAAGGTGCAGCTGAATCAAAATGGCCCCCTATTCCTTAAGGTTCCCAATCACATTGTGCCAAGGGCTAACCCTTCGATCCAGCACCTTCCTTCCTTCAGCTAGTCCAGGGTCATTACTGAAGGACAAAGGAAAAGGCTCTGATGACTCCGGTCTGTCCTTAGCCAGCTAATCGCACCACTTCCAGGGAGAGATGGAGGAGACTGCAGTCTGGTTCCCAGCTATACTGGCCACATCTGCCTCACCACACCCCCAGCATCCCTCCCCAAGGATATCAGCAGAGAACAAGGTGATAGAGGAAAGTTGAGAACGGCTCTGATAGAAAGATGCAGGCACCCTGCTCCAAGGCAGCTTGTTTTACCTCGATGCAGTCATATGTCACTGTGAGGAAAATGTCAGGAATCTGCTAATTGAGATAATGGAGTTGATCAGGTGATTTGGAGAAGCTAAACACACTGAGCAGTTAGTTCCCAGGGAGGTAGAAGCCCAGGGGAATATATTTTGCTTCATTAAAACTTTATCCCTTAGTGAAGAATTGCTGCTCCTGAGCATGGACAGGGAGTAACTCCTTGGCAGACACCTTTGAGCAGGAACTAGACAGACATGAGAAAACCAGCATGGGCAAGAGGGCCAGCCTGAAAGAGAGGCTTGAATGAAGGTAGCAGGAGAGGGACCAGACAGCACAGGACATTCCTCAGAGCATCACTATGGGATCACTATGCTTTTCCCAGAATCTGAGCATTCCACAGTACAACCAGGAGTTGATCTGGTTCTGTTCTGTCAGGTTCTGACGAAAAGTGATCCAAACTTCATGGGAAGGGAGGAGGGGGAGGGAGGGGAAAAGGAGAAGGAAGTGGGAGTGTGACCCTTGGCAAGTCACTTAACCCTGTTTGCCTCAGTTTCCTTATTTGTAACATGAGCTAGAGAAAGAAATGACAAGCCACTCAAGTATCTTTGCCAAGAAATCCCTAAATGGGGTCATGAAGAGCCAGACCAGACTGAGAAAATGACTAAATAACAACTGACTTGATGTGTCAGGAAATATGCTAAGCTCTGGGGATACAAAAAGAGACAAAAGACAGCCCCCATCCGCAAGGAGCTCACAATCAAATGGAAGTACTTAAGTACTTAAAATTTTGTCAGCAGCCTGAAAGTACAAGTCCCTTTCTTTTTTGAAAGGTAACTTTTATTTTGGTTTACTTTTTTTTTGGGGGGGGGTGAGGCAATGAGGGTTAAGTGACTTGCCCAGGGTCACACAGCTAGTAAGTGTCAAGTGTCTGAGGCCAGATTTGAACTCAGGTACTCCTGACTCCAGAGTCGGTGCTCTATCCACTGCGCCACCTAGCTGCCCCTTGGTTTACTTTTTAACATTAACAAGCATTTATTTTTTCTCCCTCTTTACCCTAATTGAAAAAAAAAAGAAAACTCTTTTTAACAAATATGCATGCACAAACAAAACAAATTCTTCCACTGGCCATGCCCAAAAGCATATGTCTCGGGGCGGCTAGGTGGCGCAGTGGATAAAGCACCGGCCCTGGATTCAGGAGTTCCTGAGTTCAAATCCGGCCTCAGACACTTGACACTTACTAGCCGTGTGACCTTGGGCAAGTCACTTAAGCCCCATTGCCCCCCCCAAAAAAAAAAAAAAAGCATATGTCTCATTCTGCATCCTGAATCCATTGCCTCTCTGTTAGGAGGTAGATAACAGGTTTCATCACAAGTCCTTCAAAACTGTGGTTGGTTATAAGCTCTTAAGTCTTTTCAGAGTTGTTTGTCTCTACAATATTATTGTTATTGTATAAATTGTTCTGGTTCTTCTCACTTTACTCTGAATTCGCTCTTCCCAGCTTTCTCTGAAACCTTCCCTTTCTTCATTTCTTAGGCCATAGTAGTTTTCCACTACATTCGTGTAATCATAATTTGTTTAAGCCATTCCTCAATTCTTTGTCACTAAAAAAAACCAGCTGCTATAAATATTTATGCATAAATGGATTCTCTTCCCTTTCTTTGATATTGTGAGAGGGTAATGGGTTTTGGGACTCAGAGGCCCCCATTCCAGAGGAGAATGTTGGGATTGATTGGATTGACTTTGCTGATTAACTCACTTAAAGCTGACTTGATTGAAACCACACCTACCTGAGAGCCTGGCCCTCAGGGAGTGTGTTCTCTGAACTGTGACCTCAGCACTTTCTGCTCATGGACTACCCTCCAGTCCAGTAAACCAATAGACTTGAATGATGCTAGCCAATTAGCTTTGAGCAGTGTGGAAGGGCCGCCTCTCCTCCTCACCCAGGGGAAGCTTCCACTCTCAGTTACGCTCTCTTTCTTTTCTTTTCTTTTCTTTTTTTGGCAATGAGGGTTAAGTGACTTGCCCAGGGTCACACAGCTAGTAAGTGTCAAGTGTCTGAGGCTGGATTTGAACTCAGGTCCTCCTGAATCCAGGGTCAGTGCTTTATCCACTGCGTCACCTAGCTGCCCTTCAGTTACTCAGATGGGCTCATGGTGGGGGACTTGGAGAAGGAAGGAGGCCAGGCTGAGCTCTAGGCTAGATAGGCCTTTTCTTAACTTTCTGAGCCAAGTGCTCTCTCTTTTCTAATATTTGGTATGCTTTAATAAATGCTTAATGCCCAAAACTGGTCCTAAAGCTTCTAATTTATAAGTAACAAATATATTAGAAACCCCAGCTAATTTTCCCTAAACTTGGGACAGAAATAAGGCAACCACATATTATTTTAAATGCCAAAATATCTTTAGGGCATGGGTCTAGTAATGGTATCATTGGGTCAAAGGACATGGATAATTTTGTGTCTTTGGGAGCATAATTCCAAGTTGATTTCTGGGTTAGACCAATTCACAGTGCCTCCAACAGTGCATTAATGTACATTAATGTTTCCTGTAACCCTTCCAATATTTGACAGTTTTCTTTTTAAATCATCTTTTCCAATCTGATGGGTGTAGGATGAAACATGAGTTACTATAATTTGCATTAATCTAATTATTAGTATAGTCCATGCCCCAAAGTCCATTGGTGCAGATCAAAACGGCACCTTGCGAGGGGCAGGGCAGAGTTGGTGAGAATAAGGGAGAAGAGACATCTGGTCTCTTCCAGATCTTCAGTCTCTTTGGGTGCTTCTGACTTCCAGCTTCAAGAGAGATGATGGAGGATGCCAACCTCACTTCAGGTTGCTGAAGGGAGGAAAAGACTCTGGGAAGAATCCAACATGAGAGGATTTGGCATTCACTTCTATGCCCCTATCTCCAGCTTGCTACATTAGAAGCTTTGGGGAATTTCCCCTTTGGGTGAGATGCAGGACTCTCTCTCTCTTGACTGGAGCTGAATTACCTCTCTCCCAATGGGAGAGCTCCTTCATTCTGCCTTACCTGGAATATATTCTCATATATATCCTTTTTTTGATTTCTGTTTTGCTATTGACTTGGATAAATGGGTTTCTTTCCTATTTGCCACATGTGTTCGTTCAAGCTCTGGATAGAAAGCTTGGGGGTCCTCCTTTTTACCATTAAGGAAAAGGACAACAATGAAAATTTTAGCCTGAACACAAAAATCATATCCCCTAGACTAGTAACATTTAAGGGAGTAGAAAGATATAATTTTAGTTTAGTACCCCTTTCTCTGAGGAAAGGAAAGCCATGTTCTCTGGCCCAAACCTCACATTTCTTCTTCTTGCAGGAATTCAAGTCTCCCTTAGACAAGGGTGGGGGAGAGAAGAGGCTAGAGATGTATTTATTCTACTTCCCTTCAAGATACATGCTACATGTGGGGGACAACCACACTAGATCAGTCATTTGGAACATTTTTTTTAATATGGAAGGAAGGAAATAAGCATTTATTAAGTACATACTATGAGCCAAGCAGTGTGCTAAGTATTTTACAAATATTATCTCTTCTGATCTTCATAACAACCCTGGCCTCCTTGGTGATATTATTTATTCCCATTTTACATCTGAGGAAACTGAGGCAGATAGCGGTTAGTGACTTACCCAGAGTTACATGGCTAATAAGTATCTGAGACTGGATTCAAACTCAGATCTTCCTGATTCGAGGCCCAGCACTCTACCGATTATATCACATAACTGCCTCATATGGCTGTTGATGGCTTGGATTTCTTCCTCTGAAAACTGTCTAGGGCTCTTTCTTTAATCACAGAGTTGGCATCCTCCAATCCCACGGATATAAATACTTTTCCTCAAGAAGACAATACTGTCGGGGCAGCTGGGTGGCGCAATGGATAGAGCACCGGCCTTGGAGTCAGGAGTACCTGAGTTCAAATCCAGCCTCAGACACTTAACACTTACTAGCTGTGTGACCCTGGGCAAGTCACTTAACCCCAATTGCCTCACTAAAAAAAAAAAAAGAAGAAGAAGACAATACTGTCTCCCCAGTGACACCTGAAACAATACTGGCCAGCTATGAAATGTTCTATAGAGAAACTGCGTGTATAATGTAAATAGGACTAGTTTAAGAGTCAGGAGATCTGGGTTCAAATTTTGGCTCCAATACTAGCTGGGTAACCCTTAGGCAGACCATCCATTCCAACTTTCTGAGACTTAAGTTTCTTCATCAGTAAAACAGAAGTACAATCACAATGGTATAACCTATCTCACAGAGGTTGAGAGGAAAATGCTTTGTAAACCTTAAAATGTTGCTGGAATTTGAGTTACTATTGCTATGGTTTCAGTGTCTAACCTGCTGGTTGAATGCAGGCCTTTTGAATTTTAAGAAGGGAAAAATTCCATCTCAATTTTTTAGTTGATTTTCCCCTAATTGGCCAACACGCATGAACCACAGGGTCAGAAGGGCTTACCCATCTGCCAAATGCTACTACTACTACTGAATAAACTAATTACTGTTAGGTGTCATGCCAGCAGGCTGGGAACAATTAATAATTAATTGTACATGTAAAAAATTCATATGTTCTATACTCATGTGGATTTGTGATCACATAGTCTGCTACTGAAAAAAACCTAGACAGCCATTACATAGTACAAAGAGCTTTGGATTAAAAGATCTAGGGTCTAGTCTTTGTGCTATAACTTACTAGCTAGGTAAACTTTTGCAAAATCACATTGGCTCGGGGGCAGCAAGGTGGCACAGTGGATAAAGCACCAGCCCTGGATTCAGGAGGACCCGAGTTCAAATCTAGCCTCAGACACTTGATACTTACTAGCTGTGTGACCCTGGGCAAGTCACTTAACCCTCATTGCCCCCCAAAAAAAATTCATTTAAAACCACATT